>NW_012267232.1:3209797-3219583 GCF_000151885.1 Dipodomys ordii | reverse complement strand
GTGGCTCAAGTGGTAGAGCGCTAGCCTTGAGCTGAAGAGCTGAGGGACAGTGCCCAGGCCCAGAGTTCAGGCCCCACAACAGGACCCACCCCAAAAAAGAAAGAAATTAGGGAAGTCCTTGACTCTCCTATGAGCAATGTGACTTACAACGTAGCAATGTGGCATACATTTACAACAGGCTAATTAATTAGCTTAAAGGGCTCAAAGTGAAAATATTTCTTCTATTGATTTCAAACCTTCAGATGTTTGGTTATATTGGGGCCCATGATCATGCCTTTAAGAAAACAAAAACATATTAGAACTATGGTACCCTCAAACATCCCATGACTTCATCCCTCCTTCCTACCCTGCACCTGCTTCTCAGAGGCGTCATTCAGTAGCATAAGGCAGAAGATGTCTCATGAAGATCAAAGTAATAAAGTATAAAAGATTATTCAGAAATGAAAATCTCGTAAATATCTAGAAGGCAGTAAGACCATGACCTATAGGCTTCATGAGTATATAATAATATGATTTAGTATCTTTCATGAGGCTTTCTGAGTGCTTTATGTCCTAGTCAGTATTATTATCTTATGAAGACATTGGAACATAGAGAAGATTCAAAGTCATACACTGAGTGGAGGGCAGAGCAACAGGTGGAGTAGAAGGCATCCTATAAAGCTATATTTAAACGAGGTGTGTTAGGAGAAGAACAAAGGACAGAAGTTGTGGATAAAACAGTGTTACTACCTATAACTCTCATTCCAGGCAAAGGTCTGAGAAAGGTGAGGTATAAGAACAATGAAATAACAATATTTATAATATGCTACAGAAAAGAAAACATTTGTTGACATTCAGTTTGGGGTTTTCTTTGTTGTTGTTTTGGTTTGGTTTGGGTTTTTGTGTTTGTTTGTTTGTTTTTTTGGCCAATACTGAAACTTGAACCTGTACCTGGGCAATATCCCTTTAACTTATTTTTTTTATTATTATTTTTTGTTGGTCATGGGGCTTGAACTCTGGGCCTGGGTGCTGTCCCTTAGCTCTTCAGCTCAAGGCTAGCGCTCTACCATTGAGCCACAATGCCACTTCTGGTTTTCTGGTGGTTAATTGGAGATAAGACTTCCCTGCCCAGCAGGCTTTGAACCGAGACCCACAGATCTCAGTCTCCTGAGTAGCTAGGATTACAGGCGTGAGCCACCAGCGCCAGCTCCCTTTAACTTTTACACCCACGTCTGGGACTATACCACTTGCACCACAACTTTACTTTCAGCTTTTTGCTGGTTAATCAGAAAGAAGAGTTTCACAGACTTTCCTACCCAGACTGACATTGAACCTCAATATTCAAATCTCAGCCTTCTAAGTAGCTAGAATTGCAGGCCCAAGCCACAAGGCACCCAGCTTGACATTCGGTTTTACAGCATTTTAGACTATAACAATGCATATAATTCCCTGAGTCAAAGTTGAAATTTTGTTCCTACTATGTAACATAAGCTTACCTTTTTCTGCATTTTGATCCTGTATAACCTTACTGGCTCCACCCTTACAATCTACTAGATTGAGTTCTAGTACTCTGTGTATATTTGTGGGTCCCTTTTTTCATTGTGTCTGGCATATTATAATTACTCAAAGAGCTACAGCAAATAAACAATAGATAATTCTTTAATATTTCCATCCTAGCTATGTCACTTCAGGACAATTAATTCAGACAGTCACACAATTAGCTTATGGCAGAATGAGGAGTTCTAACTCTTACAACTTCTTTTCACTCTACCCACCATCAGGGATCTATGTAGTCATTTCAAGTATACAAAGTATTCTTGGAAGAGGTTTAGTAAATACCATGTTCTCCATTTTGCTGTATTTCCATTAATGTTTAAATGCTCATGATCTTTCGACTAATCCACACGGCCTTAAATTTACCCACATCAGAAAGCAGTGTTGTATGTCACTAGTTAGCAATGGAACAACTTCCTGGTGACATCTCTACAGCTATTGTTTTACATATTTTGTAACCTCAACTCAATTTCAGATTCTTTGAATGCAGAAGGCTTGCATTATTGACATTTTTTCTTTGAGAACCACTTACAGAGTTGTTGATTTCATCATCGATATTGATTATCACCTTCAGTAAATCCATCGTTGTGAAAGGATATTGTTGCTTCTACTTTGTGACTGGACATCAAGAGACACTGAGAAGATTTCTTTCACTGTCAGAGCCAGCGACTTAACCTTGAAGACCATTGAATCAGTGTTGCAGACCCAGTTTCTGAAATGGGTACAGAAGAAATTTCAGTCTGATGTCTTAAGATATAGTAGCCTCTGCTTTGTTTTTGCATTTTCCTCTTCTCCTTCCTTGATAAATGATTACACACTTCGGGTCAAAGGGAGATGATTCAAAATTTAATACTTTTCCCCCAGTTAACAATGAGAATTATACCATTTGGATTTTTTTGGGCAGTTTATGTACATTTTTTCTTGGCATAACCAGAGACAGTGCATCTGACAAATCTTTACCTCTATACGAGTTTTCACAATCCTCAAAGTGAAAAGAAAGCTGGAGTTATACCAAAGGGAAGCCACATAACCAATGGATTACAATGGCCTAAGTATAAAATGTGATTTATAAAGGTGTCAATGACTGTACTAATCCAAACATGGCTAGCAAGCCATGTTTGTCAAGTGTGAAACTTTCTAGCACAGGTACTGACAGCTGGTAATGAGATACAGAAACTTTCACTCCATCAGTAGCCCCAGTTCTGCCTGGCTTGGAGCTGTCCCAAGACGTGTGCCCTCTGCTACCGTGTTTATGATATACCACGAGGCACAGGCTGCTGATGGTGCCCATTTTCAGTTCAAGAAGTGCTCAACCATTTCTTCCACATCTTTTACTCCAACCAAGTGATTTTTCCAAATTCTTCAAAACTGGAAATGACCCAAGCATAGCTCACTAAACTAATTTCTCTCAAAATTTTTAAACGCATGTGCACTTGAGCATAAACACTACCCATATGTTTCTGATTCATTTACACTGAACTCATCAAAGGACTGTGTTGTAAGAATTGTTTGATGTCCAAGAATACTTGAGGGTTTTTTTTTAATGGAGTTTTATACTTTCTTTCTCCATTTTTCTTAGGAAGCCAAACTTAGTTGAGAGTAAACAAACTTGGACCCCTAAGGACCTGGGTTTACTTTTGGATCCAAAATTCAGAAATAAAGTTTGCATTGGCAGAAAGGGCAAACTTAGTCTTGGGTGTTTCTTGGCACTTTTTTCTTAATGGTAGGAATGGCTGGGGATAAACCCTTTCCAGGGGACCTTTCACATGGTGGTTTATTCATTCAATGTCAAAAGGTCATCCCAAAGCCTAAAACAAATATCATCTTGGAAGCTAGCTGGGCATTTCTTCTGTGCCAGCTGAAGGAAAAAGACTTTACAAAGTTTCCACAGCAATCTCCCTTCTATTTATTTTTGGAAGGAAACCAAAGGATGCTTTTGAGGAAATCAGTCTTCACTCACATGAACGCATCATGTCCTACATTTGTATGCTAAAGAGACAAGACAAGCCATCTCTGGCTACAGCTGAGACCTAATTAAGGTTGCTCTTTAACAAACATTATGTGGTTCATTCCATTCTTCCTTGATTAAGAACAAAAGAGAAGGAGAGTCATTTATTGCTATGAGTCACTTGAGATACAATGGAAGGAATTCCAAGAGGCTGTTGAGACAAAACAAAACTGACATCCTGAAAGCCATGTCTAAACACTCATTTAAACTGTCAACTCACTACCAGGGAAGACTCCTGACAGACAGAGAATTAAAGCTTGAAAGACCTCATAAATCACTTAGGAGATTAGCACCAGTGGGAATGAGTTAAAATCCATTTCTACCTTCAGAGGGCTAGAGGGGTTCAAAGCAGGCCTATAGGATTTGATGGGAAAATTGGATGTAATAACTAGGAGGAGGAAAAATTCTCAAATATAGCTCCTTGGGGATTTCAGATTGTAAGCTTCCTCCACCACAGTTATTTCAGGTACTTGAGGGCGTGGAATAGCATATGTCCACTTTCAAGATCCAGTCTACCGTGGAATAAAAATGGCTGTTAGGAAAATGTTAGCAGTTGACAAATACTATTTACAAATACCAAGCATTTTCCAACCCCTCGAATCACTAAAAATAATGAAAATGGAACTTACATGTATGACTAAAGTCTCCTTGTCCATCTCCCGTTTTCTATTTGTCTCTCGGCCAAGAATCCAGCTTTGTGTGCCCTTATTCGCAGGCGAGACCCCATCACTTTTCTCCCATTAGGTGGAATTTCAGAGGCTCTGGTACCAACTCCAAAAAGTCTTCAGAGAAAATGTTGTTGACATTTCTATCACATTTTTTGGGGGTGGGGGTGGGGGAGGTGTGCAGGAGCTTTAACTCAGAGTCTCACCCTCTTGCTTAGCTTTTTCAATCAAAATGGGTGCTCTACCACTTGAGCCACACTGCCACTTCTGGCATTTTCCTCATTCATTTGGAGATAAGAATCTCTAGGGTTTGTCTTTCCAAACTGGCTTTTAACCTCAGCCCTCGGATCTCAGCCTCCTGAGAAACCAGTATTACAGGTGTGAGCCACTAGCTCCCAGCCTTCTATCACTTTTTTTTTCTTTTGCCAAGATCCCTTTTTCTTTTTCTTTTATAAAATTCGATTGTAAGGATGGTGTACAGAGGGATTATAATTACATAACTCGGGTAATAAAGGCATTTCCTTTTGAACAGTGTCACTCCCTCCCTCATTTTCTTCCAAATTTTCATCTCCCAAATCTTCTCCCTGAGAAGTTGTATAGTCCAGTTCACTTCCTGTCCTCCCTCTCCCAAAATCAGATAAATAAATATACAGGACAAAGGGTAAAGAGATAAAAAAAATGGGGACAAAAAGGAATAAACCAAAAGAGGGGAGGGGAGAACTGCAAACAGTACAATAGAAAACTTCTTGTTTAGTTAGGGGCCAGTGGCTCAAGTTTATAATCCTAGCTACTCAGGAGGCTGAGATATGAGGACAGTGGTGCAAAGTCAACCCAGGCAATCTATGAGACTCTTATCTCCAATTAACCACTCAAAAAAACAGAAGTAGTGCTGTGGCTCAAAGTAGTAGAGTGCTAACCTTGAGCTGAATTGCTCAGAGACAGGGACCAGGCCCCATGACCAACAGAAACAAAACAAAACAAAACAAAAAGACAAAACAACAAAAGAACAAGAACAAAAAAACCCTCTTATTTCCATTTCTTGGAGTTCATTTCAATAAGCATCATTTTATATGATCAGATACACATAGCTATTGAGCCCTTACCGTAGCTAAGATATGAAATCAATCCAGATGTCCTTCAGTGGACAAATGGATCAAGAAAATGTGGTATGTATACACAATGAAATTCTATGCTTCTATCAAAAAGAATGACATTGCCCTATTTGTAGGGAAGTGGAAAGACTTGGAAAACATTATATTAAGTGAAATAAGCCAGATCCAAAGAAATATAGGCTACATGATTTCTCTCATTTATAATAATTAGAATGTGCCTACAAGTCTATCAGTGAACCCAATGGATAGTTAAAAAAACAAGTAATTACTCTTGGACATGATTAATTAAACAGCACTCTAAACATTCACACACTGAAAGCAAAGGAGGATATTCTTAGGAGAGGAGAGGATCATAAGGCCTTCTATCATTTTTTTATGTTTTCAAATACTGCCTCTTCAGGCTTTTGAGTTAATCATTACGAATTACGGAGCCCTTTACTCCAGTATGGGCATCTTCAGCCCCACCTACTGCTATCAAGGGAAGATGGAGTATTCCTCTATGCCTTTTGATCTGAACACTGAGAAGCTAAGACACTGCTATGTGGAAGAAGCCATTGAAAGCTGTGCAATCCTCCTGAGAGAAAGGGCAGGAAAAAAAATGTGAGCTGTGTAAAATTAAATCTTCCTACAGTAACTCCTCTCCCCAAATCTGAGGCTTTTTAGTCATTTTTCAACAAGGTTTTTTTTCCCCCCAAAGACCCCATAAAAATCCAACCCTGCTCCTTGAGTCCTGGTGCCCTCTGGATGATCTCTTTGACTTGGACCCTATCACACCTCTGCCTGTCCAGAAATGACTTTGTGAAGCACATGTTGATTTGGTCTCTTCTTTCCAAAAATCGGAACCTTTTGCATGCAGTCATTTTATTCTATTCTTTGATATTTTTTTCCTCCTCCCTTTTGGCTTAAATCAAAGTGATCCTGAAATCCACATGGAGAAGAGTAAGATATAATTACAAGAATCTTCAGACAGAATCGACCCTTCGCCAGGATACAGCTGCTGGGTCTCCTTTCCTCTCAGCAGTTGAGGGAAACATCCAGCATGAGTTTAGGGGGCTTGGAGTAAACACTAAGAAAGCATTTTCCAGAAGACACCTTGAGGTGAACCACTTCATTCAACCACGCACATCCAGCTGTAGGACACTCACTCCCAAGTTCCAAGACATAAAACTTATATCCCAGCTTAGACACAGGTCTCAGGACCCCTATAAGGATTTGATTTGCTCCAAATGCTTTTGGTCCAGGGTCACAACTATGTCAGTTCCCTGCACAATGGGAGTCTTAGTTTAATGTTTTAGTGGTGCTGTAGAGGTTGAGTTACAGTCACGTTCTTCTCCCTTAACTTGTGTCATTCTCAAACTATCACACTTTATTCTTTAAAAAAAGAGAGAGAGAGAGAGAGAGAGAGGCAGGAAGCTTGTCATATAATCAAGATCCTTCCTTGGGCTCTCTTTTCAGGTTCCAAAATAGAACTCAGATCGGAAACTGCAAAAGTGTTCCCCATACAACTCTTGTAAAGGGCACACTACTTCTTTGAGGATAGACTCAATCACCCATAAATCCCCCCAGAGCCTAAGAATCATTCATCTCGCTGCTGCTTGGTTTAAGGATAAAAAAGAATGACAATCTTCTCCTCTCCCCCTCTCTACCTCCCTCCTTCTCTTCCTCCCTCTCTCTCTCTCTCCCTCCCACTTCCCGTCCATCCCCAACCACCCCTGTCATAGAGAAGTTCACATTGATAAGTGGTGATTGATTGCCACATTTCCACATGAGAATCAAGAAAGATGTATTGTCTGACAGAGGAAGACGAAGCCAATGTAAAGTCCACCTGACCACAGTGCCTGCAGATAGGAAACCCAGTGATCATAACTGAATGTCATTGTCTGCTTCTTATCTATCATTGATTGACAAATAGCTTGTAGTTATTTCCAAGCTATAGAAATGAGTTGTCATGAGCACGGTCATGCTTCATTCTCCAATGATTCCTTTTGAGCATTACTTCACAGAAGAGTGTCCCAGTTATCAAGCAGAAACTCTGACATCAGGAGAGGGTGTGCTTGCCAGCACTTGAAGTACCAACGAACAATTTGCTCTGGTTACTCTATTTAAAGTATTCTAAGTGCAGGGAACACCTTGCCTAGCCAGAAACCAGACTTTGTGTTTAGAAAATCATACAGCTCATATTTGGATTTTGCCATACCTTGCTGCCATTCCTCCTGCGTTTGTAAACATTGCTGACTTTCACCCCCATCTCTCACAAATCCATGACCAACACCAAACAGCCACAGGGGAGCTGCAGAACACAATGTGATTTTGTAATATGAACCAGGATGTCTTGCTAAATATATGCAGATCTGGAGAGAATTCCTAACATAATTCTTACATCTTCGATGATAATCATTTCCATCTTCATAACACATGTAAGCCATGCTTCTTTGGGCAGTGTTTCTAGAGGCTGGACCAGAACACTGCTGCTGGGTGAGCTGCTTGTGTTAAGGTATTAGGCAGTGAGTAGGTAAGCAGGACACAATGTTACCTGCAACAGTAAGGATGAATAAAGAAAAATATGGAAAAGCAATCACTATCCCCAAAACTTGGAAAATAGCTCCAGCTACGGCTTCCTCATTCATGGGGCACATTTACCAGACTCTAATGGAGTATCTGCTCTATGCCATGAGCACAATGGGTGGAAAAGTCTGTGGTGAGGGATCATGAGCTGAAACTTATTAGTAATCTCATATCTTTGGTAGTCATGCCAGAACAAACTCATTCTAGTGTTAAACTTGTCACTGTGTTAAATAGTAAGTATGACTCTAGAATTCTACACAACTTTCTCATTTACACAGCAGCTACTGCATCCCAAATGTTAGAAAGAAAAAGTTAGTGAATGTGCCTTTGCATGGAAATGTCACTCTAATTTCTCTGCAGTATGAAATTGATCAAATAATGACTCATCAGATTTTACTGGTGATAATTTTCCAGCATACTCATTGGTAACTTACTGAACCCATTATAAATAAGACTAAAACAAAAGTCAATGCAAAATAATGATTTGAAATCAGAAATTTGAAACCAAAATATGGGCCATAACTCTGATCAATATGCATTGTACTTATAAAATGATTTGTTGTGTGATAACTCCTTTTTGTACAACTATTTAAAGATAATTAAAAATACAATTTAAAAACTCTGCACTTAATACTCCTTATAATGTATCTTTTTTCAGAAAACCAGAATAAGATAACATATAACTAAAAAGATATGTTCAGATTATGTCTTGCTACAAAGGTATGAAATTGGGACTTAGCAATTTTTCCTTTAGAGGCAAATGTGATGATTTCACGAAAGAGAAAAATCCTAGCATGAGCTTTTAAGATAGGAAACTTCTCCCAAGATTTTATAAACAGCATGGCCTAAGTCTACTAAAATGAATAATTGAAATTCAGTTCAAGTTTTAAACTTCAAAATAAGCATGGACCATGATCCAGGGTTAGATGTTAAGTAAGCTGTAGAAAAGACACAAAGAAGTGGACGACATATGAACTACCTTGGAGGAATGTGTAAGCCATAGAAAACTGACTTTATTTTCCAATTTTCCTCTGTTCTAGTAAAGAAATGAACCACCACAACCTCACACCATTTCTGTTCAACTTGTCTGGCCCAAAATGAAGGTAAAAGTTAATGGTTTAAATCTAAGTAGGTGATATGCTAAATACAAGATTTGAATTATCCTGTAGGACCTAGGTTAAATATTACACTATCAAAATTGTATTTAGTTAGGAGTAACCTTGTAAAATTCTGCTTCCAATTTTCCTATTTTTTTCCATGGAAATAGCACACACTACAATTTTCGCCTCTAAGAAAAAAACTAAAACTTGAAACTTACTCTTTTTTATACTTTTTTAAAAAAAATTGTAAATATACCGTATAGAGGGGTTACAGTTACATGAGCAAGGTTATGAGTACATTTCCTATCAAGCTTTGTTGCCTCCTTTGTTTATCTACTACCATTCCTTCCCTCCTACCTCCATAATTACACTGCCCCCCACACACACACTTAAATTGTAAAGTTCATTTTTCAATGTAGTGTCTTGTACATCTCATTGTTACAGTGGGTCAACCTGTATCCTTATTTAAACATTTTGTTTTTTCCCTTCCCTTCCCCAAATTAGAAAAGTGTATATACAAGATGCAGAACACCGACATCAAATACAGTGAGAACAGGGGTTATACCATGGGGGAGGAACATACAAAGAAACAAAAAAATCACACAGTACATTATAAATAAGTTAAAAATAATAGGAAGAAAGAAAAAAACCAGGGGCTGGGAAGGTAGCTCAGTGGTAGAGCCCTTACCTTGCATGCCTGAGACCCTGGGTTCGATTCCTCAGCACCACATAAGCAAAAAGAAAAAAGCCGGAAGTGGCGCTGTGGCTCAAGTGGTAGAGCGCTAGCCTTGAGCTGAAGAGCT
>NW_012267232.1:3202316-3209129 GCF_000151885.1 Dipodomys ordii | reverse complement strand
TATATATATATATATATATATATATATATATATATATATATATCTTGAGATATATATATAATTATTATATTATTTTGTCAGTCGTGGGTCCTGAACTTTGGGCCTGGGGACTGTCTCTCAGATCTTCAGCTCAAGGCTAGCACTCTACCACTTGAGCCACAGAGCCACTGTGGCTTTTTCTGCTTATGTGGTGCTGAGGAGTTGAACCCAGAACCTCATGCATGCAAGGCAAGCACTCTACCACTAAACCACCTCCCCAGCCTGAAACTTATTTTTGAATTAGAAACTTTTAATCTAATGTAGTTTGGTCAAAACCAAATAGTAATTGCACAATTAAAAACAAACAGTATCAGGTGCTGCTGGCTCATACCTGTAATCCTAGCTACCCAGGAGGCTGAGATCTGAGGATCATGGTTCAAAGCCAGCCCAGGAAGGAAAGTCCATGAGACTCTTATCTCCAATTAACCACCAGAAAACCAGAAGTGCTGCTGTAGCTCAAAGTGGTAGCCTTGAACAAAAGAGCCCAAAGACACTTCAGGGCCCTGAATTCAAGCCCCATGACTAACAAACAAACAGAAATACCTATTTAGGATATCTGGATGAACTCATATGGATGGAATGGCTCTTCTCAGCTTGTAACTCAGCTATTCAAGACTGAATCCCATTTATTTAAAATTATGCCATCATAAATACTCTATTCAGGTTTAGAATCTGTTTTATGATACTCAGAATTTCACCTTATTTTAAGAAAGGAAAAATGTGTGACTGAAGCTAATTGTTTGATTTTTATGTTGAAAAAAGGTATTAAAATAGCAATATCAAATCAAAAACTAATTTCTAATGACAACCCAGACAAGGAAGGTTCAAAATCTTTTTGAGAAAACCTATGAATTATAGACACCACTCTGGAAAAACTTAGGCAGGAATTACGTAGGGATGGGACTGAGGAAAGGCACCAAATTGAGAACTGCCGGAAAAGTCAGACTAAGGAGATCAGATTCTTCCTCTTCAAGAGTATACCCCTATTTGAAAACCAAAGGTACATAGGTGAAGTGATCAAAGGACATCTTTTCAGAGAAGAATGATGAGGGGCAGGAAGGTACAGTAGGGGAGACGCAAGAGAGACAAGCAATGATGTCTGTCTGCTCTACAGCAAGAATGTGATTGGATTTCAAATACCGAGGGTGAGTTATGGAAAGTTGTTGGATACCTGAGAAAAGAGCTCAAAATCTATATGGAAATTTTTACATATAGATTTTTATCATGATATTTGCGTCCCTAAAATCAGGAGCTCAAATACTATAATAGTGTACACTTTTGTAAATAATTGCCTATTAGCACTAGTATTATTGTTTCATTTGAATTACTATTAGACTGATAAATATAAGTGATAGGGATTAACTCCACAAAGCCTTAGTAGTACTGTCTAATTTAAAAGGATAATAGCCAAAAATAATGGTAGATCGTATGTAGATCCTGCTTGAGGATCAATTTTCTTAATTCAACTAATCTCTCATTCTCATATACATATATATAATTGTATATGTATGTGTAGAAATGAGTTCTGGTGATATAGAAGACATTCATACATAGAAATAATTTATATAATACATGTAGTAAAATATACTTAAAGAAATTAACATGATTAAATGGTTACAATTATAAGTTCAATAAAAAATTAGGACATGGGAAATAGAGGAGATTTAAAACATATAAAAGTAGATAATTTTCTCACTATAAGAACAAACAAATCATGTGTGACGCTTCTTGGTTATTAAATTTGACATGAACCAAAATAGACCTTAAAAGTATAAAATAAAATAATGTAAATAAGAACAAAGATGTTTATAACAACAATGGCTAAATAACCATTTCTTTAAAACTACCCAACACAGGTCAAAGAGAAATATGCATAATTATTTGAGAAATGTTTAAATGTTTGGATAAACAAAGACATACACAGCTACTGCAAACTAAAACAGAACAGATGCCATTGTATTTCTATAAGTTGCAATAGATTCAAGTCAAAACATGTCTAAGAGGGCAAATTAGGTCATTCTGTACTAATAAAAAGTACATTTTCCAATAAGAATATCTCATTAATATTTATGTGCTAAATATTTTGTAAGGAAAGAAATGTCAAGACCAATTAACAGTAACTCCTTCATAGTAGGAAACGACCACATGATGAATCCAAAAAAGAGGCATGTAAGTAATCTGAATGATATAACTTGAAAATTGTCTGTAGTAAGTACTTGCTCCCATTTCAGGTGTCCAGATAGCATTTGTAAAAACTCAAATCAACCCAGTGTGTGGTACAGGCCTGTAATCCTAGCATTCAGGAGGAAGGATGAGGAAAATTGCCACTGGACTACACAGCAAAACCTCTTCTAAAAAATTGTCAAGCTGGGTGGTGGTGGCTCATGCCTGTAATCCTAGCTACTCAGGAGTCTGAGATCTGAAGATCGTGGTTCAAAGCCAGCCCAGGCAAGAAAGTTTGTAAGACTCTTACCTCCAATAAACCACCAGAAAACCAGAGGTGGTGCTATAACTCAAGTGGTAGAGTGCTATCTTTGAGCTGAAGAGCTGAGGGATAGCGGTCAGGCCCAGAATTCAAGCCCATGACTGACAAAAATAAATAAATAAATGAAATTGTCAGTAATAGAGAGGGAATGGACTACAAGTAAAATGCAGGATAAAAGTGAAGATCATATTAGTGTATATTGAAGAAAGTATGTATGTTTGTTTCTTCTAAAACAAAATAAATAAAGGAAGGTGAAGAAGTAAGGAAAAATTTCACTGTGTAAGACCCTCATGTTCTGATTTTCAAGTGAATTAAATGCAGACTGATTTTGAAAAGTCAATAGAATATAGTAAACACTCATGTCTTTGCATCTGGATCCGGATGAACAAGAGTAAAATAAAATTTCATTGATCTTACAGATTGTGAAGGAAAAGTAATTCTTTTTTTTTTTGTCGTCGTCGTAGGGCTTGAACTCTGGGTCTGGGCGCTGTCCCTCAGCTCTTCAGCTCAAAGCTAGTGCTCTACCACTTGAGCTACAGCACCACTTCCAGAAAAGTAATTCTTAAAGGAAGAAATTATGCATTATGCTGTTTAAAAAGTAAAATGAAAAAATATTTTTAAAAATCCATAATCACACATCTCTCCTTTTTTTAAGCTAAAATTTTATACCAAAGTCAAAGTACAAGTGACAAATGAGAAAAAAAATCTTTATAAACACACACACCCAAGGGCCTCTACTGGATTTATGTGAGATTATTTCTCTAGCAAATTGAGAGTTAACAATAAGATGGAAGAGAGCTTGAAATCCAAGACAAATGGCAATCCACAATAGCCCCTAGACATCAGAGCAATCATTCTAAATTAGAACAGTTGGCTCCAAATAAACAGGAAATTATTAGCCCTAAATATTTTGAATCAGCCTTGTTTAAAGTTGCGGGTAACAGTGTAAGTCAAAAGGCAGAATGGTATTTAAAAGAGCATCATGAAAGCATAAAAGGGATTGGTAGGTAATACAACCTTTGTTTTAAAGATAAAGGTGAAGATTGAAATTTTTACCTAAAGGAAGAATAAGAAAAGCCTTAGCCAAAAGATAAAACTTTTTGCATAATTTCATCTTTTTCTTGTAATCAAGAAATTTATCTACTTTGTTTGGCAAAAGAGAAAAAGTATTTCCAATGCATTTCAAATCATCATCTCCAGCAGACCGTGGTTGGTCATCTAGAACTGTGTATGTTTATTGTTGATGACTGCATTTTTTAGAACATTTTGTTCTTAACCATTGACTAGTTCTCTATTCTTGCCATAATTAACCCACTAATTATGTCCTTGTGGATCTTGTTATAATAAATCTTGTAAAACAGCAGATTAATTTGCAAATCAGAAAACATGCTTTCAGATTTTTTTCTGAAACATCTTACAAATAGAGAAAATCTTAATGGCATATATATATATATATATATATAAATAAGTTTTTTATTGTAAAAATACTGTACAGAGGGGTTACAGTTACATGAGCAAGGTAATGAGTACATTTCCTATCAAGCATTGTTGCCTCCTCCTTTGTTTTTTCCTTACCATCCCTTCCCTCCCACCTCCACAACTACATTCCCCCCATTCCCCACTCCTCCCGCCCCCTACCTGCCTAAATTGTAAAGTTCATTTTTCAACATAGTGTCTTGTACGTCTCATTGTTACAATGGGTCAACCTGTATCCCTATTTAAACATTTTCTTTTTTCCCTTTCCCTCCCCAAATTATATTAATATCAAATACAGTGAGAACAGGGGTTATGCTAGGGGGGGAAGAACATTCACATGGTACATTATAAATAAGCTAAAAACAATAAGAAGAAAGAAAAAAACCACTTGTGTCCCTATCTTGGGGTTCATTTCGCTGGTCATATGTAGATAGCTTTTGACCTTTTCTGCTTGTCTCAGACATATACTAGTTATTACAAATAAGGGAAACTATAGGACCTATGTTTCTTTGGGCCTGGCTTACTTCACTTAATATGATTTTTTTCAAGTCTTTCCATTTCCTAACAAATAGAGTGATGCCATTCTTTCTGATGGAGGCATAGAATTCCATTGTATATATGTGTGTGTGTGATTGTGTGTGTGTGTGTGTGTGTTATTATATCACATTGTCTTGATCCATTCCATATCTTAGCTATGGTAAATAATGCTGCAATAAACATAGTTGTGCTGGTAGCTTTAGTATGGTCTCATTTGTGATCATTTGGGTAAATGCCCAAAAGTGGGATTATTGTGTCATAGGGGAGCTCTATGTGGAGTCTTTTGAGGAACCTCCATATTGCTTTCCAAAGGTTGAACAAATTTACACTCACACCAACAGTGCAGTAAGGTTCCCTTCTGTCCACATCCCTTCCAGCATCTGTTGTTTAATTAGAGTTCTTGATTATAGCCATTCTAACTGGGGTGAGGTGGAATAAGGGATAAGGGTCTCATATCTCATGTCTTGGAACTCAAAAAATTAACCTCCCCCCAACAACAAATCCTCAAAGAAACAACTGCCGGATAAATAAGTGGGCTAAAGACTTAAAGAGATACTTCTCTTAAGAGGAAATAAAAATGGCCAATAGACACATTAAGAAATGCTCAACCTCTCTAGCCATAAAAGAAATGGCATATATTTTTTAAAACACAGTTATCTACAGCTCAAAAAATTGTCAAGAAGAAAGCAATGGATTAAAAATAACAGACAGAATCCTGAAACCAGTGGCTCACGCCTGTAATCTTACCTACTCAGGTGGATGAGCTCTGAGGATCACTGTTCAAAGGCAGCCCAGGCAGAAAAGCCCCCATGAGATTCTTATCTCCAATTAACGACTAAAAAGCCAGAAGTGGCCCTGTGGCTCAAGTGGTAGAGAGCTAGCCTTGAGGAAAAGAACTCAAGGACAGTGCCCAGGCCCTGAGTTCAAGCCCCACAACTAACTAAATAAATAAATACATACATAAGTAAATATACAAATAAATAAATAGAATAACTGAGGTGAGGGACTGGACAGTCTTAATGCATAGTAAAGAAAATTTGATTATTGTTCTAAAACAAAAAGACAAAAGACAAAAAGACAAATAAAGAAAGTCATGGTTCAGTTGTGAAACAGATTAAAATGTAGACTGATTTTGAACATTTTGTAGAATATAAGTAAATTTCAGGCTTGGATATTTGGTATTAGGTGAGAATTTTGGACACAAAGAAAGGAAGTTGTTATGCAATAACACTTCAAATTCTGGAATAATCTACATGGAAACCACTTAGAAATTAAACATAGTTACAGATGAAATGTTGACAATAAAGGATTAATCCCATTACTGATATAATACAGGTAACAGAAAGAAAATTAATTCTATTATTTTACTTCAGTACAGAAGCCAAGAAATATATTGTTTAAAAGTTTAAAAACCAGGGCTGGGAAGGTGGCTCAGTGGTAGAGGGTTTGCCTTGTATGCATGCATGAGGCCCTGGGTTCCATTCTGCAGCACATAAGCAGAAAAAAGCTGGAAGTGGCACTGTGGCTCAAGTGGTGGAGCGCTAGCCTTGAGCTGAAGAGCAAAGTGACAGCACCCAGGCCCAGAGTTCAGGCTCCACGACCATCAAAAAAAAAAAAAAGGCTGAAAAACCAATAGAATTGTGAAAAGAAAGATCAAGTATTGAAATATTTAGGTCTTCTACTATAATAGTCATGACTAAAGGTCTGATGGTTGTAACTCCAACCTTAACCTTAGACCTTTCAGTCATCCTTTCAGACTTCAGTCATAGATGTGAATGGACAACCCAGAATCAAAACAGTTAAGGAAAATCAGGAATATCAAAAAGAAGGGCCGCTGGGCACCAATGGCTCATACCTGTAATCGTAGCTACTCAAGAGGCTGAGATCTGAGTATCATCATTCAAAGTCAGCACTGGTAGGAAAGACCCTGAGACTTTTTTTTAAAATATCCAATGAATCACCAAAAACTATAAGTGGTGATGTGGCTAAGTGGTAGAGCTCTAGTCTTGAGCAAAAAAACCTCGGAGACAGTGCCCAGATCCTGAGTTTAAGCCCTAGGGTCAGCACAAAAACAAAAGACTGAGAGAAATAAATATATATGGCCTCTAGAAAAATCCAGACAAATTAAGGAAATCTAAACTTATTTATTTATTTATTTTTGTTTTCTTTTTTTATTATTTTTTAAATTTATTTTATTTTATTTGTGAACATACTGTACAGAGGGGTTACAATTACATGGGCAGGATAATGCGTACATTTCTTACCAAGCATTGCAG
>NW_012267232.1:3161382-3200736 GCF_000151885.1 Dipodomys ordii | reverse complement strand
TTTGATTACTATGGCTTTATAGTAGAGTTTGAAATTTGGTATTGATATTCCTCCAGCAGTGTTCTTTCCGTTGAGGAGCGTTTTTGCTATTCGGGGTCTTTTATTGTTCCATATGAATTTTTGGGTTGCCTCTTCTATTTCCTTGAAGAATGAGGTTGGAATTTTGATAGGTATCGCTCTAAACTTATTTAGTATACCTAGAGAGAATCAAGGAAATACTTTTATACTTAAAACAAAAAAAGACTAAAAAGAACAGAGAAAAATAATCTTTTAAACTATAACAACATGAATTTTGAACAAATAATCTAAAACTAAAAAATGAAATTAAATAAATATCCAGAAAACAAAATGACAAGATATGAAGATAGACAATGGAGAAAAGTAAAGACACACATAGAAGTTTAATCCAAATACACACAAAAAATGGATCTAGAGAAGGAGTTTGAGGGGCACTAAGAGGATGATTAGAAAATAAATAAAATAAATTTCTTGTGTTTAAGGCATATATTGTCGAGGAAGATGATTTACCAAGTTCAAAGTAAGATAAAACAGCACACATCTTCACTGAGTGCACCATTGTACAGTTTCAAAAAATTTAAATTAAAGACAAAATCAAGGAAACATCCAGAGAGGAAAAATAAAGGATTGTGTAGCACAGAAATGACACTGGATGCTAGAAATAGTCTTTTGTGAGGACTGTGGTTATGCATTGGAAACCATCAAGAAAGAAATATAATCATTCTGTAACTCCGGTTCTACCATAACCAAAACTTGCATAGAAATAACTTATCACCTGAATTTAGGGGCTTTCAAAAGGTCCTAGAATACAATTAGGCTTGTAGAGCAGAGTGTAATTATCAGCTTTGACAAGATCAAGTACAGTGGAGAGAAATTAGAAGGAGGAATATGAAAAAAATATGGTAGTTAGATGAGGCAAGAATATCCTCATCCTAAAAGGCTGAAGTTGACAGATACTGTCAATAATAGAGGAAACAACAAACAAAACAATCTGTGTGTGTGTGTGTGTGTGTGTGTGTGTGTGTGTGCGCGTGTGTGTGTGTGTATGTGCCTGGACTCTGACCCTTAGCTTTTTTGATCAAGGTTGGCACTCTACCACTTGAACCAAAGCTCCGGTTCTGGCTTTTTCCTAGTTAGTTGGAGATAAAAGTCTCAGGAACTTTCCTACTCAGGTTGGCTTTGAATTGCAGTCCTCAGTTTTAAGCCTCCTGAGTAGCTTGGATTACAGCTGTGGGCCACTGATGCCCAGTAAAACGATCTTTCTAAAGGGTTTAAAAATGGAGTAGAAATCTGTTGTCAGGAATAGGGAAGAGGAAGATGAGGTTAGAACAAAAGAGTTATATCCATAACTATAGCAAGGAGTCAACAAAGCATTGCAATACTGGTAAGTAAAGAAATAAAACTAGAAGTATATTATTTAAAAGAACAAAGAATAATTTTAAGTTAAAATAATTGAAGTAAGCACCTCCACAGAGAAGTCTGTTTTAGATTTCAGCTTAACTAACAAACAATATTCTACTTTGGGATCTCAAGGGTCAGCACTATAATAATTATTCAGGCTTAGGGAAATACTTAAAAGAGTAAACTGAGTATTTATTTGCCAGCTGTAAGTCAGAGGAAAGAACTACTGGAAAGAGGTAGGAAGAATGATTCCTGGAGCTAAAGAGAAATGGGAATACTTTCAGCTCTGTTTGTGCAGGAAGCATGATCTAAGAATGTGCATTGGGGTGGAATCCTCAGAAGGCAATGGGGCCCAATTAGCTGGATGTGAAGTGTCTCTGAACTCAACCTAATAAAATCTCAAAAGGCTTCCAACAATCCAAGTAATTCCTAATAACTGTATATACAAAATCAAGTGCTATTTAAAGAAATAAAACTTCCACAGTCAATAGTGATCACTCGCTTATGTTTGTCATCCAATTAAAAATTGTCAGCACACAAAGAATGAGTAAACTACAACTCAGCTCCAGAAGAAGAATCATTCAACAGAAAAAGACACAGAAATAACAGAAATCAAGTAACTAGGCAGAGGGGATGAAAGAGTGCTCATAAATATGTTCTTTCTCTGTAGTAAAGAAAAAAAATAATGTTAATGTGAAGAAAAACAAGAAGTAAGAAGATACTCAAATGTAATTTTTAGAAAAGTCTACCATAATAAAAGAGTTGTAGCATTAGCATAAGGACAAAAATATATAAAAATGAGACAGAAGGCAGTCCAGTTACCGAAACACTTATGTATAAAGTCATTTGCTTTCCAACAAAGATTCTAGGCCATTCCATAGGCAAAGGATAATCTTGCACAAATCGTTAAAATGATTAGAAGACTTCAAATAAACAACCTGACCCTTCCCATAACACTCAAAAATTAACATTTAATGAGTCATAGACTTCAAAGTAAGAGCTAAAATTATATAACTTGTAAAAGAAAACAAGAACATCTTTGTGACTTAGGGTCAGAAAAAGATGTCTTTTATATAACACAAAAAGTGTAATCCATAAAAGGAGAAACACAAAATAATTTTCATCAAAATCAAAAGCTGCTGCTATGTGAGGAATGTCAAGAACATGAAAAGACAAACCTTAGGCAAAGATAAAATATTGGTTAAATGTATGTCCAATTTATATCCAGAATAGGCAAATAATCTATAATGCAAGAAGAATAACACTTCATTAAAATATGAAAATGTTTTAATAAACATTTTATCAGCAGAACCCATGGATATCAAAGATATTCAACATTCTTTATCACTAAGGAAAATACAATTACAATCAGCATATAATACTACCCGTCAGAATGTATAAAATTTAAAAGTCTACCACACTAAGAGAAAGAACAACCACAAAGCTCTCTTATACTTCTCAGGGAATATCAAATAATATAGACAGTTTTGAAATAACTTTTGGTGGTTTCTTTTAAACTTTCTCTTATTGTGATGACCCAGGAATGGGATACCAAAGTATTTACCCATGAGAAATTAAAGCATGGTTTCACAAAAAAAATCTTATATAAAAATGTTCATAATAGATTAATTCATAGTAGCCACAACTGTATACAACTGTACACAATGCACATATCCATCAACTGTTGGATAGGGAAATGAGGTAAATGAATTGTGATATATCCCTACCACAGGATTCTACTCAGTAAAGGAAGTTCACTTACCGTAGATTAGATTTTCAAAATCATACAGAACAAAAGGCAGACAAAATGGGCTACAAACTATGCATGAGTAATAAAAACACAGAGGTAGTTACCAGGGATGGAGGTAGGAGATGAGACTGGCATTGTGGAGCTGTTCTATAGAATCAAATTAGGTCAAGTTGTACATGTAATATGAGTGGGTTTTATTATAAGAGAATTATCCCTCCATCAAGTTGGTGTGGGGAAAAAAAGAGAAGTGGATGTTGATAATGTCAGAACTGACAATAGTAGTCACTTATTTGATTATCTATACTTTTAGCTCTATGAGCGTATATAACATTTTCATTTGTGCATGCTAACCAGATTCTCTATCACTGAGTTGTACAATCCCAGCCCCATAACATTTTCTTTTTCCTTTTTTTTTAAAAAAAATTAAGAGATAGGAAAGAAAACTGATCTTGTGGCAGATTTTAATTTGCATTGCATCTCAAAGTTGGTGTTTTATTTCAGGAATAAAATCAAATGTTATTCTCTGAACACCCATGATGTTAAGCCTCATTCATGAGGGTAAAAACAACTTACATGAAAAACTTCCTAAGCTCCTGGAAGGAAGAGTGGCTTATTAATGCAGAGACACTCCTTTACAGTAAAAAAAAAAAAGAAAAGAAAAGAAAAGAAAGAAAAAAAAGAAAGAAAGAAAATTAACTAAATTATTGCTCCTTAATTTACAGCATAAAACTAACATTCTTCTGGAAAAACAGATAAGCAGGAAGAGCCAAGGATTGTCTGAGTCATGATTCCTTCCTGGTAGAAAGGGAATGGGGTGCTGTGTGTTTTTAAATTAGTGATACTCTGATTTACTATTGGCCCGGGTTTGCTAGATGTATATCTCTTTATAGCATTTCTTGGCCAAGTGAGCTGCGTTTACAGATCTTAGGAAGACATGCTGAGCAGAACTCTTCCAACTTCCTTTCTATTACAACATGAGATTCACCAAATTGCACTTACTTAATGAGCTAGGATTTTAAATATTCAGTTTGTGAACTAGATGCCACACAAGGTCAACCTCTATAATCTAGAGTATAGAGGAAGCCTTGTTTGAACAAGGCTAGAATGTGCAAATTTGTTTGTCAATATACCTCAAATCTCCTTCAAATACTTGTAGTTTAGGAGCTGATGAATCAACTCGAACAGCTTGCTGATGGTCATTGAACAGATTGTGTGGGAAATTGAGTTTCCTTCAAATTTATGACCTGATGGAGCTATTCCTTATAATGATTAACAAGGAGTCACAGAAGAAATCAAGGGTCATTCTCAGGCACATGCACCCACCATCAGGTGTGGAGAGAGTGAGAACAGTCTTAAAAGGGGAAATGGCTCAGGACATCTGTTAGCTAATTTCCATTTTTTAAAGTGAAGACACAGACTGGAAAAAATGTTAGGGTAAACTTAGTACATAAAACATCGCCAAAAATGGATGCTTTGTGGAAAGCTTTGGCCATGGCTCCTAAAAGATTATTATGAATATACAAAAGTAATAACTTAGAGGAAGGTGTAATAATATCACAATATGTTTACTTAATTTGAAGACCCAGAATAGAATATAGGTGCAGGGAGAAAAGAGTGGTTGCATACATTTCTTCAATTATTGATGTTTTTGACCTGAAAAACACATCATATACACATTCCAAGACCCAGATGTAAAAGTATAGGAAAAGTAACTGAAGTATTTTACAACATATGATTAAGTAGAAAGAAGGCATAGACCACTCTAAAAGCAATTTTTGTAATGCAGCTAATTGTGTTTAAAAGGAATAACTTTAAAAAATGATATTTATTTGGAATTTATTCAACAAGTACTTGTTGCCAAGCAAATGTCAACTGAGCAACTACTGTATGGGGAAACAGAGTTACATGCCTTAAAAGTGCTCTACTGAGGTAGAGCACTTGCCTTGCATGCCTGAGGCCCTGGGTTCGATTCCTCAGCACCACATAAGCAAAAAGAAAAAAGCCGGAAGTGGTGCTGTGGCTCAAGTGGTAGAGCGCTAGCCTTGAGCTGAAGAGCTGAGGGACAGCGCCCAGGCCCAGAGTTCAGGCCCCACAACTGGACACCCCCCCAAAAAAAAGTCTGTCTCATTCCATGTTCACAAGAATCTGATGAGAGAGGAAAATATTACTGCTTACTATATTACTATATTTTATACAAAAGAAAACCAAACACAAATAGTGTTAATCCCACCAATCTTATAAAGCTAATTAGTGGTGGAATTGTGATTCCACCCCATGTACTCTGGTACTAAGAATACAATCACTGACTGCTAGCCAACAAAATATTATTATAAGGTGAGATCTAGTTTATGAGTTAATGTTTGGAAATTCTGAATTATATAAAATTTATACCATTATATTTGATTTTTATGTAAAATCTAAACATTTTCTTTTTCTAAACAAATATCTCTTAAAATTTTCTATTAATAAACTTTCAGGTCTAATTTTACCTATGGTATAACTCAAAAATGACCTAAGGCTCTTTCTTGTTTGTTTTATTTAAAAGAAGAAAAAGGATGCTTAAAAAGTACTGATCAGACCACAATTAATATTACTATACCTGCAATTCTGTATCTATCAAGTACAGAATTTAGCCCTAAATCTGACACTATGGAGATATATATATATATATATATATAGTAAATTATATAATATACATGTATAAAAATTTATAATCTGAACTAAAAGCCAATATGTATGAAGTAATTAGAAATACAAACAGATAACCGTCCAGATGATTCTGCCTAAACAACTGGAAGAAACAACAAATAGCCCTAATTTATGGAGCAATGATTCCCAAAGTTTGGTCCAGGCAAATCTAGGTGGGGGTGGCAACACTCCTCAGCACCAGAGCCATTTTCATAATTGTGTTTTGCTTTCACTCTCATGAGTGTTCAGGTGTGTTTCCCACTGTCCCGTGTTTGGAATGTAATCTCCTAACTTTTCCCATCCCAGCAAGTGGTGGATCTTGGCATATGACCTCCTATAGATGGCCTGTAACTAAAGGTAAAAAAATAAAAACGAGCAGTTTAGACACCAGGCCCAAACTCCAAGAGCTCTACATGTCAGGGACAATTATTCACCCCAAGGTACCAGATAAAGAGACAATAATGATGAAGGGCAGGGCAATGAGACCTCCTACATAGCACAGACAACCATGAAAAGACAATACTTCAGCCCATCTTCAGCTCTCTTCTGGATGCAGACAAAAGCTACATGTTTAAATAGAGAACTAGGGAAGGGACGGGAACTGGTGGCTCAAACCTGTCATCCTAGCTACTCAGGAGGCTGAGTATCTGTTTGAAGCCAGCTGGGACAAAAAAGTCCATATAACTCTTCTCTCCCATTCCCCTGCATAAGCTGGAAGTGGAGGTGTGGCTCAAGTGGTAAAGTGCCATCCTTAAGGGTAAAAAGCCAAGAGAGAGCACAAGACCCTGAGTTCAAGCTCAAGTGTGGACACAAAAAGGGAGGAAGAGGTGAGGAGTTGAGAGATATGTATAATGAATCATTCAACAAAAAGAGCTGTGGTCACAATATTCCTGGTTGGTCATTATTTCACCTCTTGTTTCAGGGATTCCAGAGACATCATCACTTTATCACTTGAAGGGCCAGCAAGTTGCCTGGTGAGTGGTCCATCCTAAGGATTGTTTTTTAGGGGTAGTTTCTGTCGCCTGTCATAAAGAGGATATCATATACACTAATAAAATTGACACCCTCTTCATTTGCTTGCTTTTCCCCACCTCCCGCTTTCCCCCATTATTCAACAGCTTTCAGTGAGTTCCATTTTGCCATCTTCATTCACAGACGCACTGTTCATCTCTCACATTCCCTTTTTGTCTTGCTGCTAAACACCTCTTACAAAAGTTCCTGAGAATGGTCTCTTCATAGCTTAAACGCTCCAAAATCTGTCTCCACCGTTGATTCTCCAGTACTGTACTTATAAATCAGATCTCTAGACCCCACCCAGAAGTTCTGATCTAGCAGGTTTGAGGTTGAAGAGTAAGAATCACCACTGTCTGCCTGTCTTGGAGGGCAGCCAAGCTTTCGCCCCTGATCAACAGGCTGGACTGTAACCTCTTCAACTTCCAGTGGCTTGCCCTCATCTCCTGATCTTCCATCTGGGTTTGACTGGTCTCAGAGATGCACCTGTGGAAATATTTGGCATTCAAGTTCCCTCCAGAAGTTCACACATTGGAAATGTTACTTGCAGTTGGGTCATTTGGTCTTGATATGATCCATTGGAATGGCAACATTATATAGGGGAAACTCTTGGAACACAAAGAATTACCTGGGAGATACCTTCAAACCTGCTTAGGTGGGTAACAGAGGTGTTTAAATGAAAAGATTATCTATAATTGCTACAAATATGCCTTTCACCATACTCTGGAGTATACACCACACCCAGGGGGATTGTAGACCAACAGAGTCTTTGAGGCCTGTTGTCTTAGCAGATCCCTTGCCAAGAGCTTGATGAAATTAGGAAGTCCCCCTTGAGCTACCCTCCAGACAGGAGCACACACAAAGGATGGCTTCATCTGAAAGCCTAAGCAAATAAAAGTCAGGGAAGAAAGTGTAACATGGAATTGTAGAGCTGGCACGTAGCAACAACCTTGAAGATATTTAAGTAAGAGTGAAAATTCTACCACAGAACTGCAATTTTGACAACTAAATGCCCTCCTCTCCCAAAGGTGAAGATTTCACCCGGAATAAGGTATAAAATACAATCATTGAGCAGCAGGTTCAAAAGGCACTCAAATCCTATGTGTGGGGAAGTGGAAAGGAAATGGTCTATAGGAAAGGAGAGAATTTATCTTAGTAGGGGGTGGCTTTAATATTCTCTGGAATGGCTTCTATTGAGACAGCCCTCCTCCTGTATCTCTCTTTAGGAATTTAGCATTTCCATTGAGAAATTCTATCTTCCCTGAACTTCAGGTCTCTGAGAAGCTTTTAGCATTGACGTGGTAACATTTTACTTTTTGTCTTTACATATATATGTGTGTGTGTGTGTGTGTGTGTGTGTGTGTGTGTGTAAATATATATGTATGTGTGTATATGTATGTGTGTATGTATATACATATATATGTGTGTGTGTGTGTATATATATATATATATATATATATATAAAATCTTTTTCCAGATCTGGACTTCTCGAGTTGTTTCTAAATCAAGAACTTCATAAAGATTCCAAAGTGACTCAGGCCTTGTCCATTAAATTCACCCGAGTTTGTTTAAAAAGAGACTGCTATATACAATCTAGCAGATCAGAAGCTTTGATGAGGGAGAGAGAGGAAAGATGTCCGACATGGAATCTTTCAAATGGTGTGACTGAAGAAGGGAAGTTTCTCATGATGAAGTAGAGATAACGCTTAATGCAAGAGACAAAACTTAGATGTCACAAGAGTTGAGGTTGGAGTGTCAAGAAAGCTTCAAGGAAGGGGGAAGTATTGAACCTGAGCTTGGAAAAGGAGGCAGAATTTGAATACAGGTATCAGAAGACAGAGTTTAGGGGCTTCAAGATGAAAATTCCATTTCACCAAATTGGTCTGTGTGACCCCAGAAAGTACCAAATAAACACAATAAATTCCCGGGAGCAAGATTGTCTTATTCATATAGCAATCCTCTCAAGATAAATATTGGGCCTTCATTTTTCTTTATAATTCTATCACATCAGTAACATTGTTTCCTTGAGCTATTTTTGGTGATTTTTTTTCTTCCTCCTCTTCCTCCTCCTCCTCCTTTTTCTTCTTCTCTTCTTCCTATCCCTGACTATATAATCTCTTTAGGTGAAGCTCAGAATACCACTGGGTTGAATTCAAGTTTGTGCCTTTATTTGGACTGAATTCTTGAAAAGAGCCATGCTTTGACATTGAGTATTTGTACACTAATAATTTATACAAAATAAGAATGACATCTTACAAATCTGGCTTTTATACTCTTTCTTTTTAACTTTTGTAGACTAGCAGGGAAATAATGGGACTAGAAAATTTATAATCTCATATCTACTACAATTAGACATTTAAAATTGAATAATTTTCACTTTTCCAGAAGAGATACAATTATGTTAAAAAGAGAGCAGGGTAATAAAATGCCAGAAGGGAGCCATGGCTCAAGTGGTAAAGCACCAACCTTAGTGAAAAAGCTAAGGGACAGTGTGCAGGCCCAGAGTTCAAACCACAGTTATCAGTACAACATGAATTAAGTATTAGTTAATTAACTAATTAAAAGTCCTGGGACTTGAGCTTCCTCTGCTCAAGGCCAGCACTCTACCACTTGAACCACTATGCCACTTCTGGCTTTTTCTGAGTAGTTTGAGATGAGAGTCTCACACAAATTTTCCTGCTTGGGCTGGCTTCGAACTGCCATCCTCAGATCTCAGCCTCCTGAGTAGTTAGGATTATAGGTGTGAGCCACCAATATCTGGCTACATCAGGATTTTAAAAGAGAAAATTCACAAAGAAGCAGAGTTGCGCAGCAGAAGCATACTGGGCCCATAAAAGAGGAAACGCAACCAAAGAAAAGAAGCATGAAAGGAGATGAGATGGGAGGTGGAGAAGGGAAGAAAAGGTCAGATGACCAGAAGCCTCTTTTAAACTGCTCACCCCTCTCTTCATGGTCAGGAAAGTTCCAGGGAGTCTTTGTAGGGTTCACCCCCTTGGACACACCCATTATCAGCACTCCATACCATCTGTCTGGCCCAACCTTTGGCATTCCTGTCCTTGTGGGATAGAGGAAAGACAGACAGAATGCATGGGCTGGAGGAGGCCATGCATGCCAGAGGTGCGGGGAGGACGGCGGAAGCAGCCTGGCCGGCTGAAGAGCCAGACACCTGTGTAAACTGCAGGAAGCTGAGGAAAGCCCAGCTGAGCTGATGGAGACACCACATGCGCACAGCCTTGGGGTGGGGTGGGGGGTAGGTAAGGGGGACAAAGTCACACAGAGACCTGCGCATGCGCCCTCTCTCCCCCCCCCCTCAACTAAGTCAGTCAGGGAAATGAGCAGAGACAGAGTAACTCCAGAGAGACCCTAGAAACATGGAGAAAGGAAAGGAAATATTCGTATGTGGACAACGACCTTCCTGAAAGTGTCTACGTGAACGTGGCTATTTCTAAATGGCTTCATTTTACATTTTCACAGACAAGTAATTTGTTTTGTCACACAAAAGAAGGGTGTCTGACACCCTTCACGGAGCTGAGTCCCCAGTTAATTACACTTGGTAATTTATCACGTGTCTAAGCATATGAGAACACACATAGATAACAATCTTTGGGTGTTCTATAAAATATCCATGCCCAAGCCCCAGCCCAAACTTACTGAATCAGAATGTTAGGGTACAGGGTGGAAGTATTGGGTAATATTGATGCCATTCTGCTCCAAGTCATGAAGAGGCTTACATGTCACCTGTCTCTGGGAAATGCTCTGAGTTTTAAAGGGAACCTGCCCAGTGCATACACATCAATGTATAGAAGAAAAAGAATTGACCATGAGAAAACCTCTTCAATCAATTAACAGGCACTTTGTGTGTGTGTGTGTGTGTTTTGTGTGTGTCTTTGTGTACCTGCCAGAACTGGGGCTTGAAGTCAGGGCCTGGATGCTGTTCCTTAGGCCTTCTTTACTCAAAGTTAGCACTCAACCACTTGAGCCACACTGCCACTTCTGGATTTTTGAAAATAAGAGTCTCAAACTTTCCTGCCCATGGCTTTGAACCATGATCTTTAGGTGGCAGCTTCCTGAATAGTTAAGATTACAGATGTGAGCCACTGGTGTCCTGCTTAACATGCACTTTAACAAAAAGAATATTAAGAAGTTTCAACATTACTTGTCAGGGGTATAGACATTAATGGAGGGGCCAGACAAATGGGGAAGAGAAGGGAGGACAAATACAGACAAAACACTTCATAGACATGTGTGAACATGGCAACTTGAAACTGGCTTGGGAAGGGAGAGGAGGAAGAATGGCAGAGGGGTGAGGTGATTATGATCAAGAGATATTGCATCCATCGATGGGCTTGTTACACGAAAGCTCCCATGGACAACTAATGGATGCCAATTAAAAAATAATACACTATAAAAAGGTTGGTTCCAAGAACTTTCATGAATACTGGAACTTAATATCACTAAGGTTTAGTAACCCTCACCTAAGAACTTTTCTTTGTTCTTGTATTTTAGGTTCAGATGAGCATATTGTTAGGTAGTATTTCTCAGAATAGGATCCACAACATATTAATCCCCCAGAAGGCTTTATACAGAAAAAGGTGGGACATTGAGAGCTGTTGTTTAATACCAGCACCCTCACCCATCTGCCAACTCTTGCAATCCAGTAGAATTAGAATTCAAGACAGCTTAGAAGCCTGTTTAATTTTATTTTAAAAAACATTCTCCAAATTACATAATGCCCCTAAGTGTTGTGAGTAATTGATGTCACAGAGAACTCACTTCTTAAAAGCCTTAGGTATGGATGAGATAAGGAAAGATGAATGGGAGAGGTACATTGATCAAGATGCATTATTTTCATAATCTGACTTGTGGAATTAAGCCCCTTTGTACAACCATTTGGTAATTAAAAAAAAAAAAGCATTAGTGCGAGGGACTCACACCTGTAACCCTAGCTACTCAGAAGTCTGAGATATGAGGATTGGGATGCAAAGTCAGTGGGATCTTTGCCTCCAATCAGCTACACAAAAATCCAGAAGTGGGGCTGGGAAGTAGCTCAGTGGTAGAGCGCTTGCCTTGCATGCATGAGGCCCTGGGTTCGATTCCTTAGCACCACATAAGCAGGGGGAAAAAGCTGGAAGTAGCGATGTGGCTCAAGTGATAGAGCACTCGCCTTGAGCTGAAGAGCTTAGGGACAGTGCCCAGGCTGAGAGTTCGGGCCCCACGACTGACCCCCCCCCCAAAAAAAAAATCCAGAAGTGTTTCAAGTGGTATATACTAGCCATTAGCTAGAAATGTCAGAACAACACCCAGGACCAGAGTTCAAGCCCCAGTACCAGAAAAAGAAAAGGCATTAAGGAGCTCAGTACCAGTGGCTTATACGTATAATTCCAGCTATCCAGGAGGTTGAAACTTAAGGATTGTAGTTCAAAGCCAGACCAGGCAGGAAAGTTTTTGTAAGCCTCTTATCTCTTATTAACCACCAAAAAGCCAGAGGTGGAACTTTGGCTCAAGTGATAGAGTGCTAGCCTTGTGCATAAAAATCTCAGGGACTGTAGCCAGGCTCTGAGTTCAAGCCCCAGATCCCCTACCTCCAACATATGCACACACAAAAACATTAGGTTTCCTAAAAGGAGATGACTAACCGCCAATCATAACTTCCCTTTTTTCTTAAAGTGAAAGAGCCACTGATTAGTAAAATTATTATTATAAAACATAACATCACACGCCTGTATTAAAAGCACATGTACCAGCGTTCAGAATTTCCCATACTTGTAAGTTCCTGACCATCCAACTAACTTATCTTCAAATACATTTTTAAAGGCCTCTAAGAGTTTGCTCTAAAAACCACTCCATGCATACCAGACAGGAAAATACTTTAGACTGAGAGCTACACAAGTCAATGGTAAAGCTAAGGACATCCTGAAAAACTGACCACACTAGCAAGAAAGAGTACATTTGGATGAGCCTCTTCTCAGATGGTCGAGTGCCCAGCTGTCCATTGGCTGTACGACATGGTGGGAATGGGTCCTGTCTTTTCAGTTCACCGCATCCTGATGGCTTCTGAGGAATCAACATGTGCGGAGGGTGACTGTCTGGAGCCAGGTCAAATTAGCTGTTGGTAAAAAACACTAGATTGATTCATAACTGCATAATTCACCACTCATACACATCTGCCCAGTAAGCAATGCTAGCTTGATAGAAAGGCCTTCAGAGAGTCCTGGTGGGAGGGATGATGGGAGGTGGTAAATCTGGTTTTAGCAAGGAACACAGGATGTGAGACAAAAGTCTCAAGAGGGGAATTGGGAAGATGGAAAGTAACGAGAAAGGTAAGAATATACAAACTTTTATTTGTAGACTTAATGAGCTTAGGGAAAGAGAACTCGCCCAGTCATTCCTGAGGGGCATACATAATTGGGCCTGTAAAATGAGCAAATAAAATAATTTTTTAAAGTTGAGCTTTTTATCATGGAGGGTGGCTTTTACACATGGTTTTGGAGCAAGTGGTTGCTAGGAAATATGACAGAATGAGGAAACAGACTGTAAGTGATATTTGGGGTGTGTGCATGATAGGGTGGGGTGGGCAAGATGATCTAATGTCAGTACATGTTACTGAATACATGGCTCCTCTGTGGTTGATCTGGCATCCATTTTAAGTCTTTACTTTGAGATTTCCAAAGCTCACCTCTCCAACTTGGTTTCAGATTGTGAAATTTGATCTGCATTCTTTTCAAAGCCAGTGTCCACATGGTGGATGGCGGTGGTGAGGGAGGAGAATTTAGCAAGAGAAGAATAAAAAAAAAATGTTTCAATTCCACTGAGGGTTGTAGCAGGTCGAGATTTTGTTCATTGAGTCTTCGTTTTCTTAATAGAAACAGGTGTGGTTGTTGTATTCTAACCTGAAAAATATCAAATAATCTAACAGTGACAAAGGGATGTTCTTTTCTTGTGCCTGTTACCCTCTTTCTTAACCAAATCCTCTCCCCTGGTCCATGCCTGAATATTCTGAAGAGCACTGAGCCACGCACTGGAAAAATCAGGGCATAGCCTCTAACTCCACAGGGTACTAAGGAAAATCACAACCACCACCTCGGTTGTTGAGGTCACAACCGTGTAGAACATCCACAGACACCAGCTTACACAGGTTTCTTTGATATGCATTCATTGACACGGAGGAAGAAGAGACCTTGCTAAGTAGGAACAAGAATTTCTATTACTTTTGAAGTGACTGGATATCCAAGCTGATGCTTTAGAAGCGTGAAGAATGTAAGTGTAAAGAGATGCATATATGTAATACGTACACCAAGGAACAATGATTCTTTTGATGGTGAATCCTATATAGGATGGTTGTCCTATAAGGTTACACAGCTTCACATGTGGGAGAATGCTTGTACTACTATGCACACGACCCTGAGTTCAAACCCAAGTACTAAAGTGAGTGTAGTACTGAGTCACATCATAGCCATGTTTGTTCAGGGGTACTCTATGATCTTCCCATAGCAACTAGTCCCCTATCGACATCTCTCAGAATCTCTCTGTGAATGACTAGATTGAGGAAATACTATTCATTGTAAAAGACAAATCATGAAGATGTGCACTTGGTGTGGTAGCCGAAGCTTATAATGAACCATTTAGGTGGTCGAAGCAGGATGATGATGAGTTCAAGGTCAGTATAGACTACATAAAAGCTTTCAGGCTAGCTTGGGCTACATAATGAGACTTTATCTCAGAAAAAAAAAGGAGGACAAGGAGGAGGAGGAGAAAGAAGGAGAAGGAAAAGGAGGTGGAGGAGGAAGAAAAGGAGGAGAAGGAGGAGAAGGAGGTGGAGGAGGAGAAAGAGGAGGAGGAGGAAGAAGAAGAAAAAGAAGAAAGAGGAGGAGGAGGAGGAGAAGAAGAAAGTATGTATAAGATGATTTGATTTTTTAATAAGCATTCTTCACTTAATGGAAAATGCCAATGTGTCTGTTTTGATTGAAGCATCAGTAGAATAGACAGTACAGGGGGCTTTCATTGTAATAATTCTATAGATGTGTACAATGTATCTGGAACAAGTTCATTCATTCTACTTTATTACCATCAATATTGGCTTTTCTACCTATAAAATTTCTCTAAGAATTACACAGGATTTTGTTAAAGCAATAGAAAAATGAACTAACACATAAGAATAACAAGCAAAATTTAATTGTGTCTCTGTTTTAGCATTAAACACATGGACACTGAAATTAAAGATCCAAATCATTTACAATCCTTCAAAATAAGAAATACTTAGATGTAGCAAATTGAACTAAAAGAAGTTGTAGAAGTTATATGCTGAATACTATAACATGATGATACTCTAGAGATTTAAATAACTGGAGAAATATGCCATGTTCATGAATTGGAAAAAAATCAATATAGTCCAAAATGTCAATTCTCCCCCAAACTAATGTTCAGGTTTATTGTAATTTCAGCAAAAGGATTTCTGTAGATACTTACAAGACTGTGGTCAAATTTGCAAAGAAACAAAATAGCTAAGACAATTTTGGCAAAGAAGAAAAAATAGGAATCTCTTTATCTGATGTCTAGACTTCCAGAACTCTATTGAATACTATGTGGTATTAAAAGGGAGACAAACAGCCTAGTAGACACAACACAGAATCTACAAATCAAACAAGTAGGGCCAACTGGTTTTTGACAAAAATGTGCCAGTGATCCAGTGTAGGGACAGTGGTGGTTTCAATAAATGGTATTGGAACAATTAAAAATCCATAGTCAAAACAAAAGAACAGTAACCTATATTCCATAAGTTTCATGTTGCATAGCTCAAAATAGGTCATACATTTATATAAAAACTACAAAGCTTTTCCAAGGTAACTGGGCAAAAAGACCTTGGACCTAGAATTTGATGAATAATTCTGAGATATAACACTAAAACTGTGATCCACTAAAGGGGAAAAATTGTTAAGTTAGAACTCATCAAAATTTAAATCTTTTGTTAAAACAGTTAAGAGACCTTGGGTCCTGGTGACTCACACCTGTAATCCTAGTGACTGAAAAGGCCAGGATCTGAGGACTATGGTTTGAGGTCAGCCTGAGCAGGAAAGTTTATTGAAGACTATTATCTCCAAAATGCTATCCAGAAAGCAATTAGTAGAGCTGTGGCTCAAGTAGTAGAGCATTAGCCTTGAGCATAATAGGCTCAGGGACAGTGCCCAGGCCTTAAGTTCAAACCCCACAACTGGCACAAAAGAAAAGCATTTTTAAGAGAGAATAGACAAACTACAGGCTAAGAGGAAATATTGGCCAGTAGCATATCTAACCAAGCACTAGGTGCTAGAGTTATAAAGAACTCCCAAACTCACCATCATGAAAGCACATAAGCCAATCACAAAATGAACAAAAGACATAGAGACATTTCACTCCGAAGGATGCTTTTGATATTATGGCTGTGAACTTTTCACCAATTCCTAGGGCCAGCAGCTTTTTCACTTGGTTCTCTTTGGAAAACCTAATAGTGTCATGTTTTATATTTAAATCTACGATTTATTTTGAATAGTACAAACACACATGTAAAGTTTTACACTACTTCCCATTATGTAAATGTAAATTAAAAACACAATGTGATACCATTATATATTTATTAGATGAGGTACAATTTGAAATCGTGACAATGAACAAAAGATGGTGGTTCATGGGCTGGGAAGTTGGCTCAGTGGTAGAGTGCTTGCCTCGCATGCATGAGGCCCTGGGTTTGATTCCTCAGCACCACAGAAGCAGAGAAAAGCTGGAAGTGGCACTGTTGTTCAAGTGGTAGAGGGCTAGCCTTGAGCTGAAGAGCTGAGGGACAGCACCCAGGCCCAGAGTTCAAGCCCATGACCAGTCCCCCCTCCCCCACAAAAAAAAGACAGTGGTTCATGCATGTTATCCTTGCTATTCAGGATGCAGAGATTGGGAGGTTCACGGTTTGAATAAAAAGAGAATATTCATTTATAGATGCTATAGTTTCAAGGAAAAGTGCTTTTAAATAATCTACTAGCATTTTTATAGTTGGATGCAACAGAATACTGAGGTTTACCCAACTTATATATTTCTTGAAAAAAGAAAACACTAATGGAAAAAAATGATACCTGCCTCATTTTTTCTGCTGCATACAGAAAAGGCTGGTAATGTTATTAAACATGCCACTTCCATATAGCTTTGAGAACAGATTTTGGACATGCAGATTGAACAAGAAGTCAAATTTGACAGACTCAGAGATGAATGATAAATTGAACACTGCTTCTGCTTTCCTTGGCTGACAAGAGATTTCTGTGTGCCACACAGCTAACTTAATGAATCTGATTAAAGAAATATTTATGAAATGAAACCATCAGTTGAGTAAATGATCATGTAATTATCACTGACAATTGAACAAATGTGGTGAAAGCCATGAGTAATTTAGGAAGGAACCCCAAATGCACAGTGTTGTGTCCTCACCATTTATTTTTGTCCCTAGAAAATAATCATAGAATAACATGATGTATTCGCTTCAGCCAAAGCGAAAGTCCATGCTCGATAAGAGACCTTAGAAGTGCCTTGCTATTCCTAAGATATTCTAATAACAGGATGAAATACCAGCTCATACTTGTATTTGATAATCTCTCAGGGTGGGGGAGGGGTATAATTTTCCAGATGACAATACTGACATTGAAATTCTTACTTTTAACCCATGTTTGCTTATAGAGAGTATAGCTTTTCGGAACCTAATGAGGAAGTGAACATATTGAAATTCTTTAAGTCAGCAAACATTTCTGGTAGGACATTCCTATAATTATCTTCCAGGAAAGATGATAAGTATGTGTGCCATAACCACTGAGATGAAAACAGAAACTCAGATAGAACTTTGAATACCACTCATAGTCATCTACATCCATATGTAGCCCCAATACTCTAAAATGATTTTAGAATAGAAATAGCACGCTGCCTTAACATTAATGCTGCTTAACAAAACAAATTCAGCAACAAAACCAACGGTTACACAATCCTCACAAATTCAGAGATAATAAAGAAGCAAAGTCTAGACTTCACAATGTCTGTGGCTTCAAAGGATCCAGGTAGCTCAATTTGAATACAGATTCCTCCATATAATTTCACCTTGGAAAAACTTGGAGGTATCTGCATTCACCTTTCTGATATTTGATACTTCTTGTCAACTGGTACTTCCCCAGGCCTGGTAGCTGTCAAAGCAGGCATAATCTCTCTCTGGATTCTCCCCACATGGCTAGCATGGACTTCTTTATGGCATGTTGGTAGGTCCCAAACACAAGAGTTCTAAGAGTTCTAAGAGTTCACAAGAGTTCTAAGGAGGAAATGTGCGAGATTTTGGAATTCATTCACACTATCTTCTTTGGTAAAACAATCACAAAACTACCAAAGTCTGGTATGATGGCACATGCCTATAATCCCAGCACTCAAAGGATCATAATTTCAAGACCAGCCTGGGCCACGTAGCAAACTGGAGGCCAGTCTTGGCTACATAGTACAATCTTATTTCAAAAACAAATGAAACAAAACAAATCCTACTGGGTATCAAGGAGGAAGAGCATAAATTTTACATCTTGATAGGAGAACAGTAAACTTCTAGAAAAATATGTTAAATGTAAGCTATCATTTTAGCCATCTTTAGAAAACACAAACTTACAGATGACATGTTAAAATTAAAATCAGGTTGAACACTGTTGAAAATGCACTGGGGATATTCTATTTTAGAGGGAAAAGTGCAGGGAATGAGATAGAAGGGTTGAAATTGATTGGAACACAGCATGAGTGAAGATGTAATAATGAAATCTCCCTCCTTGTAACACTGATAAAAGTCAATCCTAGATAATGATCATGAACACCTAGGCTACTGGTATACATATCTAGTATACTACAAGTTCAATTATTATTTTACAATGTACTCCTATTTATATTTGCTTTAAAGAAATTACTATAGAAGCATATGCTGTGTAGTAGTTACCTCTTCATCTCATGTTTTCTGTATTGCACTCGTCAAGTGACAGATCTCTGTCAACTTATGTTAGTATGTGAAAGGACGCCCTGTGATATCTGCTCAATGATAAAGTTGCCTAAAGATGAAATTTTTTCACTGTCTAGGTCCATTACTCTTCCACATAAATTCCAAAGTTGCTCAAGTAAAAAGAGAAGTGATATTTTCTATTTTGTGATTACAGAAACAAGCAAGGAAGGGTTAAATGTCTTCCTTCCCACAAGGTCACAGAGAGAAACGATGCCATGGGAAGGGGGTGGGATTTTTCCTCCACTGTATACTGTTCTATATGTTAACCATCACGCACATGCTAAGTCAATGAATGCTGGCACTTTACATAAATATATGATGATGCAGTGCTAGATGCAATAAAACTCTGAGGCCCAAAATGTGGAAGCAATTCAAGAAAACAGATCTCACATTTTTTGCCTTTGTCAGACTCAGAATCTGACATGCTCTGATTAAAATTCAACATCTGCAGGCATTTAAAATTAAAATATACAGGTATTCATGTTTTCCTCCTTCCAAGATGTTTTATTGCTTCTTTATTCATCTTAAATATTAAAAACATTACATTATTTTATTTCATATGTCGAACTGCATGTCTCCGTATATTACACATCGCCCTTTCACCCCTGAGCTCTGGTTCAAATCCAGCTCTTAGCTGAGGAAATAAAAACCATCTGAAAATATTTAGTAGACTCATCTCAAGGTCTAATGGACTACAGTTTACACTAACTTGACAAACACAACAAACAGACAGATTTACCACCAATTAGAATGTTTATATAAAAACATTCAGGAATTAATGGTATATGGCTTCATGGAAAGAACTAAGTCTATGCCTTTGTTTCACAGAACTTGCAACAAACATGGAGACAAATCTGAGTTGCACCTGTCCCTCAATAAACAGGTGAGCAAGGGATCCAGAGTGTAGTAACCTGCTACCATTTTGTGGTACAGAACATAGGAGTTTGGAAACGCTAAGAGAGTTGAAGGAATAAACTCTAAGATAAATCACCAGCTGTATAACATCATTTTTTTTGCTTAGGTAATAGCATTATTTATTGGAGCATTGACTATATTAAAACACTTGGCTAAGTCCTGTTACATGGGTGCTTTCCAGAAGTCAAGAAATTCAGGTAACTTTGGTTTAAAGACAGCTAAAATTTAAAAACCCACCCATTCTTTCAAGCATCAACTTTTATAAACAGGTAACAGTATACAGTAGGCCATTTCATATTAGAGATCGATTGTCTTTGGAGGCAATGGAGTGAATACACAGGGAGATATTGGTTGTCAAGGACTGAACAAGATATGCCTGAAAGTGCTTCTATTTTTTAAACTGTTAAATGCTATGTAGTCCAAATACAGACTATGAGCCTGTAATCTCTGCCTTCCATTTACTCCCTTAGCCCCACAGAGGATAATCCCCTTTCTGATGGGTTCAGTCTCCTTCCTTCTTTCACACCCTCCATCCCAACGCTCTCCTATCATAGCCTTGACTTTAAGGAGTGCCTAAAGATTGCAAAGCATAAACAATTGCAAGCGGAAAAGATGATCCAGATTTTTATCTGAATTCCAGAGTATACCAATATCCTTTGAGGAATCTATTCTCTGGTCTTACTCCCAGAGATTCTGATCCTGAAGGTTCTATGTAGATCCTAGGAATACACTTGTTAATAGCTTGTCAGGTGAAGTTGATGCAGGTGGATGAAGGGCCACATTTTGGGAGAAATGGTTTATTCTGTACTGTAGATCTGACAATCTGTTCTAAGCGAGTTTATCAAGGTGAAAGGAAAAGGCCAAACCAGTGTAAACATCCATTCTCCATCAGTTTCCTTTCCTCTATTCTTAGTACCAACAGCCTAGGAAGTTGTACCTAGGCCTAGTTTACTTTCTCAGAAGATCTAATGTGGCTAGAGAAAAAACAGCATGTCAGGTGAGAAACTGATATAGATTCCAAGTTTCTCTGAGCTGGTAACTCATGCTCTCTTCAAAATTATTTTTTGTGTTGTTATAAATTGATCCCAAGGCCTTGCTTATGTGAAACAATTCCTCTGTTCTATTACCATGTTACATCTCTAGGCCCTGACTCCATTTTTAGCAACACATTCTCCTATGAAGTGAACACACTGACAAAAAGTCCTTACTCCTGACTCACCAAGAGGCATTTGGTACCATTCTCAGCTAGTAGAGAACCATTTCTATAGTATTCTGTGAGGTATGCAGAAAAGTCATGATAAGGGAAAGGAGTTACTGAATCGATATTTTGCCATAATTTTCCAGTGTTTGAAATTACCCTATTTGATAACCATTTGAAAGATCATTTACAGATTTTCAAGTTATACAACCTGAATAGACCATTCACAGGACAGTTCATTCATTGAAAATTTGTATGTGAAGTTACTGCCAAACCTCCAATCTCCCCTCCCTGACAAATACTTTAAGATAGTGTTGTGCTCGGGCATTTAAATTTGGTAATATTAACTCCAGGAACATAACTCTGACATTCCACTTAGTAATAAAAAACCTCCTGCTTTGTTTAATTTAATATTTGACAAGCCCCTTAAAGAATGACTGTGATATTCTCACTAAATGCTTTATGTCCTGTCTTTACCACATCTGCCCCTAGAGCTTGTTCTTAGACATCTTAGAATATAATAAATCCTTCTTTCCTCACACTCAGCCCCCAAGCAAGGAATGTTAGACAGATGATATTAATCATTGGGTACCAATCTGAGTTCTAGGTAGATACCCTGGTGATGCAAAAATGGCATATTTACATGATGATACCAAAGGAGGATGTTCTTCAGAGAGGATCACAAGAGCTCAATAACTATGTGTGTATGACCATATAAAATGATGCTTATCAAAATGAACTCCAAGAAATGGAAACAAGAGTTTTTTTGGGGGGGGAAGCGGGGTTCAGTCATGGGGCCTGAACTCTGGGCCTGGGCACTGTTCCTTAGCTCTTCAGCTCAAGGCTAGTGCTCTACCACTTGAGCCACAGTGCCACTTCCGGCTTCTTTTTTGCTTATGCGGTGCTGAGGAATTGAACCCAGGGCCTCATGCATGCAAGGCAAGTGCTCTACCACTGAGCTACCTTCCCAGCCCAACAAGAGGTTTTTTTACTGTACTGTTGGAGGTTCTTTTTTTTTCTGATTTATTCCCTTTTGTCACTGTATTTGATTTCTGTTCCCTTGGTCTTGTATATAAGTCTATCTGATTTGTGGGGGAGAAAGGGAAGCACAGAAATAGTGGACTAATGGGAGGGTGGGGGGAGGCTAGGAAAGGATGGGAAGGGGAAACAAAGAAGGAGGCTACAATGCTTGATAAGAAATGTACTCATTATCTTGCCCATCTAATTGTAACTCCTCTGTACTGTATTTTCACAATAAAAAAATTAAAAAAGAAATGGTGGGCTAAAGGATGAACCAATTCAGCATTGATATTCACTATACAATTTGTGGGGAGGGGTCCTGGGAGGGAAAAATCTGCAAGAGAAGGAAGGAGTGGGTGAGAGATTCAAAATGAAATGTGCTCATTAGCTGATTTATGTAACTGTAACCCCTCTATACATCACCTTTCGGGAAGTGGCGCTGTAGCTCAAGTGGTAGAGTGCTCACCTTGAGCTGAAGAGCTGAAGGACAGCGCCCAGGCCCAGAGTTCAAGCCCCATGACCGACAAAAAAATAAATCTGTGTACATCACCTTTCCAATAAAAAGTTGTTAAAGATATTTAGGTGTTGGGTCTTCGTCCGTCTCACGAAAGACGGAAGGGGTCCAAGGAAAGGTAAGTGTGGCACTCAACCGTTCCCCAGCCTCCTTCAGCCCGGGAGACAATCAGACACAGCAGGGAGCCAAGTCAAGCAGGAAGAAAACTCGTTTATTAACAGAGAGCAGCCCTTTTTAAAGTCAAAAAGGGCGGGTGGCATGGCAGGGGAGGAAGAGGAACCAATCACTGTCAAGGTCACACCCTATCATGCACCTAAGCTTCCACAGGCTGGTTATGCACAGAACATAAGGCAAATTGGGCTCAGCCCACTCAACTCTCTCTCAGCGCCATCTTTGCTGCCCATGTGCCCTGCAGATTCCTCCCCCCCCCCTTTTTTTTTGTTTTAACAGGATTACATTGGTAAGAATAGCATTGGCCAAGCAGGGGGTTTGAGGCAAGTCTGGGGGTTGAGATGCCAGACAAGGATAGGGAGGGGCCTTGTGCATGATCCAAGAGCCCTTCCCAGTTACCTCACATCCCCACCTAGCATAATAATAAACATCCTGGGCACCTGGTGTCTTTTAAGTAAGCCAGTTCCTTGTACATGCCTTTAAGCTAGCACAGGGGTCAAGATGACCTTTGAGCTTTACTGTCAGCTCCCAAGGGCTTTCAACACCTCACATTTAGAGGGATTAAGTAAGCCAAATTCAGTTGACGAACTCAACTTGTGTATGCTTATGGTTAGATATCAAATGAGTACAGAGTATATGTTTCTACAGCAGAGAATAGAATATAAGCTTTCCCTACTGTTTTCTGTTTGTTCTGATGTGCATTGCTTATGTTCCACATTGCTATTTGAGTCAGACACAATATGCATGTAAATTTTTTTGTGCATGTGTGATACTTAGGATTAATCTCAGGACCTTGCTCTTGGTAAGTAGTTGTTCTTACATGAGAATAATTTCTATTGCAGTTTTGCTTAAGTTTGTTTTGGTAGATTCTTGTACTTTGCATAGATCAGCCTTGGCCACACCTTCCTACCACCTATCTCCTGATAGCTGAGCTTACAGCCATACACTACTATGCCCAGCCACTACATTTCAGACTTTCTATAAAGAGTTTTGTTATAAGCAAAACAGAAAGCAGGGTCAAAAGTATAATCTCTTGGGAAAATCCAAACTGATAGAGGCAAAGTGGTGGTGGGAGAGGGGTTCCTTATAACAAATATCAGTGAAATCCAGAGAATATTAGGAACTATTTAAAACATTTGTATTCCAATAAATTATATAATATAAGATGAATGGATACATTTCTGGACACATATGAGCCACCAAAACTGAACCAAGAGGATTTTTTTAAAACCCTAGATAAATCTATAAATAACAAATAACGTGATTGGTGCAGTAACAAAAAGTTTCCTTAAAAAGAAAAGTTCAGGACCAGATAGATTAACTGCAAAATTTTATTAGACCTTTGAAGAAGAACTAAAAACAATGTTCTTCAAATTATTTTATAAAATAAAGAGGGAAAGAATTCTTGCAAACTCATTCTATGAGCTTACTATCACTTTTGATACCCAAACCAGATAAAGATACAGTCCCCAAAAGACTATAGAGTAAAAAAAATCCCTGATGAGCATAAATGTAAACTCCTCAAAGCAATAATGGGAAACCAAATCTAACAACACATTCAAGAACATTATATACCATGACAAAGTTGGTCTCATTCCAGGCATGCAAGGATGGTTCAATACACATAAATCAATAAATGCAGTTCAGTACATAAACCTAAGAAAGAATGAAGGTGTGTAACTTTGATACACTGCGGATGGGAATGCAAACTAGTGCAGCCACTATGGAAAATAGTATGGAGGTTTCTCACGAAAAAACTAAAAAAAGGGAACTACCAGATGGTTCTGCTCTAACATCCCTGGATACACACTATAAAATATCCAAGTCACTCTACGACAGAGAAACCTGCATCTCAATGTAAATTAGAATGATATTCACATTAGTCAATTCATGTAACCAGCATAACTGCCTATCAATAGATGAATGGAATATATGTTATAATACATATCTGTATTTATACATCATATATATATATATATGTACACACACACACACACACACACACACACACACAATGAGTTATTACTTATGGGAATCTTGTCCTTTGCAGGAAAATGAGTGAAAATGGAACTCATTATGTTAAATGAAGTTAGCAAGACCCAGGAAGACATATATCACATTTCTCATGTATGTATAATCCAGTAATAAAAGACAAGAAAGTAGAGAAGGTACTATTAGGGAAGAAAAAGGAAACCAGAAGGAAGATTAAGAAAGGGTGAATGGGGGATTAAATATGATCAGAGTGTACTATATGTAAATATGAAAATGTCACAAAGAAATCCATTCTTTTTATAATGAATATATGCAAATGAAATATATGTGTGTATATTGTGAGAAAAACTGTCTCTTTTAGAAATCAATGTGGATTGCTTAAAAGTTTCTGCATTGGTCTGGTGGTTTGGCTCTTGATTGTTCTGCTAAGGCAATATCAGCAAGTACAGAAAGGAAAAAGAGGAACTGCTTTGAAATAAGGAAGGATTTTTGAAATGTAAGGTTTTGTCTTAACTAGTTTTTTCAAGATGGAATTAAGGCACACCTCAGAAGACACACCTCAGATTGTTCAAGAAATAGCAGAGGGTGTGGGTATATTGGGGATTTTATTTGTTTTGTTTTTTGGTCAATGTGGGGCTCTAATTCCAGGCCTGGGTGCTGTCCCTGATCTCTTTTACTCAAGACTCGCACTCTACCACTTTGAGTCACAGCTCCACTTCTGGTTTTCTGGTGGCTAATTGGAGATGAGTCTCAGGGACTTTCCTGTCCAGACTGGCTTCTAAGGAACCTCAGATCTCAGTCTCCTCAGGAGCTAGGATTACGGTTGTGAGCCACCAATACCCAGCTTTATTTTGAGATTACTTGCATATTGTAAATCTTTTTTTTTAATTTTATTTTATTTTATTTGTGAACATACTGTACAGAGGGGTTACAATTGCATGGGCAGGTTAATGCGTACATTTCTTACCAAGCATTGCAGCCTCCTCCTTTGTTTACCCTTCCCATCCCTTCCCAGCCTCCCCCCTCCCCCCCATCCCAATCCTTCTCCTTCCCCCCTCCCCCCCCATATTGTAAATCTTATTTCAATGTCTTTTAATGGTCACCTTATGTAAATGCATTCTACCCTATTCAAACTAGTCAATCTCAAGCAGATTGTGAACCTGAGTTCAATCAATCTGGGCAGAGGAGCCTAACCTATCCTGAGGCCCCCCAGTCCTCCTACTCATGCCTCTTATAACGACAGTGACAGGCATATGTCACCATGCCTGACTTGTTTATTGAGATGGGTCTTGCTAACTACTTTCTTAGGCTGGCCTTGAACTATGATTCACCTATTCTCCACCTCCTATGTTCTTGAATTACTGGCTGAGCCATCATATCCCACTAAGAGTACTTTTCAAGAATTAGATAAAAACAACTTTTATTTGGTACAAACTGTCACATTTACTGAACTCACTAACCACAATTCAAAATTCACTAACCACACGACTATTATCACGCACTGTACATTAATAATGGTGTAGCACTGTAGACAGCTCCCCTTTTATTTCCAGAAGTATAAAATCATAGTAAACAGACAAGACTTAGGATGAGGAAACAGAAACAGGTACAAACCCCAGTAGTTTCTGAGGCATCTGCAGAAACTAGGAGTGGGGATGATTTTTTTTTATTTTCCTAAGAAAATAAGAAATATCAATCTAATATATGTGGCTCTAGAATTTTTGTTTCCCACCCCACTGGTTTTTCTCTATCATATTATGATCTACTAAGTACATGATCATTTCTTCTCTTTCACTCTCTCTGTGTCCTCCTTCCTTCCTCCCTTCCTCCCTCCCTCTTTCTTTCGCTTTCAAATGAACCTTCAGGAAAATTCAGGTTGACTATAGTTTTGACAGCCTTTTCTATCCTATTCTTGGATATCAATTCATTAGCTCTCTATATGCAATTATTTATTTTCACTTCCTCCTTGGCCTTAAGAGAAGGTGAATTAGAATATTGTCTCTAGAACCTCCTTACCTTCACTAAGAGCTATTCACTAAGAGCTATTTTGGTACTGAAACAAGTGCTATCAAATGAAGGAACCCACATCTCACCAAAGTCATCTCCTGAGGATCACGGTAGCCCAAGAGCAGCCCTTCCTCCGAGGTCTCTAAACCATTCCAACACTTATCCCAAGGCAGTTTATATTCTTAGGTGTTTTACACATCTGTCTTTTCTACCACAATACAACTTGCTTGATGAAGGGGCCATCTGTTTTACATCTTTGCTCTCCCAATCCTAGTCTGGGGGCAACTCCTATAATGTAGTATGGCCTAGTGTTTCAGAATGTAGCTCTGGTCTTGGAGTGAGCTTGAACTATAGCTCAGCCACCCAGAGGTTATATGGTCTTTGGAAATTTGCTTATGCTCCCAATGCCTGGATTTTGTCAATACACAGAATAAAAATAATAGCCATTCTTTTGTCATAAAACTGAATAACAACACCAATTAAAAGAATATTAACTAATTGCAGTAACCATGTTCTAAATGTTCTGGAATATTGGAATACATGTTTGCCAAAATAAAAGTTGATTATAAATATATATTGAATAGAGCCATAGATGGATATATACATAATTTATACATAGATTAGTAGATAGGAAGATAAATATATAGATACAATCGCTACAATTTGTGGGGAAAAATTTCAAACAAGGCAGTAGCCAAGCTAGTATGAAAATTACAGGCTAATAGAAAGATTAAGCCACATGTGAATAAATAAAATACTCAATAGACTCTGTTAACTACACCAGAAGCAGCAGCAAAGTGTAGCAATAGTTCAGAGAAAAGGAGAGGACAAATGATTTCCAACACAGATCAGTGAAGGCCACATGGCTGAGTGGAGGCATCTTTCAACATAATAGAGCTGTGTTTACACAACATCTGTTCCATCATCTTCCTCAGAATTCTTTCCCCTGGATCTGAGGAGAATTTTTTTAAGTCATCTGTTACAATAGAGACCAAGATGTAGTCAGTCAAATTTGCATCTCCTTTTGAGCTAATGTCTTAAATTCCAAATTATGTTTTTGAACAACAAGGACAGGGGATGGGTATTCCCTAAGGGTGGCCTGCTGTTTTGTGCAACTAGAAAAGTTTTGCTGCCAAGCATCAGAGACATACGCATGAGTGTAACACCAGGAGAGCAGCCAAGGCCCCACTCAGGCTGCTTTTATTGTTTGTCTAAAAGGGATGTTTTTCCAAGCAAATTGAATTGTGTTCCAAAAGAAGATCCATCATCCTTGTCTTTGTGGTTGTGAAGCAGGAATCAAATTGATGGGCTGATGGGTGCCTGGGCCAAAAGAAAAGATGCTCCAAATCAGAGACCCCTCCCTTTGCCTGGTCCTTTTCAAGAACAAGAAAAATCTTTGGAATGAAAATGCAGTATCTGACCTTGAAGGAACCTATCCCCAGGGTTTGAGTCTCTGGAAGTTTTGGAAAGTTAGGAAACCAAAGCACCCACTGGGGCACTTTTCTTTACACAGATGAGTGCAGAACCATCTTACACCTGTCTCAAATTCTGAAGCACCAAGTCAAACTTGGGAATTTAGATGATTATAAAGTATAGAGCCCAGATTTCCAATCCCAGAAGAACTCTTAATTGTATCATGGTTATTGGTAAGCTTCTTTTCCTTCTTCTTTTTTCTTTTCTTTTTCTTTTCTTTTCCTTCATTCCTTCCTTCTTCCTTTCTTTCTTTCTTTCTTCCTCTTTCTTTCCTTCTTTCTTTCTTTCTTGTTTTATTTTTATTTTTTTTGTCAGTCCTGGGGTTTGAACTCTGGGCCTGGAGCATTGTCCCTGAACTCGTTTTGCTCAAGGCTAGCACTCTACCATTTGAATCACAGTACCACTGTGATTAATTGGAGATTAGAGTCTCTTGGGTTTTCCTGCTATAGCTGGTTTCAAACCATGATCCTAAGATCTCAGCCTCCTGAGTAACTAGGGTTACAGGTGTGAGCCACTGGTGCCTGGCTCTGGTAAGCGTTTTCTTTTGGGGGGGGGTCCGGTTATGGGACCTGAACTCTGGGCCTGGGCGCTGTCCCTCAGATCTTCAGCTCAAGGCTAGCTATCTACCACTTGAGCCACAGCGCCACTTCTGGCTTTTTTCTTTTTGCTTATGTGGTGCTGAGGAATCAAACCCAGGGCCTCATGCATGCAAGGCAAGCGCTCTACCTCTGAGCCACCTTCCCAGCCCCTCTGGTAAGCATTTTTGAAGGTTAAAACTGCAACTCTCGTATAATTGAGCCAAAATGTTTACCTGTTCATGTTTTAAATTAATACTCTATTTGTACTTGTGATCTTTTTTTTCAATATCTCTTATAGCAAAGTAGGTTGTTTTCAAATGACCAATCAGAGTCAAGTGCAGACTTTGAAGACCCTCGCCCAGAACCATTCCCTAAAGACTAAATCTAGGACATACAGGGCCCACAATACCAGTCATTTCTCAACCAACTCTCATCTTCTCTCACTCCAGGCTCATTCTGAAAGATTCATTTCATGCACCATCTCCCTAAGCCACTACCACTACCATGGTTTATCCTACCCCTTTCCTCCTCCCCATAGTAGTGGAAGAGGACAGGTCCATAGTAATATTGACTTTCACTCTTCTCTTTTTAAGAAAGAGATCTGCCTCATTCCAATATCTTCTCCAATTTCCAGATCTTTCTCCTGGGCCTAGAAAATATATTAATGTCTATTTCTCTTGTGTGTGTGCATGTGTGTGTGCATGCATGCATCCACATACAAGCGTGCATGCACATAAGTGTGCATATGTGTGAACATGGGGCTTGAATTCAGGGCATTATGGCCTTGTTGGTTGGTTTTTTTTTTCTCTCAAAACTGGCACTCTACCACATGAGTCACAACTCCATTTTGGGCATTTTGCTAGTCAAGTGGAGCCTCCACAATTTGTCCTGGCTTGCTTTGAATGAGAATCTTTAGATCTCAGCCTCCTGAGTAGATAGGACTAGAGGTACAAGCCACCAGCACTCAGCTTGTCTATTTCTTAAGTCATCATCCTGATCTTCCCCTTTGTCATTTATTGATCATTGTCTCAGTGTTTTATGCATTTTTATCCAACAATAATACAATAAGTTAAACATTATCGTTAGTGTTTGAACATGAAATGCTTCCCATAGGCTCATCTGTTGAAGGCTTTGTTCCCAGCTGGTGAGCTATTTGGGGACATAATGGAAAAAGGAAATCTGTCAGTAAAGTTGTGCCTTCAAAGGTTATACCAAGTCCTCAGTCCCTTCCTTCCCCCCCCCTCTCTCTCTCTCTGCTTCCTGTCTTCCTTAAGATGAGCAGCCTCTGCCACATTCTCCTGCTGCCATGATGTTCTGCCTCACCATCAACAAAGCCAAAGATTGTGTGTTGAAACCATGAGCTGAAAGAAACAATTCCTTCCCTTTAAGTTATTTGCTCAGGTATTTGGTGACAGTGATAACAAAACTAATACACAGTCCTGGCAAATTAAGTTTCCAATCTCACCTCTTGGAGGAAAAATCAAATTCCACTATTTGGTTCTTGGTCCTTTCCTCTTTGTTTGCTATGATCTGTTTTTAAATCACGCTTCCAAATTTCTTTGCAAAAATGTCTCCAGATAAAGTTGATCCTCCCTCCACCCCATATAAACAGTAATTCCTGCAGATTCTTGAACTAGTTCACATTCCAACAATCTTGTTTCTCCTGGACTGCTGGCATGGAAACCAGATGGGCCAGGCCCCTTCCTTCCACACTTAGTGCTCTGATCATTTATTTCTCATCAATCCTGTTTGACTTGTCATCAGGCCTGGGCACTCTCTCTCTCTCAAGTTTCTCTCCAGTTTGATAAAACACAACTTTCCGAAGATCAGTTCCTGTAGCAAAAGGATATACTGGAGTTGGTATTTGTTAATTCATATCATTAATGTTTTTTATATTTGTATCTGTGGATTTCAGACAAACCTGTCAATTGGCTGTCAAGTTCCACTATGCTTAGGGAATATTTAAGACTTTAAAATATGAGCTGATCAAATGAAATGTTAGGTACACCAAATCACAGGTAGTATAAAGATGGGAGTCAAAAATTTCTGAAGGCAGTATTCAAATTGTGAAAACTCAAACCTTGAATATGTTCATATACCTATTTTCTCTTTTAGCAAATCTGTCTCCAACTATTGCCAGACCTACAATCATATATATATAATTTGTTTTTTAATTTTAATCCCATAGACAAAATTCCACTAAGCAGTCTATTGAAACTATCTTTTAATGTGTCTTCCAGCAAAAGTGCAAGAGCCATTTTCAATGATGTTGCCACTAAAATATAGTATAAGCAAATACTATATCAGCAAATAAATACCATATCAGCAAATACTACCATTGCTCCTTGCCCCAGAGTTACAGAATGGCTTAATAGCTGAAGAAGTAAATTTTCGTGGTAAAACAGATACAAGTTGCAATCACAATACCTTATTACTGCCACTCTTTCCCAAAGTCTGTCCCTAGGCTTGCTGACAACCTGCCTCCATGGTGTCTGTGTCCATCCTACCTCCCAAGGTGACTTTTCATTGACAGCCCCTCTACCATCCATTACATACCTTGGTTTGATATTTCTTGTATCCCTTCCTCCAAATCCAACCTGCTTCCTCACTCCCAGCAGAGCTCTTGGGTTACAGGGTATCCATCTTTCTAAGTTGTCTCTCCATCTTGTACGGATTTCTATAACTCATAACATTGATCCTACAGTTTTCAGGTGAGCTTGCTGCTCCCTCTAGCCTACTCCAGCTCTCTCCCCACTCTTTATTGAAAGTTTCCAAGCATGACTTGGCTCCCTGATGATTCAGCAAAGTCACCTAATAAAGTTGACCATACCACATGCCATCCTTCTCACCCATTTGAGATTTCTACCAGTCATTCAAATGTTCTCACCATGCATGTGGTTCTAGATCCTGGTGTAGATCCCTTCTCCTTACCTTATTCAAGGTTACTAGTTGGATGACTGCAATATCCAGCACCTGGAATCTTCTCCTCTGCCAATTGACATAGCTGTTTCAGAGTTCCCTTTATTCATTATTCTTGTCCTTCTTTGTCTTTCTCCTCTATTTTCTCTATCTTCTCTGTGTCCAGTGTGTCCCCTGCAATTCTATTCTTGTGTCTTCTTTTAGAACTATAATCTATTCAGTGAATCAGTTCTATATTTACAAATCTTCACTGCTACTTGGCAAAGCCTGGTGGCTGAAGTCACATATATTAAATTTTTGTGTTCCAAAATGTCACCAGTTTTTCCTGATTTCTTTAACACTGCTGTTGGCAAAACTATGTCTCTAGCCATCTAACACCAAATCCATCAATCATTACTATATGTTACCTCTCCATTCCTGGAGATCTCTTTAATTTTTTCTAGTTTAGTCTTTCAACCAGTCTCTCTTTCATTCACTTTCTGGTAAGATGAATATTGTTACACCCATTTCATAAATGAAGGGTTGGAGGTGGAGTAATTTTTCCAGTATCACAAATCGAGTAAGGGAAATAGATAAAGTTAAAGTTCAGGCCAGTCTTATGCCAAAAGTTGGGCTTTTCCCTCATCAATCTATTCTGAAAATAGATATTGTTCCATAAAGTAAGAATAATACACACAAAGTTATCCTTACCTATCACCTATGTATCTATGTAGCTACCTGTCTTTATATATATAATTATATTGTTCTTATATGTTATTATAAATTCCCTTCCCCATTTTCTTTGGATCTAATAAAATGTGCCATTTTCTTCTCCAAATCCTTTAACAAATCTCAACTTCAGTTTATCCTTTCTCTACAGCCTCCGTTCATTGTAGCCAACCTCCTTGTTGGTCCTCTGAACTATCCAATATTCATTTACAGCATATGCCTTCCTTATGTGTGTTCTACTCTGCAATACCTACCCAACCTTTTGTCTCTCCCTCAAAGACGTCCCCCTCTACAATATCCTTCAGGGTTAAATTTTAAAAAAAGAAATAATGCTTTTTTTTTCTCTACCCCAATAACCTACTTATGTAATCATCCATCTGAAACTAGAAATATTTCACTCAGGAATTTATCTGAAAAACTAGGAAGATTGAGGGGAGAGATTGGGTTGGGAGGAATGAAGGAAAATGATAAAAGGGCTGACATCAATCAAGATTTTTTTGTAAGGGGAGACACAGAAAACTAGACACTATGTTGAAAATGAACTACACAATTTTTAAGGTGGGCATAGGAAGGAAAAACTGGCAGAGTACAGGGGAGGAGTGACATTGTCCAAAAGGAAATGTACTCATTATCTGACTTATGTAACTGTAACCCCTCTGTACATCTCCTTTATAGTAACAATAAAAATTTTTAAAGATTTATTGCACTTATAAACTGATCTGTTGGAACGGTAACCCAGATACTTGAAAGATAATAAGAGATAATTAAATAAATTAATTTAAAAATAGGTATTTGTAAACTTACCAATTGACTGTCACCTCATTGTTTGTTTATGACACTTTACATCTGTCCTGTTATGGAATTATCTTGGGAGAACTCAATCTGTTTTAGGCAGTGACCATTTAAAGCATTGTTTCTTAATCAGTATACTGTGAAGTCAGAGAGAGATGTTCCCTCAGAGAGAAATGCTCCCTCCTGCCAACTTCTGACTGGGGAAGTGGGATGTGGGGATGGAGTATAGGCAAGGCAGGAAGAAAAGATGCCACACTGTCTGTCATGTGCCCAGATAGTGTATTAAGTATCTCTAAAAACATCATAGTGCATGAAGTATCTCTAAAACATCATCTGTGTAAACATAGTCTCTTCATCCTGGAGGCTTTGCCAAACATCTCAATTACTTTATCCTAATAAATAAATGCCATTGGAAGGGGGCTCATTAAGTCAAAACAGTCAATAAATGCTAGCTTTTAAGTCCATGTGTGTAAGAGCTGTTGAAAAATATATCTTAGTTAGCATAATAGTTGTACATATTTATGGGGCACCTGTATACAAGATAAAATGATAGGTCAGAGAAATTCACAAATTTATTGTATAATTTTGTGTCATGTATATTTTTGTACATAATATTTTTTAAATTCAGTTACTTGTTGTCAACCATAGCTATCCTAATGTGCTAGTGAAAAATAAAAGCTATTCCCCCTGAGCCCCTGTGCCCATTAGCTTTTCTTTGCTAGTGGCTTTTTTCTGACATTATCACAGATTTAGTCACTACTGGGGACATTTGACATCTCTCTGTGTGAGATATGTCATATTAGTCAAACTTTCCAACATTTACTTATGTGGTCACATTATACAGAACACATAATGTGATTTCATTTTTAAGAAAAATTATAATCTCAATGCTATGCAAATGAGTAAGGGCAGCTGGGATAAAATTTCCAGTGACATTATTACGCATTCAGCTTCGAAGCAGAGACAACTGTCTCTAGAAATAATATATTAGGCAATTCAGAAAACAGCACTCATGATGACAAATGTTCTGTTGCTTCTTGGCTGTCCCCAAGATGTAAGATTGAATAGAAATGACCTTGTCAGAGGTTGAGGCAGAAAGATCATAAATTCAAGGTCAGCCTGAGTTACAAAGTGAGACCCTGCCTCAAAAGAAAATATATATATATAGATGTGATTCTTACTTATATATATGAGATTAAGCTAATGAATTAAGTACCATAAGCATTTAATGCATCAGTATCCAATACTTACTATGTATAAACTAGCCAAAGCACTTTCTTTGGGACTATATCATGAGAGAAACATCCTCTCACGATGTATTGAGTTGACCTTATATTCAGACACGTGGTAAGTTTGAGTGCATAAACTGGGAACAGGGCCGTGGGCCCTGATTACACCTGTAATCCGAGCTACTCAGGAGGCCGAGATCTGAGGATTGTGGTTCAAAGCCTGCCCAGGCAGGAAAGTCGATGAGACTCTTAACTCCAATTAACCACCAGAAAACTGGAGTGGTTCTGTGGCTCAAGTGGTAGAGTGCTAGTCTTGAACTGAAGAGCTGAGGAACAGTGCCCAGGCCCAGAGTTCAAGCCCCATGACCAAGAAAAAAAAGGGGTAAGGGGACAGGAGACTCTTAACTCCAATTAACCACCAGAAAACTGGAGTGGTTCTGTGGCTCAAGTGGTAGAGTGCTAGCCTTGAACTGAAGAGCTGAGGGACAGTGCCCAGGCCCAGAGTTCAAGCCCCATGACCAAGAAAAAAAAAGGGGTAGGGGGACAGGGAAAGAGGTTTGGATAGACAGACATCTAGATGACAGACTAGCTCTGGAGAAAAGAACAGTGACACAGTCTCTAACTTTTTTTTCAAAGCAAGGTCACAAGTGTGTCCTGTACTAAGAAAGATTGGGACATTGTGGTCCAGAGGACAAGAACTGATTCACTTTAGCTCATTTTGTTTATTCCCAGAACGGCAAGTGCTCAGTGGATATTATTCATTGGTGCTTGGATGTGCTAGCGGCATGTTCACAACAGCATCCTTCCGATCGGTTACATAACAGAAAAGAATGGCATCTGGAAAACACAAAAGGTGGAGAAAAGGTTCAACGTAATGAAATCATGTGTGATGCATCTTTAACCCCCTTTATAAGTTCCGGTTGTTAGTTGTTTAAGCCCACTTTTGGGCTTTTTGCCCAGCTAAAAAGGGCCTCCTTTTGTGGAGCAATTGTAATGTATAGTCATATCTTGAACCCTTGCCAGCTAAAATTCTTGCATTAGGTTCCATGGCTGTCTGGTCCACCAAGACAAATAAGATGGAGCCCAACCCCTTGTTTGATTGCATTGTTCACGGTGCTGAGCAGTGATTTTCCATATTGGACTGTCTTTGTACTCACCCCAAGAGGAAGGGTGAGCCTAGTTTATTGAGTCCTCATTTCTCACAAAGCAGCAACATCTGGAGGGCTGAACAGTTTGTTGGCAGGTCCAGCCCGAAGGAATTCAGCCACGGTTCCGATTGGCTCTTATCAGTAGGTGTCACTAAAGACAGATTTGGAGACAGCAAAACAAATAAGCCAATTAAGCAATGCCAAGAACAGACTATTTTATAGTCATCTCTGTTCTTTTTTATTGTTATTCCAACTGCACAAGTTTCAAGATTATAATTGTTCCCTGGTTTGCTTTACCTCCTCCACCCTACACCACTGCAAATGTAATTTTCCCCTTTTTTCCCCAAGTGCTTCTCTTTAGCATTAGAGAGAGGGACATGTAACTAATATATTTATTTTGTGGTGTAGGGGGCTAGCAAAATACAAACAGATGAAGGAGATTCATTCTAATATTTTATTGCAATAATGCTCCAGCTAGGTGCACATCTGCCAACAGGCTAATGAATGCTGTACTAGCTCCTTCAACTCTATGCTGTGAGACAGGTAACAATATAGAGAACATCATCCCACCTTGATCATGATGCTCTGGCCCCCAGGGGACCAGAAGTCTGGCCAGAGGCCACATATTGCTGAAAAGGTTAGCAGCAGACACTCCACATATCTTCCTGGAGAGCATCTAGACCTGTTCCTCACTGGCTTGAGTTTTTAATAGCGAGGGCTCCTCCCACCTCTTTGCAAAGATACAAGCCTAGTGGGGAACCCTAACTTCCTAATTTTGATCCCTGAATATATGCAAAACCACATGCATCCTCAATTTACTTGAGAAAAGTGTGATGGATTTCTTTCTCATGATAGACTGAATAATACGAGGCAATGGGTCATAGTACCAACACATATTTGGCTTCAGATGAAAGAATAAAAAGCTCCTAACAGAATATCAGTAAATTGCTCTTTGAGGGTTTTTGTTTGTTTGTTTGTTTGGACATCACTGAGGGTTTGAATCCAGGGCTTCTTACTTGCTTGACTTTCTTGCTCAGTTGGTACTCTACCACATCAGCCACACTTCCAGCCCAACGATTTGCTGGTTAATTTGGAGATGGACTCTTGCTTATGAACTTTTCTTCCTGAAGACTAGCTTTGAACCCTGATTCTTCCGCCAGATCTCAGTCACCTGTAACTCTAGCTAAGGATAACTGCATGAGTCATTGGCACCTGGCTCTTTAAGGGTCTTATGCGTGATCTCTACCCCCTACTTACTATGGATGCTGTCTGAATGCATTCTGGTAGGTGTTCACATTCTTTCTGATTTCTGGAACATTCTAATATATCTGGTTGACTTAAAGGTCAAACCAATGACTTTCTTTTCTCGTGTATGTGTTTGGGTGTGTGTGTGTGTGTGTGTGTGTGTGTACACGCACCTGTCCTGGGGCTTAAACTCAGGGCCTGGCACTGTCCCTTTGCTTTTTTGCTCAAGGCTGGTGCTCTGCCACTTGAGCCACAGCTCCAATTCTGGCTTTTTCGGTGGTAAATTGGAGATACAGGTCTCATAGACTTTCCTACTTAGGCTGACTTCAAACCAAGATCTTCAAATTTCAGATCTCAGTCTTCTAAGTAGCCACAGTTACAACCAAGAGTCACCCAGGTCCAGCAAAACCAACGACTTCTAGCTCCAAAGTACATATAGTTATAAATGTAAAAAATTATCATCATAATAACAGCAGCTGTGGCTTATTGGGCACTGTATCATTTCATAGAAGCCCACAAATCTGGAAAATAGATGTGACTATTATCCCCATGTAACATATGAGAAAGATGGAATGAAGCCCCATGGTTTGCTCAAGAGGATATCATTAGAAAACTGTAGAGCCAGGCTTAGACTGATCTGTCTGACTCGAAACCTGTCCTTCTTACTGAATGCTTTACCACCTCCTCTCCTCACATGGAATTAGTGGCAGTAAATCATAAGAGAGGGAGAATGAGGGCATATTTGGACGTGAAGAGAATGGAGAGTGAAAGCAAATGAGCAAAGGCTAGCTCTGCACTATAGAATTTATTGCTGGGATGTTGGTGTTTAATATATGCTGGGCACAGAAAGGTATTGCTCGTTTCCATGGCTGGGGATTAGTTACATTCGTGACACTGTCATCTAGTCCCCAGGCACAACAATGAATGAGTAGTGACCCTAATTTTCACCATGAGCATTCTCCCCTGGCATCTTTCTGCAGTGTCAATATCTGCAACATCTGTCAGGTCCAAGTGACATGATGTCATTTTCATTTATTGGATGTAATTACTAAATTATACGGGCTATAAATCCACATTCTTGTGCTCTCCAAGAAAAATCATCCTGTGAATAGAACATTACAGAAAACCAGCACCCAGAGTGCTCTGGCCCTGAGATGTTCCCATAGCCAAATTCCTCTCCTCAGAACCCACAGAGACCTAATCTTACACTCTTTATTTATGATTGAAAATTTACAGTCTAAAGGAATACAGCTAAAAACTTATAAAAGTATTACTCAACGCATTTCAATCGATTTTATAATTTATAAAGTACCAGAACACTTAGTTTTTAAAAGGGATTTTCCCCCCAAAAAATGACTGTGTACTCTATAAGTCATAACATCTTCAAAATAGACATACTCCAGAACATTTCAAAAAACATGCTTCATCCTTTATCCCCCATAAGAAACATCCTTATGGAATTTACTTTGTGACAAAACCTATGCTCAGAAAAACAGCTTTTGAAATTTAAGCTACCTACCTTTGTCATTCCAGTGGCAAGTAAGAGAAGAGCTTTTAATGGAGGGTGGTTGTATTCTGTTGTGATATGATATGTTTTATCCACCTCAATCAAAATACAGTAATAGCATAACTAGTGAACCAGAGCCATACAACTTAGAACAAATCTTACTAGAAGTCCTAATCTTGGAAGATTCATTTACAAAATCCAAATCTGTAAACAATAAAGACTTACTAGAAACAGGATACTTTGTCATTATTGCAAAGAAGACAAGAATAAATGATATTTTTCATTCAAGATCATTATACAACTAAAAAGCAAGATGGGTGTCTTGCAACAGTTGTCTTTGGTGGAATAAAAGATAGCTTCCACTAGAAGAATCAGTAAAAGCTTTTAGAAGAGGTTCCCGTTGAAATGGGCCTTGAAATATAGTATCAGAAAGTAGATAAATAGCTGAGTCCTGGAGGCTTCTACCTATAATCCTAGCTACTCAGGAGGCTGAGAACTGGGGATCAAGCCAGCCTAGGCAGACAAATTGAGAGACTGTTATATCCAATTAACTAGAAAAAAAGCTGGAACTAGAAGTGTGGTTCAAGTGGTAGAGCACCAGCCTTGAGCAAAAAGCCAAGTAACAGCATGAGGCCCTGAGTTCAAACCCCAGCCCCAATACACACTCACACTCACACATATATAAGCACAGATACACAGAGAGAGAGAGAGAGAGAGAGAGAGAGAGAGAGAAGAACAGCTTGAGAAGTCAAAGAAAAATCAAAGAATATAGTGGAAATATATCATATATATTATGCATATAAATATTATTCATCTTTTATATAAATATAGAAGGAGACTGGGACTAAAATACTAAGAAAAATATTATTTTATGATAAGCCTGATAGACATACAAAGAGTTTTGTATATCAATGGTTGGCCTGTTTTAGTAATCAAGGAAAGAAAAAAGTATTTTTTTAATTTAATTTAATTTTATTTGTGAACATACTGTACAGAGGGGTTACAATTACATGGGCAGGATAATGCGTACATTTCTTACCAA
>NW_012267232.1:3151954-3157147 GCF_000151885.1 Dipodomys ordii | reverse complement strand
GTGAAAATACTGTACAGAGGGGTTACAATTACATGGGCAAGATAATGAGTACATTTCTTATCAAGCATTGTAGCCTCCTCCTTTGTTTCCCCTTCACATCCCAACCTCCCCAGCCCCCCAACCCTCCTCCCCCCCACCACCAAAGTTGTAAAGTTCATTTTCAACATAATGACTTGTATGTCTCATTGTTGCAATGGGTCCACCTGTATCCCTATTTTTAAATGATTTTTTTCCCTTCCCCTCCACAAATTATAACATCAAATACAGTGAAAGCAGGGGTTATACCGTGGGGGAGGGACACACAAAGCAACAAAGAAATAATCTTATAAATGTGTTAGAAACAATCGCATGAAAGAAAAAAACATTTGAATACATATCTTAGGGTTCATTTCCCTAACATCAACTTATCTGACCTTTTCTGCTTTTCAAAGTACTTTTAACCTCAATTAACCTCCTATATTTAGATGAGCTTCAGTCAGGAATCACTGTATGACAATAGTCTGTCTGGAAAAGAAGAGAGGGAGGAAAAGGAAGGGTGAGAAGGAGGAAGGGAGGGAGGGAAGGAGGCAGGGACAGGGGAAGGAAGGAAGGAAGGAAGGAGGGAGGGAGGGAGGAAGGAAGGAAGCAAGGAAGCAAGGAAAGAAGAGGGAGAAGGGACAGAGGAAGGAGAAACTATGAAGTAAAAGAAAGAAAGAAAGAAAGAAAGAAAGAAGGAAAGAGAGAGAAAGCGGGAAGAAAGAGCAGAAGAAAGGAAGGAGAGGGGGAGTTGGGTAAGAAGGAAGGAGAGTAGAGAAAGGAAGAAAGGAAGAGGGGAAGGAGGGATGGAGGAAAGGAGAAGAGAGGGAAAGAGAGAGAAGAGAGATGTCAGAAGGATTAGGATAGATGAGCAGGAGACAAAAACAAAAATCTAAAAATAGACCTGGAGAATGGAAACAGGAAAGTGGTTAGTAAAATTCTAGAGGTGAACTGTGGTATCTTTGATAAAAGAGAAGAAGCTGCTCCTTGAACATGAACTTACTTCCTGAAAATCTCTCAAGAATTCCTCTAGGCATGAAGTCCTTGGAGTGACCAAAAACAGAACAAACAAACAAAACAAAGCAACAAAAAAAACACCTATGGTCCATAAGGCATCATGTTGCAAACTGAAAAGTTAAAATGCAATCTCCCTATCTGTTCCAGCCCATGTGTGTCCTTGCAATGCAATATTTATGATGTGAATTGTGCTGATTAAATCCATTTTAGGGTTCAGAGATTTGCACAAACTAAATATCCTGGTTCTCAGGGGATGAGGAGCTTCATATTTCCTTTGGATATTTCATTTTATTAACATCAATAGGAAACGGTGATAAGGAGAACTTGGCACTGGGGCTCTGGGGAGATCTAGCTGTGTATAACTGAGTGTAGACTGAAGAGGTAAATGGACAGCATGATTCCCAAAGCCCTTTGATGAGCCTGCACCTTAGGCCTCCAGCCACAGATGGTGTCTATGTATGAGAAAAGTTTGCCATATGAAGTTTCTCTAAGTCTGTAAATACAGGAGTGCCAGATACTCATGGAATTGAGAACAAACAGCAAATGAACTAATGAATTAGATTCCATGTAGAGACTGAAAATTGTTACATACACCAGGACTAAACTCATATCCAACTGTGGCAAAATGAAACCACAGGAAAAACACAATCACTATCCTCTTACACGCTTAGCTCTGATAGACCCTTTATCGTATAATGTCAAAAGTCTCACAGTCCCCCACAAATGAACAAAGTGCTTTTAAAATGAGCCAAAGCAAAATTCATGTGGTATATATTCCAATCAGGGCAACTTACATTGCACAGGTTTGTGAATACTATACAGCCCTAAAGTGTCCCTTGGATAAGGAATCTCTAAGAACACTGGACTTGTCAGACTGCTTACGCCTCTTTATTAAGCTTGGGCTGGAATTGTAGTATCGAGCCAAATAAGTGTGGAAAGCTCCAAAAACAAAAAGCTGCTAATTGCCAGATTTGTTAATGGAATGATTACATTTTCGGTCTCAATGCTATTCTCTGCAAGACACACTGACTAAAAGGGCTAAGGCCAGGGGAGGTCAGTGTTGGCCATGAAGGGAGGCAGAGGCATGCAGAAGGCACAACCAGTAGCTCAGCTCAGTAGTTAACTGGAGGTAAGAGTCTCCTGGATTTATCTGCTGGGGCTGACTCCAAACCTGGATTCTCAGACAATGGAGTAGCTAGGATTTTAGGCAGGCATAAACCTCAAAGCAGATACCTTTGAGGTCGGGGATAACCAATACAAACCTATCTGCTATTGAACACATAGAACTGTTGTGTAATAAACTTAAAGTCATAACAATGTAAAGAGAGCAAACCTCTGGTTCTTCTCAAGCGATTTAGTGAGATTTATCCTTAATATTCATTTCTGTCGTCATCTTCAACCTGCCATGGCCTCCTTGATGCTTAGTATGCTTTCTCACCCTGATGTAACTCAAAATCTTCTCTTGCCAGATCGCTGCCATTTTCTTTGAGGGAACTGTAACCATTTGGTTTTACCCACCACCCCTCCTCACATGTGGAAGCAATTAATTCATTTTCTCTGCCATCCTGGGGATAGGAATCCTGGAATATCGTACATGGAACTTCATCACAGATTTCCCTTTAACCAATTATATAATATCTAACCCATTTTCTTAAAAAGTAAAACTTGCTAGTTAAGAAATAAAGAATGCCATTGCTTATAATAAACTCTGCATGCTACCCTGTAATTTAAACTGTACTGTTATGTATGGTAAAGGACTGAAAGTTTAGAGTTACTCCCTTTGGCAAACATTTTTTTTAAGGATTGCTTAAATAAGCAGTACAGAAACCAGATGTCATTTGGTAAGAGTATCTGAATGACCAAAAATTTGCTGTCTGGGTATTTTTTTTTCCTTTATAAAAACAAGAAAAATTCTTTGGATTTATATCATACTTAGCAGCTGTGAAACAGTACAAACATCTGTTCGTACCTATGGGGAGCTGACCCGTGGGCCCTCATCTCTTAATCACGAGCATCGGGCTGGTCTCACATGCACAGTTTATTGTTTGCTTTGCTGTTGCCTCCCGTACTTCAAAGTTTTCATACACTCATGTTCAATTGGCAGAAAGGAGGAACTAACCCATTCATTATAAGAACAGATGATTAGAATTTTTTTGACACATGATCACAGCATTCCCCCCACCCAGCCTGTGCCCAGAAACACAGTCACATTCACCTCTAAATTCATTTCAGAGTGTCTACACTTACTCCCAAGCATACAAGATTTATGAGCCTCAAGCAGGACTGTAGTTGCACATCAACTCGTCTGCACCAGTCACCATCTGAGGGCCATGATCTTTTAAAAGCCATCTTAAAATAATTTGTTTCTTAAAAAAAAATGTGAACAGACATTACACCAGCTCTTATTTTGGAGGTTTACTATTAGGATTTGCTACGGTTTTTTTTAAGAGTAATAATAACAAAAGAAAAAAAATGTTAGCACACTTGCACACCCAGGGAATATCAGTTTCTAAAGGCCAACATTTTTACTGCTCTTTATAAATAGTGAAAGTACGCTGAATTGGAATGAAGCTTCCCAGGTCAAATCAACTGTTTTATTTATACATTCTTTATATATATATATATATATATATGTATGTATGTATATATATATGTATATATATATATATTATATATATATATATAGACACACACACAAAGACTGCCAAATAAAGCATTCTTATTGCAAAATAAAAAAGAATAGGAATCTGCCTCATATTTATACATTAAGAAAAACTAATTAAACTTGGGGAGGGTGGGGAGGCTTAAGTTATGTGAGAGAATGATGAAAGCGTTGGCATTTATCAAGATGCGTTAGACTCATAAATGGAGATGCTGCATTGAACCCCCATTTTACAATAACTTAGAGATAATTTTTTGAAAAGAGAAAAACTAGTCAAAGTCTTCTTACATTCATGCCATTATAAACCTATGAGGATTATCCATTATAAAAATGTTCTACCAATAGGCAAGTAGCAATTCCCTATGGCATTTCAACTGTTAACCAGTGGGTGCCTTCCTTGACCCCATTCCTATCACTGTCTATATGCTACTTACAATGTACTTTAGAAACAAGACAGGGGTCATGAGATAGCTATATTTTCAACATGAAGAATTTATATCTCATTGATTTCGCTATGTTCAAACATTCCAACCTTCTCCCAATCCCAGAATGAAGCAGAAGAGGCATGTACCCAATAAATGAAAGTCCTGGGAATATCCAGGAACATGAAAAGACATGTTAAAGTATAAATCACATGAACACCACCTCCCTTTTTAAACTTGCTGAGTTCAAAGCACTTTGTAACTTGATGACACACTACAGAAAGAGTGGACCTTGGGTTTGCCTCATCTTTAGAAGTAGTATGCTCTATTATATTTATTCTGAATCTGGCATCCATAAAACACAACTAATTCCCAAGATACCAATTGGTGTTTCTTGAGGGGAAAAGGTTCCATGGTCAATTAAACTTGGGAAGCACTCATAGGGTGCTCCTTTTGGGGATGAAGATCTGACTTATTAGCAAATCAAATATTATGAGAACTATTTTTATTATTTTTTTAAAAATTAGAAAAGCTTTAAGATATAAATGTATAAAGAACAGTTAAATGAGGAAGAAATGTTACAAATACAACTGACACCAAATCAAACTCATAGAGATTTCAAACCTAGTAACCATCACAAAATCCCTGAGACATATGTTTGTTTCGTAATTCAGCAATGATACTCACTAGACATTATGTGGAAAAATGAACTATAACTTTTAGGGAAGGGATGGAGGGGAATGATGAAAAGGAGGACATCGATCAACAAGCATGTATTCATAAGCTGATTTGTTTAATGGTAACTCCTTTAGACAACTACTTAAAGATAATTTTCCAAAGGAGTTCAAAATGGAAAAGGTCACACTGACAAAAATGAAGAAATAATTTCAAAACTTCAGTCACATATAAAAAGAAACAAATGATCACAAACAAGACCATACTAAAGCTACCAGCACAACTATGTTTATTGCAGCATTATTTGCCATAATTAAGATATGGAACCAACCCAGATGCCCCTCAGTCGATGAATGGATCAAGAAAATGTGATATATATATATATATATATATATATATATA
>NW_012267232.1:3150587-3151904 GCF_000151885.1 Dipodomys ordii | reverse complement strand
ATTGCCATTTTCACGATGTTAATCTTTCCAATCCAGGAGCATGGGAGGTTTTGCCATTTTTTAAGTTCTGTGTTGATTTCCTGAAAAAGGTATTTTTGATTCATGACAGACAGAATGGTAGTTCTGTCATCACAAATGAGAAGATGAGGAATAAAAAGATTTTTTTATTAGATGGAAAACACAGTATCTGATTTTGGACAGTATCTGATTTTGGTTGCCACCTGTGCATGTATAAGCAATCCCCTAATTTAAAGTAGCAATAGAAGTTACTGGAACTCATCAGTCACAAGGAAATAATGCAGGAGAGTTCACTTGTGCAGATCAGGAGGCAAAATATTGAAGGATGGTCAAAAGAGATTAGAGAAAAAACACACATAAAGCCCTGAAGACCTGAATTCAAATCCAGACTGTATCTCTTAAGAGCTGTGTAAACCTCAAGTTTGTGTGTGTGTGTGTGTACATACTTGGGTTGAACTCTGGGCCTTGTATTCTTTTTTTGTACATATTTTTGTTGTAAAGATACTGTACAGAGGGGTTACAGTTACATGATAAGGTAATGAGTACATTTCCTATTGAGCATTGTTACCTCCTCCTTTGTTTTTCCCCTACCATCCCTTCCCTCCCCTCTTCCCCAACTTTTCCTTCCCCCCCACCACCGAAGTTGTAAAGTTTGTTTTCAACATAGTGTCTTGTACATCTCATTGTTACAATGGATCAACCTGTATCCTTATTTAAGCATTTTGTTATTTCCCTTCCCCTCTGCAAATTAGAAAACTGTATGTACAAAATGCAGGACACCGGAATCAGATACAGTGGAAACAGGGGTTATATCATGGGGGAAGAACATACAAAAGAAACAAAAAAATCACATAGTACATTATAAATACATTAAAAACAACAGCAAGAAAGATTAAAAAATACCTGTGTCCCTATTTTAGGGTTTATTTCACTTAGCATCATCTTATATCATCATCTATACATAGCTTCTGACCTTTTCTGCTTGTCCTAGACAGATACTAGTTATTGCAAATATGGGAAACCGTGGGACCTATGTTTCTTTGGGCCTGGCTTACTTCACTTAATATAATTTTTTCCAAGTTTTTCCATTTCCTAACAAATGGGGCGATGTCATTCTTTTCTGATGGAGGCATAGAATTCCATTATATATATATATATATATATATATATATATAAAATATACATAAATATATTTGTGTGTGTGTATATATATATATATATATATATATATATATCACATTTTCTTGATCCATTCATCTACTGAGGGGCATCTGGGTTGGTTCCATATCTTAGCTATGG
>NW_012267232.1:3132163-3140157 GCF_000151885.1 Dipodomys ordii | reverse complement strand
ATATATACATATACATATGAATTCTAGGCCTCCATCAGAAAGAATGACACCACCCCATTTGTTAGGAAATGGAAAAACGTGGAAAAAATTATATTAAGTGAAGTAAGCCAGGCCCAAAGAAACATAGGTTACATGGTTTCCCTTATTTGCAATAACTAGTATATGTCTATGACAAGCTGAAAAGGTCAGATAAGATGATGTTAAGCGAATGAACCCCAAGATAGGGCCACAAGTATTTTTTTCTTGTTGCTATTGTTTCTAATGTATTTATAAGGTACCATGTGATTTTTGTTGCTTTGTATGTCCCTCCCCCACAGTGTAACCCCTGTTTTCACTGTATTTGATGTTGGTATAATTTGGGAAGGGGAAGGGAAAAAACAAAATGCTTAAATAGGGATACAGGTTAACCCATTGTAACAATGAGATGTACAAGACACTATGTTGAAAATGAACTTTACAATTTAGGTGGGGGGATATACTCATTATCTTGCTCATGTAATTGTAACCCCTCTGTACAGTATTTTCACAATAAAAAAAATTTAGGTGGGGGGAATTGAGGGGGTGGGAGGAAGTGTAGTTGAGGAGGAGGGAGGGAAGGGATGTAGGGGAAAAACAAAGGAGGAGGCAACAATGCTTGTTAAGAAATGTACTCATTACCTTGCTCATGTAACTGTAACCCCTCTGTACAGTATTTTCACAATAAAAAACTTATTTAAAAAAAGAAACAAATGGAACAAATCAAAATGGGGGGGAAAAAACCAAAAGCAAAATCTCAAAGGGTTCAATGATGACTAAGTTCTGAGAAATCTAAATATGGCCTAAGTAGAAATGGATATAGAGAGACTGAGGTATCATTTTTATTAACTTGATTTTGATCATCATCATACAAGGTATACAACTATTTTGGAATGTATTTAATTGCCAAAAAAGCACACCTAAATCAAAGTGCCTTAAACAATAAAGAACATTATTCGTTTGCCCCAACAAGTAAAAATTTCAATTCAAGGTGAAAAAACATAATTTTCAATATAGACAATATTGATGAAGATGAAAAATAAATCTAAGAAAATACAGAATAAGGAGATGACAGAAATAAGTAAAATTTCTTTTTAAAAAAATAATAATGTTCTCCCATGTGATAAATTTTTTTCTTAGAAAAATTATATATGGGGAAGAAACAAAGAGATAACAACTGAGAATTTTCTAGAATTGTAAGATACCAATTCCCAGACTGATAAAGTTAGAAAAAAAAGTGACAAGAAATATTAGATAGACAGATTCTAAGACATGCAATCATGATACTTGAGAATATAAAACACAAGTCAGGCAGCAGGGGCTCACAACTATAATCCCTGTCAATCAGGTGATATTGATGAGGAGGTTCAAAGCCAGGTCAGGCAAAAGTCCTCAAGATCCCATCTCATCCAAGAGCTGGTCACAGTGGTACTTACCTAGCATCCTGGCTACAAGGGAGCACAGAAAACTGATATCAGGAGGGTATTCATGAGACTCCATCTCAACAGAAAGAGCTGGACGTAATAGTATGCACATGTCATCCCAGTGAAGGTGGGAGGTGTAAATAGGAAGATTGTAGTGCAGGTGGGCACGTGGGCAAAAGAGAGTGAAGGAACAAGATAGAAACAGAGAGACAGAGAGACAGACAGAAAGAAAAAGAGAGGAGAGACAGATTTTATCTCAAAAATGACGAGTAAAAAAAAAGGGAGGGGCCGGGCACCAGTGACTCACACCTGTAATCCTAGCTACTCAGGAGGCTGAAATCTGAAGATTGAAGTTCAAAGCCAGCCCAGGCAGGAAAATCTGTGAGGCTCTTATTTCCAATTAACCATCAGAAAACCAAAAGTGGCACTATGGCTCAAGTGGTAGAGCTCTCACCTTGAACTGAAGAGCTCAGGGACAGTGCCCAGGCCCATAGTTCAAGCCCCGTAACTGACAAAAAAAAAAAAAAAGTAGGGGAAGAAAGCCTGGAAGCATGAATAAAGTTGTAGAACACCTGTCTAGGCAGCGCAAGGACCTGAGTTTAAACTCCAGTATCTCCCCAAAAGAATATTAAAGAAAACAACAAGAAAGTTTTCTACAAATGTGCCAGAAAGAGGGCAGGACACATCACTTAAAATGAGCAACCATTAGAGCTGACACCTATTTGTTTTCAACAGAAACAACATCACTGAACCTGAGGAAGTTCCTCCAACATGATTCTTTCAGAAAGGAAGGAAATACCTTTTCTCAGATTTACCAAACACATGACAAAAGGAAAACAAATATGCTACTAAGATTTCTCTACAATCTTGGCTATTTAGACAAGAGGAAAAGGGGGTGTGTGTGGGGAAGGTGGGCAATGTGGGAAGAAATGTACTGTTAGTGAAGCACATTATGAAGTCCTCACACGAGTACATGAAGTAGCTCACATGCTTCATATAGAGCAACAGTTCTCCTGAAGGGACATCTTTGCTTGTGACCAGTGGGAGGAGGCTGGTGCTGTTGGCATGCAGTGGATGAAAGCCAAACACAATGCAATATTTCTCAGTGCACAGGACAGGGACACACAGCAGAGCCAGCCACGTACAATGGCTTGAGGTTAAGGAACACTGATGTATGCTAATACTGAACAGGACTATAATAATGTGTTATGTGCTCAGGTTTTCGTATTGTAAATTACTTGTATGATATTTATTAGATAAATAAACGTTCAAAGTTGTGCTCTCTAACTGGTCAAGTACAGTGGGACACATCTGTGGTCCCAGAACTCAGGAGGCTGAGGCAGGGTGATTGTGAGTCCAAGGCCAGGCTAGAAGACATAGTGAGACACTGTCTCAAAAACCAAAGAGACAAAAATGTTTTCTCTAATCTGGTATGAAGAAAAATGGAATGGGAATAAGGAGAAGAGAAAAAAGAGGAAGGGAAGAAAAGCAAAGGAATGGAAAGAAAAGGGAAGGAGGAAGGAAGGGAGGGAAGGGAAAGAAAGAATGGAAGAGAAGGGGGTAAGAGAGGAAGGAAGGAAGGAAGGAAGGAAGAAGGAAGAAAGAAATGAAGGGAGGGAGGGAGGGAGGGAACAAAGGAAAGAAGGAAGGGAAAGAAAAAAATAAACCAAAAAAGATAAAAGAAGATTGAACTATGTGACCAAAGTAATTCTAAATATATTAGTAATAAAAATAACTGTAGACCAAAGCAGTCTAGATTTTAAAAAATGTCGTCTCAATACAATTTACAAGGAACTGACAAACTGATAAACCATTAGGATGTGATACACAATCACAGAAGTGTTGGAAATTCAAGTAAAATGCTATCTTCCTTTTAAAAAGACATATGTGGTTATATTAAACAAAATAGACTCTAATCAAAAGGTTTCTTATGATTAAAAGAAAAAGTCATTGAATAATTAAAATTTTCAACACAACATAAAATTAATTCTAAATCTTATTGTACCTAGCAATATAGCCTTTGAAATCATTTAAATAGGCCAAACTGTAAGAAAATTTAACAGATTTACCATTCTGTTAGATAATTTTTAATGCCCCTCTCAGTAATTGACACGAGGTACATGATAAATTTGAAACCCTATCAGAAGGCTTGAAGCAAATTTTTATGTAGTATACTTAATTGATTTTCATGCAAATTTCAGACATTTAAGAATAATAAATTATATTCTACAATAATCCCCAACAAGATATTTCACTTCCCACAAAAAAATATTATCCTAGCTACTCAGGAGGCTGAGCTCTGAGGATTGTGGTGTGAAGCCAGTACAGACAGGAAAATCCATGAGACTCTTATTTCCAATTAACTACAAGAAAACTGAAAGAGGTGTGCTGTGGCTCAAAGTGGTAGAGCACTAGCCTTGAGCTGAATAGCTCGGGATAATACCCAAGCCCAGAGTTCAAGACCCATGACCAACCTAAATAAATAAATAAATAAATACCTACAAAATTTACTCAGGACAACTCCACACATTTGAAAATTTTTAAATGCTTCTAACTCACAAATCGAAGTATAGGTCAAAAAGGAAACAAGAAATGAATATTACCTAAATTTCTTGCCTTCGATGATAAAGAAAATATGGCTGGACACAGTGGCTCATGCCTGTGATCCCAGCTACTTGAGAAAGAAAAATGGAACACTGAAAGTTTTAAACCAACCGATGCAAAAAGTGATTGGTATATCATCCCAGTCAATAAACTGGGTATGTTGGTGGGAGTCTGTCATCCCAGATATATGGTAAACTTAAATAGCTAGATCCCAGCCCAAGATTCTTGCCCAAGCAAAAACACAAAGCCCAATTTGAAAAATAAAAGTAAAAAGGAGTAGGGGTTTGGTTCAGGTGGTAGAGCACCTGCTGAGCAAACACAAGGCTCTGAGTTTGTCCTCAGGACTGCCAAATTAATAAAATATAACAGAAAACAATGAACAATTAATAAGTCAGAAACAGAAAACCAAACTAAATTCGAAAAAAGCAAAGAAAAAATAGAGAGGACAGAGGAAAATTAACAAAGTAGAAAACAAAAACTCAATGAAGCCAAAAGTTGCTCAAAAAAAACCCAAAACAATAACAAAAAAAAAACAACACAGATTCTGACAAAATTCTGGCGAGATTAGTTAAGAAAGAAGTAAAACCTAAATAAACAACATTAGAAATGAAAATGAGGGATATCTGTAGATTCTGCAGAGAAATGATAACAAGAGAAATGAATAACTTTATGCCAATAAACATTAAAAATTTCAACACGATGGATAAGTTACTAAAGAAATACAAACCACCAAAACCAACTTATGAAGAAATAGGCAAGTGGATAATACCATAAAAATGGAAGAAATTGAATTAGTAGATAGCTATCTTTCCAAAATGAAAACATCAGGCGTAGGAAACTTCACAGGAATGTTTCTTCCAACAGCCAAAGACCAGGTTATTATAACCATATTCAAATTCTTTCACAAGTGGTAAAAATAAAACAACCCCCAGCTCATGGGTGAGGCTCGGGTACTTGGGACACCTAAAGAAATGAAGGGCAGTGCAGAAAATGCTACCACAAGCTTATTTATCTCATATCTGAAAATACGAAACACTAAACAAAATATTAGCACACACATCTAGCAACATATAAAGATATACTACTTTTTTATGACTACATAGGGATTATCTCAGACATGTGAAGTTGCTTCAATATTAAAAAAATCTACAAATGTAATTTATTACATTAAACCACTTTAATAAAAACTAAAAGAGGAGAAACATGATTAATTTGATAGATGCAGAAAATTTGATAAAGCTTTACAAAATTTGACATGTATTTACATAATAATAAAATGGGTAAAGGTAGGGCCCCAGGGGATCATGCCTGTAATCCTAGCTACTCACGAGGCTGACGTCTGTGGATCAGTTCAAGGCTAGCCTAGACAGGAAAACTCTTATCTCCTCCAATTAACCACCAAAAAAAGCTAGAAGTGGAGCTGGGCTTAAGTGATAGAGAGCCAGCCTTGAGTTTCAAAAATAAAACAAACCTCATAACAGGGCCCAAGCCATGAGTTCAAGCCCCAAGACTGGCACAATTTAAAAAAAAAGATTAAAATAAAAAAACAGGAATACAATAATAAAATGCAATTACAATGGTAGATGACATCTATTGTATATTTATATACATACATATACATAGTTAAGTAATATATGTTAACTATAATATTTGTATGAGTGTTGATATCAATATATTTCATTAGTATATTACTTAGACTTAAAACATATAATATTAATAGTTGTTAAAAAGGAATAATATATGGCTGTGAAAATGAATGAATTGAAATAAATTTGTACACATACTAAATAATCAATCAAGCATCAAAGTGAGTCAAAAGGGAATTCATAGAAGTCTGAGACATTATTTCACTTATGGATACATAGGCAAAGTTATAAGGAAAATGACATAAATTATAATTCAGTCATAGTTGGGTGCTGGTAGTTCTGGTTCATGTCTTTAATTGTAGCTACTCAGGAGGCTGAAATTTGAGGATTTCACTGTGAAGACAGCCCAGACAGGAAATGTCTGTAAGATTCTTATCTCCAATTAACCACCAACAATTCTGAAGTGGAAACATGGATCCGGTGGTAGAATGCTAGTCTTGAGTGAAAAAGCTAAGGGACAGCTCCCAGGTCCAGACTGTAAACCACAGTACTGGCACAAAAATAAACAAACAATCAAACGAACAAATAGATTTGGTATCATAGTTACATTTGGGGCAAGGAGAGAAGTGAAATTAAGGAAAATCCCCTACAATGTCTCTTTTCTTGATAATGTATCATGTGTCATACAGTATTACTTTGTATATATGTAATATTACCCTTAGGTTTCATTTTGAATATTTATTTTGCTAAAAAGGTTATATACTGCCTTATTTTGTCATCAAATGAGATAGCCAGGCTGCATAAAAGTGTTCATGACTTTTATTCTTACTTAAATTAGTGCTTGGATTTACAAAATTGTAAATGCTTCCAGAATAATATATTTGAAGTTTTGGCCTAGGCTTTCAGATTGCAAGGAACAAGTGATTTATTTTAGCCCATTTCATCAAATACACTGGATTGTAAAAGAGAAAACAAAACTTGGACATGATAAATTATACAGGACTCTAGACATTCACACAGTGAGACTAAAGGAGGATATTCTTAGGAGAGGATCACAAAGGCTCAATAACTATGTGCATATGATCATGTAAAATGATATTTATCAAAATAAACTCCAAGAAATGGAAATGAGGCTTTTTGTTATTTTGTTTTTTCTTCCTTCGTCTCATGTAGCTGCTTTTGATTTCTATACCTTTTGTCTTGTTTGTAAGTGCATCTGTTTCGGGGAGGTAAGGGGAGCACAGAAATGGAGGGACAAAGGGTGAACAAATGCAGCAGTGATACTCCCCAGACACTATGTTGAAAATGAACTATATAACTTGTGGGAAGAAGGAAAACTTGGGAGAAAACCATGGAAGGGGTGACACTGTTGAAAAAGAAATGTACTCATTACCTAACTTATGTAATTGTAACCCCTCTGTATATCACCTTTACAATAACACTTTTTAAAAAAGAAATATTTGTAAAAATACTAGAAATATTTTTTCAAATGCTTGGATCTTTGTACCAGTTACCAGCATTTCACATCTGACAATAGTCATTCTGCACTCTGCTCTCTTCTTTGTGTGTATTTGTTGCTTTCCATGATAGTTTGTACAGATAATGATTATGTTAATAAGATGAAAATGCTCATTTGATATTAAAGATAAAGCCTACATTGTGTGTCTCCTGGGATCCAGAGTCATGCTTTGAACTGGGGATGGAAGGTGCAGAGTGTTTTTTGTTTTTTGTTTTGTTTTCTGTTCTGCTTTCCTCCTAAACTATTCTCCTTCTCTTTTTTTTCACACTGGCTTTTCCTAGGGTCCCATTCTCCTTGGAAAAAAAAACACACTCTGTCTTACAGTTCCTAAGGTACAAATTTCTGAAAGGAGAATCTGATTGGTCCAGCCTGCATTAGATGTCTACACAGGGCCATCTGGGAGCAACTGTGGAGCCTGGTTGCCAACAGACACTGAAGGGTAGAGGAAGCTTGAGGCCAATGGATCCGTCTAGGCTGGAGCAAAGCTACTGTCATTGGTGATATTTCAGGCATAAATAGGTTGGTCATCCTTTGAACATTCAATCTTGTGAGTACAAGTGCCCTACTCACAATCAACCTTACTAGCATGTATAAAATCTATCTCCAGACTATATCTTTGGTAGTCATCACAGACTTGGGAAAAAACACACCTTGATAACCAGGCAGAATTTCATTGCAAATACTTCAAAAATTTATTTCTGATCAAATAGGAATATTTGTAGATTCATTAATACTGAGAAAAGCTGTGTGGCTCAAGCAATAGAGTACCTGCCTAGTAAGTGTGATGTCCTGAATTCAATCCCCAGTATTGCTGAGAGAGGAGGAGGAGGAGGAGGAGGAGGAGGA
>NW_012267232.1:3112446-3131966 GCF_000151885.1 Dipodomys ordii | reverse complement strand
GGAGGAGGAGGAGGAGGAGGAGGAGGAGGAATAAAAGGAGGAGGAATAGAAAAGGAAGGAGGTGGAAGATAAAGAAGAAAAGGAGGAGGAGGAGAAGGAGGAGGAGGAGGAAGAAGAAGAGGAGGAGGAGAAGAAAATAGAAGGGAAAAAATTACTTAGTTTCTTCCCACTCAGTCCTCAAGCCACACTTTGAATCAAAGGTCTCAATCTGCTACATAGATGTTCAGCCCTGGCTACCATATTTGTGACAAAATAATATTTTGTTACAAAAAGGTCAGTAGCAAATATCATGTGCACATGTTATCTTTATTTTACACCTAGACAATATATTACTTAAATACACCTACCATTCTGAATAAACAGTAATTTATTCAACTAGCACATTCTAAGCCTCTTCTATCATAAATAAACATGCAATGAAGATCTTCATGCACATTTCTCTGCCTAAACATATGAATTTAGTATAAGAAACATTGCCCTTTTAGTTACAAAGACATTAATACTAATTTCATTTGTTAAATCACACACTCCATCTGGAGAACTGATTGAAGACAAAAGCCTTCTATCGAATGCATTTGTGTATATATGTATACTTACATGCATACATGTGTCCATGCATGCATGTGTATACATGTATATGCACACACAAATGCTTACTGGAATTACTCTTTTGTGTATAGCTAAAGTGGGTCTAACTTTGCTCCTTTTTATATACATGACCAATTATTACCTTCCCATGGTTTGTGGACTCATTCTTCCTCTTCTGGCTTGTGCCATGTACACCTGGGCCATCAATGAGGTATGCTTCCATGGGGCAAGGCAGCAGAAACAGAATGCTGTGTTTGAGGGTAGGAGCTCCCAGAGCAGTTAAGCAGGGTAAAGTCAGGTCACTCATGGACAGAGACCAGTATCCAATCTCTCCCATGAGGTATATCCCTTCTGGACCTGTTGGGGCATAAAATTACTGAGATCCTATCTCTAAGAATAGGTTTGATGTGGTGGCACATGCCTCTAATCTCAACTATGTGGGAGGCAAGATGAAAGGATCATGGTCCAAGACTGGTCCCAAGAGAAAAGTGCAAGACCCAATTGGAAAACTAGCAAAAGCAGGAAAAGCTGGGGGTTTGGCTTGAGTGACAGAGCCCCTGCCTAGTACTGGATTCTGAGTCCAAACCCCAGAACTGCCACACACAGAAAAAAAATTAAACCAAAAATGCATCACTTTTTGCTCTATGAAGGGGGAGAGGTGAGCTACAGAGAGTGAAAGTACCCTCTTATGAGAAGGCAGGTTAGTTCCTAGCTCTTTGGCCAAGTATCCAGTGACAAGAACCATGCTGACTGGCCCACTGGGTTCTGTCTTGCTTATTTCTATCTTCCTACCTTGGTGATGGCCTAGATTAACCTGGCTACTCGATGTGTGGGAAGATCATCATGGGAAAGTGTGTTAGACATACAACAGCCTGCACTGGCCCTTAGGGAGTCCGAATCTGCCTATTAATCTTTTCCCCAAGTGAGTCTCCTGCACTGAAGCCTGAGAAGCAGTAACCAGGAAATCCTTATTCCTGGCTAAGCCACTTGGCCTATGCTATTCTAACCCATCTCATGAGAGATGCCTAGAGGTACTGCTAAGCACTTGCGGCTGTTAAACAATTGCGTGTGCTGAGTGTACAATACACATTGGATTTCAGAGGCTTAATTCACAAAATGAAATCTCATTTTTTTCATGTTAATTACATGTTCAACTAATACCTTAGAGATACTGGATTTAAGTATATCACTGAAGTTAATATCACCTGTTTCTATTTACTTTTAATTGTGGCTACTAAAATGTTTAAAATGATATCTGTGGCTTTGCATTTGTGGCTTGAATTATATTTTTATTGGCTAGTACTCTGTAGGCCCTGGCCTCCTCATCCCCACCTACAATTGTGTGACTCATGCACCCATTCCCATGCCAGTTAGTTTCCTGGCAACCATCCCATAATGTTCATCCCTTGCCATTATGGTCTGGGCCATCTCCATTAGGTTACTAACGCTCTGGCAAAAGGCAAACTTACTTTTTTTTTCTGAGTTTAAGCTTCATTATGGTTAGGAAAAGATCCTTAAATAGGAAAAAAAAGTATTTAAATGCAGACTATTCCTTCAATGTGTTCTATGACCTTAGACAGAACACTATCTCTAGTATCTCTTCTTTCAACCCCCGTATGAGCAAGTGAGTGGTTTGAACTAAGTAGGTAATAAAAATGCTGGAAATACCAACACAACTCTTTGCTCTTGATTATTATATGTATATATTTACTGTCATTCCAACTAGATTGTAAACTCCCTGAAAGCAAGTATTTTATAATTTCATCTCTAGCTATATTTGCTGTGATATGATATTGAATATCTCAATAACTCTATATGTGTGGTGTGTGTGTGTGTGTGTGTGTGTGTGTGTGTGTGTGTGTGTGTGTGTGTGTGTGTGCAGGTATTAGGGCTTGAACTGAGGACCTAGACACGGTCCCTTAGCTTTTTCACTCAAAGCTAGTTCTCTATCACTCGAACCATAGCTTCACTATTAGCTTTCTTTGTGGTTAATTGGAGATAAGAGTCTCATAAACTTTCCTGCCTTGGCTTGTTTCAATCCGTAATTCTCAATCTCTTGAGAGGCTAGGATTATAGAGAAGAGCCACCAGCCCCCAACTTCAATAACTGTCTTTGATGATGACTTCTTTGCCAAAGGACAAAGCTCATTCAAGCTGATCCAAGTTTTAGAAACCATGAGTCCTGATAGTGCAAAAGAAATAGACCTAAACAACCAACAAACGAACAATTGCATTTGGGGGCAAACCATGCCTCCCTATTTGTGTGTGCACATTTGTTTTGAAAAGTTTGACCACTAGACTGTAACCTGAGGAATCTTGGTTAAACATTTCCTTATGCAAAAACAAAGAAGGTTGAGCAGTTAAATATTTTACCCCTAAGGCTGAAATTGGATTGTTTGTTGTTTCTTCACCTCTGAATGTTTTAAACCAAGTATAAATGCTCAAAGGATTTCCAGACCTGAAAAAAAAATCCCATCCTCAATGAAAGAGCAGTGATGAATATTGAATGGCCAATAATTGAAATTTTATTATACATCTTATATTACAACCAAGTGAGCCAGTACTCTTTGCTGAGACTCTATTAAATGTGACAAGCATTCAGATAATACAGACAAAATAGAAGACTAGACCTTCTCCTCAATCATCAACAAACTCATCAAGATAAACACATAAACTAAAGAGATCTGAATCGGCAATCACCCAATAAAACAACTTCAGGTAAGACATTGGGCCTTGTTATATACATACTGCACAACAAATACTGTTCATGGTAGTACATGAACAAGGCTAATAAATGTATGCTCAGCATATGCTCAATAATGTACAAGTGGAGCTAATGTCTTGGCTGGGGGTTCTACTACAAAGCAATGATCAGCCCCCTATCCCCTTTCCCTAAGAGAGCACCCTTATATGACCATTTAAGGCAGCGAGATCACCCAAATCCCTGAAGTTATAAAAGGTGACTTGAGACAATAGCGGCACTTCTTTTCACTTCCTCTCACCTGGATGTCCATTTGGTTTTCTGGCTGAGTCTAATTTACTCTAACACAAATCCTCAAAGAAACAACCACCCCCTTAGTAAGTAGGGTAACACTTAAAGAGAGACTTCTCTGAAGAGGAAAGAAGGATTGCCAATAGACATATGAAGAAATGCTCAACCTCCCTAGCCATAAAAGAAATACAAATCAAAACAACATTGAGATACCACCTCACCCCAGTTAGAATGGCTATAATCAAGAACTCTAATAACAACAGATGCTGGAGGGGATGTGGACGAAGGGAACCTTACTGCATTGTTGGTGGGAGTGTAAACTTGTTCAACCACTTTGGAAAGTAGTATGAAGGTTCCTCAAAAGACTCCACATAGAGCTCCCCTATGACCCAGCAATCCCACTTTGGGGTATTTACCCAAAAGATCACCAACAAGACCATACTAAAGCCACCAGCACAACTATGTTTATTGCAGCATTATTTACCATAGCTAAGATATGGAACCAACCCAGCTGCCCCTTAGTATATGAATGGATCAAGAAAATGTGGTACATATACACAATGGAATTCTATGACTCCATCAGAAAGAATGACATTGCCCCATTTGTTAGGAAATGGAAAGACTTGGAAAAAACTATATTAAATGAAGTAAGCCAAGGCCCAAAGAAACATAGGTCCCATGGTTTCCCTTATTTGCAATAACTAGTATATGTCTGAGACAAGCAGAAAAGGTCAGATAAGTTGATGTTAGACAAAATGAACCCCAAGATAATGACTCAAATGTTTTTTTCTTTCATGTGATTGTTTCTAACATATTTATAAGATGATTTTTATGTTGCTTTGTATGTCCCTCCCCCACAGGACAACCCCTGTTTTCACTGTATTTGATATTGGTATAATTTGTGGAGGGGAAGGAAAAAAACAAATTGTTTAAATAGGGATACAGGTGGACCCATTGCACCAATGAGATGTATAAGACGTTATATCAAAAAACAAACTTTACAACTTTGGCCAGGGGTGGGGGGATGGGAAGGGGGATGGGAAGGGATGGGAAGGGGAAACAAAGGAGGAGGCAACAATGCTTGATAAGAAATACCTTACCCATGTAATTGTAACCCCTCTGCAGGATATTTTCACAATAAAAAAAAAGAATTAATTCATGAGGAATTCAAAAATAAGGGTTGCATGATACTCCAAGACAGAAAATTTCTAAAAGCCCAGCAGGGACCAGTCATCAATGAGCCTCCACATGCATGCAGCACAGACTGTGTGGGAGGCCAAGTTCACATGAATTCCAATGACACTTGTGGCCACCCTAGGATGCAATGATTTAGTAGGACATTAGCTGAAGGTTGGTGAAGCTAAGCATCTGGGCAGTACCACCTAGTTATCAATCCACACAGCACACACTAGGGAAGACCATGGTCTCATAACCAAATGGCCACACTCCAACTGGGGATGGGCCCCGCATACCTGCCACTGCACAGAGAGGAGCTAGGATAGTGCCAGGCAGCTCTGCGATAAAGCAGGGCTAAGGCATGTGGAGTTGGCAATGGAATTGTGTCATATTGTCTTGCCAAAGGCCTTTGTTAGTGCCCAAGTGATCATTAACAACCAGGGAGAAAAAGAAGCAGCACTTAGTTCCTGCTGCATTTCGAAAGTGAGAATGTCAAAATCACTGTTCTGTGACGCTGAAGCACTATCTGCTGTTAGTACTAGGTGAAAATTCCATTTTTTAAGAACTTTATTCAAATACAGGGCTGGGAAGGTAGCTCAATGACAGAGTGCTTGCCTTGCATGCATGAGGCCCTGGATTTGATTCCTCAGCACCACATAAGCAAAAAAAGCTGGAAGTGGCGCTGTGGCTCAAGTGCTAGAGCTCTAGCCTTGTGCTGACGAGCTGAGGGACAGTGCCCATGCCCAGAGTTCAGGGCCCAAGACTGGCAAAAAACGTTATTAGAATATATTAATTATATGAAATAATGAGACATTTTCATACATGCATGTAACATAGTTTGCTCCTATTTACCCTTCATTACTCTCTTGTTCCTCCTCCCACTGGACTCCTTCTGCTTTCCTGTTCATGTTAATAAAAGAAAAAGAAAAAAGAACAACTGAATGCTTCATATAAGAGGAAATGTGAATATGATATTTACCTTTCAGAGTATGGTTTATTTTGCTTAATGTGATTATCTCTAATTCCATACATTTTCTTGGGAAGAGATGCTTTTAGTTTTCTTTATGGCCGAATAAAATACTCTATTACAAATTATATATACACACACACAAATCTCACATTTTCTATATCTATTTACCTGTTGGCGGGTACGTAGGCTGATCCCAAAGCTTGCTATTGTGAATAGTGTCACAATAAACATGATTGAACAGGTATCTCTATTGTGTGTTGACTTTGAAAGCAGATCCCTATCTCATCATGGATAAAAATCCATTCAAATGGATCAGATACGCTTATATAAGACCTGGAACTTTGAAACTACTAGAGGAAACCATAGGTGAAATGCTGCACATATAGTATTCAAGATAGAGGTGTGTAGGGATCAAAATCCAAACACAGAAACAGGCTTCAGCAAGGATGGAGGTCTGCCTGGGAACAAGATTACAACGAACACCTGTTGTGTTTGCCTACTCATCGTCCACCCCTCCTTCTCTGTACCAGACTTTCTTGTGGATACTTCTATCTTTCTTCCCTACAAAGTCCTAGGAGGGTTGATGTTCATATGTGAACTTTTAAGAACAGAAACATGTCACCTTTTTGCAATTAGCATATCCCACTCCTCTTATGATAGCTATTGGCTCAGGGATGGCAAATGATTTGAATTGGCTCAATTCTGATCTTTAAGTATGCCCTGGATTATCAGGCAAGAAAGGTCTCTTTCTGGGATTAGATTTGGCAAAGAATAGCTACTTGTGCGAGGGCTGGCCTACTTCATAGAGCAAGTTAGTTAATATTTGCACCTCTAGATTCTTACATTCCAAAAGTTCCATCCCTGGACTTTTCAGATATGAGTCAATGGTTTTTACCCTCAAGCCTGTTTAATTTTGGGGTTAGGGCAGCAAGGGAGAGTTGCCATTTTAAAAAAATGGAAAATTTTAAAAACCTGAAAAAGGAAATTAAAGCTGAACTAGGAAGTGGAAAAAAAAAACCTCCCATATTCCTGGATTGGGAGAATTAACATTGTGAAAATGGCAATACTGCCAAATGATATCTACAAATTCAATGTGATACCCATCAATATCCCAACTTCATTCTTCAATGAAATAGAAGAAGCAATCCACCCTAAATAGCAAAACAAAATCCTTAGCAGAAAGAACAGTGCTGGAGAAATATCAATACCAAATATCAAACTCTACTACAAAGCCATGGTAATCAAAACAGCTTGGTACTGGTACAAGAACAGACCTGAGGACCAATGGAATAGAACTGGAGACCCAGAAATGAACTCGAAGACCTATAGCCACCTAATCTAAAGACAGCCTCTTCAGTAAATGGTGCTGACAAAATTGGTTAAACGCCTGTTGAAAACTAAAGTTAGATCCTTATATATCACCCTGCACCAGAATGAACTCCAAATGGATCAAAGATCTTGGAGTCAAAGCAGACACTCTGAAAACATTACAGGATGGAATAGGAGAAACTCTAGGTGTCCTTGGCACAGGCTGAAATTTTCTTAATGAAGACCCAGAAACACAACAAATCAAAGAAAGGTTGGGCAAATGGGATTGCATGAAACTGCAGAGCTTCTGCATGGCAAAGGACATAGCTAGCAAGATCAATAGAAAGCCCAAGGATTGGGAGAATGTTCACTAGCCATACAACAGACAAGGGCCTCATATCTAAAATATACTTAGAACTCAAAAAATTAAATTCCCAAAAAACAAATCCTCAAAGAAACAACACTCCATAAATAAATGGGGTAAAGACTTCCTCTGAAAAGGAAATGAGAATGGCCAATAGACACATGAAGAAATGCTCTACTTATCTGGCCATAAAAGAAGTGCAAATCAAAACAACAGTGAGATTCCACCTCACCAGAGTTAGAATGGCTATAATCAAGAAATCTAATGACAACAGATGATGGAGGGGATGTGGCTAAAAGAGAACCCTACTGCACTGTTGGTGGGAATGTAAACTTGTTCAACCACTCTGGAAAGCAGTATGGAAGTTCTTCAAAAGACTCCACATAGACTCCATCAGAAAGAATGACACCACCCCATTTGTTAGGAAATGGAAAAACTTGGAAAAAATTATATTAACTGAAGTAAGCCAAGCTCAAAGAAACATAGGTCCCATGGTTTCCCTTATTTGCAATAACTAGTATATGTCTGAGTCAAGCAGAAAAGGTCAGATAAGTTGAAGTTAGGGGAATGAACCCCAAGATAATTATTCAAATGTGTTTTTTTCCTTCATGAAATTGTTTCTAACATATTTATAAGATGATTTCTATATTGCTTTGTATGTCCCTCCCCCACGGTATAACCCCTGCTTTCACTGTATTTGATGTTGGTATAATTTGTGGAGGGAAAGGGCAAAAACAAATCGTTTGAATAGGGGTACAGGTGGACCCATTGCAACAATGAGATGTACAAGTGGTTATGTCAAAAAACGAACTTTACAGCTTTGGGGGGTAGGATCAGGTGGGGAGGTGGGGGAAGTATGGGAAGGGATGGGAAGGGGAAACAAAGAGGAGGCAACAATGCTTGATAAGAAATGTACTCGTTATGTTGCCCATGTAATTGTAACTCCTCTGTATGGTATTGTCACAATTTTTAAAAGTGTTAAAATAAAAATAAATAAAAATAAAAAAACTCCACATAGAGCTCCCCTATGACCCAGCAATCCCACTTCTGGGCAAGTACAAAAATGATCACAAACAAGGCCATAATAAAGCTACCAGCATAACTATGTTTATCACAGCATTATTCACCATAGCTAAGATATGGAACCAACCCAGATGCCCCTCAGTAGATGAATGGATCAAAAAATGTGATACACACACACACACACACACACACAATGGAATTCTATGCTTCCATCAGAAAGAATGATACTGATCCATTTGTTAGGAAATGGAAAGACTTGGAAAAAATTTTATTAAGTGAAGTAATCCAGACCCAAAGAAACATAGGTTCCATGCTTCCCCTTATTTGCAATAACTAGATGACCCATTGCAACAATGATACTCACAAGACACTATGTTGGAAATGATCTTTACAACCTCGGCCTGGGCAGGGTGAGGGATAATAGGAAATAAACAAAGGAGGAGGTAATAGTGCTCAACAGGAAATGTACTCATTGCCTTACTCATGTAACAGTAACCCTTCTCTCTATACAGCATCTTTACAATAAAATAAAAAAATTTTAAATGAAAAAAAAATTGACTAATTGAGAGTCATGTGTAACTGCATGCCATGTATGATAGCTCTTGTCACCAACTTAAGCCTAAAGGAAGACAATATTGTGAGCATGGGGAGAAGAGTTGGGGTGAGAGAGGGAGACCTGCCATCATCAAACAAACAAACACAAGCAGGCAAATTCTAGAACACTCAGGATGAGATTCATGAGAGGAAGAAAATATTGGAATGTGCATTCCTACTCGCTGGAAAATAGGAAAAAGGGGAATATGATAGTGGTGGCTTAGCAAATAAATTTGTCCCTGAGATGAAAGGGGAGAGAGAGATAGAAAGGGCTGAGTTTTGAAAGAGGTAAGGAGTCTAAGGTGGGATTAGAGAGGAACAGTGTTCCCAATTGGGGCATATTTTGGGCAGTATTTAGCAGGAAGGGGTACTGAAATGTCTAGGATTTTTTTCTACAGACTTAAGTAAGGCACTTATTTTAGTCTGTTGCTTAGTGGACAAACAGAAAGTCTATCTGAAATTGTCATTACCAGCAAACATTATATTTTCACATGTCTTATAGGAAAGTTGGGAAGATATCCAGTAGCACAAAATGCACAAAATGCCTAACACTGGAATGGATTCAGGACATCAATAATCAAGACATCATGCTGACAGACACAGTAAAAAGCCATCTAAACACCTAATTCCATTTTAATATGAAAAACTTAACCCCCTCACCAAACTCAGGCAAAAAGGTATTCTCAGTCCCCACAAGTGGATTTTATAATTCCTTCTGACTCAGTGGTCTCTGCTCTTATTTTCTTCAGGAGCAGCAATTAATAGATTATATAATTCCATCAATCTCTCCAAGTGTCACACAATCAAGGAAAGATAATTAAATGTAAAGAGAAGAGGCAGAAGTCATTTATTTGGTTATTTTGCTTCAACCTAAGTTTAATTCATTGCAAAACTCTGAGTGGTGGCCCAAATGCATTATTGAGATTTTCAGAACAAGAAGTTCATTACAGCAGAAAATATTTTTTAAAAGGAAGTTAAAATTAAAGAGAAAAGATGAACGAAATCAGATAACCAGGATGAAAACTGGAAAAATGAATTCATATTTTGTTCAAACTTTACAAAATCTCTTTCATATCCATAAAGCCTAAATATATTTGTTTTGTGAATTTAGGATGTGGTGATCAGATGTAGCCAAAGTTAACAAATCACAATTCTGGATGGTTGTGAACTGTGAACAGTGTTTACAGTATATTAAATATGTAAGTTAGGTATAAAATTGGGCATCAGAGTTAGTTTCTCTGATTGCTAACATAGGAATAGACTACATGTATCGTCTTGTCTGGTCATATCTTCTGTACCTTGATTCCATTGTGTCTCATCTGTTTCTCTTACAACCCTGAACATAATGTGTTATAGACAGTTGCCTATGTGGCCAGATGACTTCATGGATTTTAAACTCTATCCAAAGCAAGAGCTATGTCTTGTACCCTATTGTGTGTCTGGGGTTTTTCCACAGTGGCTTGTATCTGAGTAAAGTATTAAACAGGATCTTCAAAAGGTTAGCACTGTTCTTGAATAACAGTACTATAAATGCCATAAAAATAAAAGGCCTGGAATCATAAAGTCATAGAATCTTGGGTGCAAGTTCTATCTTCTTCACTTACTGGCTGAGGTATTATGGGTCATTCACCTGTCCAGCACTGAGTTTTTTAAATTTGGGATAAAGGCTATATATATCTTTTGCAGTTTTTTAAATTGGTTTCATGTGGGTGGCTGTGTGTGTGTGTGTGTGTGTGTGTGTGTGTGTGTGTGTGCATGCATGCACACATGCAGTACTAGGGCTTGAACTCAGTGTCTTGCATTCTTGCTGAGCTTTTTCATTCAAGGCTGGTACTCTGTCACTTTGAGTCAGACCTCCCTTTCCAACTTTCTGCTGATTATTTAGAGATAAGAATCACACTGAATTTCCTGTCTAGGCTGGCTTCTCACTGCAGTCCTCAAATCTCAGCCTCTTGAGATTTCTTCAAAGTATTTTGTGAAGTGTTGAGTGTGGACACACAAGACAGGGTTTTCAATTTGCTATTATTATTTATTATGTTTCTGTCTACAGGGTAGGGAGTAGAATCCAAGTCCATGTTCTCTCAGCCAAGCCTACATCCTCTCTTTGAGAAACACCTTCCACCTGACGTGTTGGGCCTTACTGGGGTCCTTTGTGAAACAATGAATAGCCATGCCAGGTGCAAGGACACCTCTGAGTGTGATGTCACAGATGATAACCTGAACTCTGTCACACCACACAGCTTAATAAAGGTCGTCACTTGGTAATATAATTGGAATGTGTTAGGTATGATTTCATTTTGTAAAAATGTCCTTATTACCTGACAGGGTTAAAAAAAAAATGTGTCCCAAGGAAAAAGAGCAAAGATGGAAGGACATAAAAACCTATTTCAGGGCCTACTATATGCCAGGCACTGAGGAAAAGAAGAAGACTCATCCAGCAAAGCTTTACCAGTCCAAATTCAAGAACAGAGTCATAGTAGAGCCTTCTTAATGGACTGTTACAGATTAAATATTTGTATTTTATAAAGCAATGTCTTAAACAGAAAAAAATCAAATGCTCTGTAATTGTCTATAATTGTTCTCACCATAATGTAATTTTTTAAATACTAATTCAAAATGCATCTAGGATATATGGTCTGATAATAGAGGCACATAGAAAGATATGAATTCTGGGAACTGTAAACTTACTTGGAGATAGTACTAAAGGCCTGACTTGTCTCCCCTCCCCCCCCCTCCTGTGAGGCCAAGCCAGCCAGGTGATGGGCCTCTCCCCTGGGATGGGCCTTGTTCAAAGACAGGCATTTTGACTTCACACTTTGAAGCAGCTATTTGATGTGAAACTACCTTGAAAACATGTAAAATGGCTGTGTTTCCAAAGCCATAACAAAGAGATTCAGGAATGGAGGTGTGATTCAAGTGGGAGAGAGCTACTCTTCAGCAGAAACAACCAAAGGAGAATACAAGGCCCTAAGTTCAAGCCCCAGTACTGTGAAAGGAAGAAAGGAAAGAAGAAAGGAAGACTGAAAATAAAGTATTTATTTAGAATGAGAAATAGCACACCTGTCACACATTTTCCAAAACTACACATAAATCTTTTTTTGAAAAATAACATTTTCAATATACTCCTGAAATCTTTTCCTACACTTTTTGATGGGATGTTTTCTGGCTAATGGTGATCAGCCTGATGAAGACAATTCTTCTAGCATAATGTTTTAATTAGTTTCAAAAGTTGTTTTTAATACCATAATTAATTATTGGCAATACACATACATTGTTATTGTCATGAAGCTTGGGGACATTTTTACTAGGTTTCTTTCTTTCACATTAGAGCCATCTGATTTTAGATAGCTCAAAACTTTTCTTGTGCAGGGAAGAAATCTTAATTATTCTTTTGAACACAATTTAGCAGCTATTAAATGAAGTTGCTGTAAGTTTTACCTTATTGTTGCTGCCAGTACTCTAAATCAGTTGAGAATGTGAATATTTTCTCAATCTGTGACATATTGGGGGCACATAAAATATGTAATTTTACACAGATATAGTGCTTGTATTTCTGCCACAAATGTGTGTTCCCACAAGCACAGAAATTTGGATAAACTCTCTCTTGGTAGATTTCCAAAATACTTCTAGATATATCAAATACATTTTCAAGTATATTCCTGGCAGAGAAAAAAATTGTGTTTTGACTAGGTATCTTGTGAGGCCTAATTCTCTTACAATTTTACATGCCTGATGATTGGAAGAATTTTCCACAGACTGTCTTCCAGCTCTATATATTTCAAACTGTATTTTTCCTCCTCTACCCGAATACTTTCAGAGCTAGCAACTTGTGTTGGTTGGCTCCCCATCACTGTAACAAAATGTCTGAGATAGCCAACTGATAAAGAGGAAAGGTTTATTTTGGATCACAATTCTGTAAGGGTCGAGCCATACTGCTTTTGGGCTCATGGCAGTATAGTTCATAATGGCAGGAACTTATAGCAGAAAAAAAAAAAGTTAATCACCCTCATGGTCATGGGAAGCAAAGAGACAGAGAGGAAGGTGCCAAGATCCCAGTATCCCCTTCAAGGGCAAACCTCCAATAACCTACCTCCTGATGATGCTGCCCCAGGAGTAGGTAGGGAGTAGCACATGGGTCTTGTCAGGTCACTTATCCCAACCACAGCAGAGATGTAGCTCAGTACCTCCATTCATGAGCTGGGCAAGTTGTAGCAAAGGATGGTAAGGCTGAGCTGGGGAGTTGCTTCTATCTCAAAGCAAGGGGCTAAATAGCTCTATGTGGATATAACTGCAAATAATCTAAACATACCCCCTGGCTTACACCATCTTTCTGCAGCCCATTCTCCAAAATACCTGTGGCAACCCTAGGGTCATTCATCATGACAGAAAATGTGGCAAGAGGAAGTGAGAATAGAAAAGGAAACAACTTTTACTAACAGAAGTTAAACCAACAACAACACTTAGTTCTACTCATTTAATAAAGAGAATTCATAGTGTGGGCATGCATGTAGGGTCCTTTCCAGGACTTTTAAGGGGGCTCATGGCAAAGAGGGACCTCAAAGTGTACATTATGACAACTTGAAACAAATCCACTTTGTTCCCTCCATGTTATTTCATTACGAACCTCAATGTTGACCACAGAGATGTTTTCACTGCCCAAAATGGATGCCTGTCCTATTTACATATAGAATGCCATTACTTAAATAATAACATTAAATAATACAATATTGAATTCTATATCATTTGAATTACAATATTATTCCAATGAATAAGTTTTATGAATCAGAAAAGCAGCCCAGATTTTCAAAGTGTACTAGAATTTCTCAGGTTAGAGTCTAAGGGAAATCATCTGCTCTTCCAGCCACCATTTTGAAGGTTAACAACAAGTCAAATATCTACATATAACGGACTACTGAGAAAACAATTTGACTGTAAGTGATTCTGAGTGTTTTCTGCCTTACTCTAATAGGGTTACAGAATTAAGGATTCAACTTAAAACAGATGTGTACATCCCCTAGATTTTTTTTCAAGTAGAAAACAGACTAAGGGCCTCTATTTATTGAACACATCTATTTATTAGTTCAAGCAAATGATAATGGAAATTATAATTGCAGAGATCTGTGTAAAACTTCTAGTACCATGATGCAAGTGAATTCTCAGGACCTGGCCTGATATGAGAAGCCTCTAGCTTAGAGCAAGAAGATAGCTCTTGATAAGATGAAAAAGGGGGAAGAATCTGACACCCTTTCCCAGCTGTCTTGCTAGCCATTGGGATCTCATTTCCATACCACCCTTCTCTAGCCTTGACGCTAACCCACTTCTAATTTCCTCTCATCCATTGCCCCTAAAAGTATAAGTCAGAAATGGGATGAAGGTCAGAGCTGTGGTAAATCTGACTGACACATTATTCATAATTAAAGCACATTTGCTATTAAAGACTGCTTTTTAGTTATGTCAAAACCACTGAGTCAAATGGCCACTGGAAACACTAGTGAGTTAATTGTATTATGAGCCTCTCAAAGAAATCATAAATGTTTATACAAATTCTGGTCAAATGATTAAGGAATGGACTTATCTCCATATTGCACAAGCTTTTCAGGTGGAACACAGACATGGGTCAATAAATCTGCCATCTCTTTTATCAGTCCTGCACAGCTCATTTTATGAACTCAACACTATTTTTAGTAGAACTCAATGAAAAGAACTTTTAAAAAAAGCATACTTTTTCCCGTTCCTAGTGATGTCAGATAATGAAATAAAAAACAGTCCACAATGACATTGAGGGATGCTTTGGGCCAGATCTACTTTTGAGGGGAAAGAGGAGTCCCCAGGAACCCATTATGGTATGGTTAAAAAAAAAAAAAAGGCCGTCATCAACCTGGAAGGCTCAAATCACCATGTCCTATTCTGGGAGGTTTGGTCATATGCCCACTCATGTGCTGGAGGTCAGGAAGATGGCCCTTCAGAAGAGAAGGTGGGTATGTTTAGTTACCTTCACTACCTGTGGCTTATTGTAAAAGCCAGAAAAAAAAAAAAAAAGAGGCCAGCACAAAGTTTTATGGGAAGGAATGATATGTTCTGATTTACTTCAATGGCCCTGGGTACACTGGTGATAAAGATATTGTCATGCAATAAGAATAGTTAAGAGATTATGTCAAGCCCAGTGCTGGTGACTAACACTTGTAATTCTAGGTACTCAAGAGGCTGAGATCTGAAGATCAGGGTTCAAAGCCAGCCCACTCTGACAAGTTTTGGAGACTCTTCGATTAACCAACAAAAAGCTGAAAGTGAAAAAAAAAAAGCTAAATAAGAATGAGAGGCTCTGAGTTCAAGCCTCAGTACCTGCACCCCTTCCCCCCAAAAAAGTCATTTCAGGCCAGAGATGATATCCTTATTTAGAGTGATGACTTTTTTATTTTGCTGATGAAAACAGTAGGTAAAATGGAGCTAGTCAGAAAGGAATGTAGATAGTTGAGACTGAAAGGAAAATACAAAGGGAAAAACCAAGATAAGTCATGGAATTCCAAACTAAGCAGGTTTGTGATGCCTTAGCCTAGATATTCACAAACTCACTTGAAAACCCAGAGACTCAGATTGAATCACTTATTCCTGGGAGCCTGGCACAAGTGTATTTCATATGTTTCAAATGGGTGCTTGATGATTTCTAAATCAGATGGATGAAACAGTTCGTCAGCACAGAGTCTGAAAGGAACCTTCCTCTTCCCTCCCCCCACCCCCACCCCCACCCCACCAAATTCTATCCTATTAGGGCTTTGTCCAACTTGGGACCCTTCTGTGTGAGAAATCAAGTTTAGAGTGGGACATTCCTATCTGAATGTTAGAGGAGAGATCTAAATTACAGACAGGTGGGAGACAGGAAGGCAGGATATAAAATGGCCTAGTGAGAGAGGACAATGGGGAAAGAAAAGAGCCTGGACACCACCAATGTTACAGACAGAGGGCAATGCGTCAGCCAAGGACTGCCCGTAGGTGAGGAGGAACCCCAGCAAATGGGTGTTACCATGGCCAGTGCCAGGGAGGGAATGTTTTAAGGCACGACTTTGTAAGTGGGCTGAAAGCTGTGTCTAATTTTGGCAAGTCATGGCACTCCACCCTCCTTGCAACCATAAACCTCGGGGCTGATTTCAGGCCCTCTCCTCGGTAAGGCTCTCCTTTGGCAAGATAGCAATCAGTAGGGAATTATTATTTAAAGGTCAAATTGTAGGAGCCTCCAAAGGCTTTTCATTTCTTTCCTTTTAGGATTTGGAAAATAATTACAATCTCATTTCAGATACGAGCTCCAAAAGATAACCATTCCATGCGCATGTGTAGTCGTGACTTCTAGCCCTTAGACGCATATTGTATTCAGCTATTTGTGGGTTTGAAGTTGGCAAAGGTTGCAATTCTTCATGTTCAGGAGGATTCCTGCTGTTGCCAAGCCTACCCAGAGCAAAACAAACAGTGATCTTGTAGGAGTAAATCCCCTCTGGGTCCTACTGTATAACATGTAAGATTTTTTTTTGGTCTCCAGTTACAGACTCTATTCCTTTAAAAAAAAAAAAAAGATTATTTCTTTACCTGTGGGTCTCCTGATATCCCTGAAGGGCCCAGCCTCATCTTAGGGCAGCTTCAATCTCCAGTCTCTAGTGCACTGTCTTGTACTTAGTATGTACTGAATAAATGTTTGCTGAATGAATGGAAAGTTGCATAATTTTTCTGTGAATTCGTGAACAGCCAATCTGGAAATTCCATCTCTAAGTATTCTTTCATCATAGACTGTAAAATATTGTTTAAATAAAGGATGTGGTTTATCCATGTTTAAGTTCTAGGTCAATTTTCTATGGAGTTAGTAAAAATCTCGTTCCAATACAAATTATTTAATCCCTTGGTACCTTGGGTTTTCTGCCTATAAAATGTGAATGGCAAAGCTGATTTCTTTTGGCATAGGAGTGAAAGTTGTAAAACTTAGAACTCTACTTGCTGGGAAGAAGTGCTATTTGGATATGAGGATCAGTTGATAGTCCCTGTGTCTTACTCTTTCTGAGAACATGTTGATTCAGATGCTTTACTGGACTGACAGAAATGTTCTCTGAGGCTTTTCACAAGTATGCTCAGACCAGTACTGAAGGCTAGATCTTGTTGATCATGTCATTCTTTGCTAAAAGGATATTTTTTTTAAAGGTGTCCAGTCCCTTCTGGACCAGCCAATAAGAAATATTAGTGGCCTTACCAAGCCCTGACCTACTACAACCAAGGTGGTCAATACTACCTTTAAGATTTCATCAGGCTTGGATTAATTTGTTCAAGCTAATCTCCTTTCTACTTCAATTCTACTTTTTCAGTTGATTTAAGAGTCTCTTGGTGAAAAACCTGTCAGAGAAATGAGAGATTAGCTAAACCAAGGGCAATCTTTCTGACTGAAATTTAAATAATAAAATGTATCCAGTCACTGAGGACATTTTCATTTATTTTAGGTCCACTTGGCAGGTAGTACCTTCCACTCGTTGAATGATAATTCTATGGTAATTATATAATAAATGCTTACCATATCACTTCCTTTTGTATTTGTGTGGCTATTATACCTGTCTTCATGTTTTGTGTGCAGAGAGTGAGGCACAGAGACATTAAACAATCTGCCAGTGTCACACAGCCAGACCAGACAGAAACTCAGATGCCCCTGAATCTCAGCTCAGCCTCTTCAACCCTATTCAGTACTGATGCTCCTTATCTCTCTGCAGGGTTCAAATATGCTTTAGTTTTAAGAGCCAAATTTCTCTTTCAATAGGCTGAATATTTTTTACCTAGCTCATGAGGTACACCCAGGGAATTTTCTGGTCACTGAGAAACTTTGAGGCAAAAATAAGAATCAAACTGAGCACTGGTGGCTCTTACCTGTAATCCTAGCTATTTGGGAGGCTGAGATCTGAAGATCACTATTCAAAGCCAGCCCAGGCAGGAAAATCAGTGAGACTCTTATCTCCAAATAACCACCAGAAAACTGGAAGTAGACCTGTGGCTCAAAGTGGTAGAGTACTAGCCTTGAGCAAAAGAACTCAGGGGTAGTGCTCAGGCCCTGAGTTCAATCCCCATGACTGCCAAAAAAAAAACAAACAAAAAAAGATTTTAAAAAAGAATCAAATGAAATAGATGAAAACATGATGCTTATCATTGTGGATAATCTTGTTAGACTGAAATCTAGGGTTTCATTTTCCTTCAGTAAGTTTGATGGCTATGCCTGTTTTTATACCCAAGTAACACTCACTTGCGGTGACATCTGTTCCTTTGCTTTAAATAAGCCCATTTATCTTCTACTGTTTCCTGGTTCTCTCACCCTACACATGATCTCAAATACTTTGTCAGAAATTTAAATCTATGGCTCAATATGAAGAGTCAAGTGGTATTCTCCTCTGCTCAGATGGCAGCAGTCACTGCTACAGGTCTGTGTAGGTAAATTTGGTTCTAACATTATATCCAGGGTTGCTGCATATTTTAATATCCACAAACACCTACTCACATCATGGGAACAATAAAGATACTAGCATAGTCACTGGAAAAAGATACCTTCGTTTCTCTAACAAACACAAGGCAGACCCTCTGGCCAACATAGGACCATAGGTCAAATTAACCCTGTGGATTAAAGATAATATAGGATTTTCTTCTTAGTTGCCAACTACAGCAAGATTGGTAGTAGCTGCCTGAGATGCTGGATTGGGCAAGATTCTGAGGCAAATCCAGGCTTAGGAACAAAAAGCCTGTGATGTTTTCAGGGGCTGCTGCAGTCTTAGGATGCGCCATCCCCAAAGAGGAAAAGAAATAAAATTCTAAGTGCAGGAAAACCAACTCACAGTGGTTGTCTACAGTATCCAACGAAAGGGCTGGCCCCTAGCAGTTGCTTGTAAATTTTGATTGGATTCCTACATGCTGTCACTGCCCCACCACTTCAGTGCCCAGCCTCAGGAAACATACAGGGATGCATGGCTACCTATGTTTTTCAAGGTCTGCCCTGAATTCCTCAGTAGAAGCCTCCAAAGTTAGGCTTTCTGCTCAGAAAACCTAAGCTCTTAGGGAGAGAATACATCACTTCTATAGTTATAAGAGCATCGCTTTATAACTTACCCCCAAATAACTCTATGAATGAGATACTTACAATTTGTTTGTTTGTTTGTTTTTTAGTCAAAGCCCAAATTAATGTGAAGAAGGATGCCCGTTACCAGTGGCTGATGTTTATAATCCAACTACTCAAGAGGTTGGGATCTGAGGATCACAGTTCAAAGCCAGCCCAGGCAGTAAAAGTTTGTGAGACTCTTTATCTCCAATAAACCACTTAGAAAATGCCAGAAGTGGTGCTGTGACTCAAGTGGTAGAGCACTAGCCTTGAACAAAAGGAAGCTCAGGGACAGGCAAGAAAGAGAGAAGGAAAGCAAGCAAGCAAGCAAGAGAGAGAGGGGGGAGACAGAGAGAGAGAGAGAGAGAGAGAGAGAGAGAGAGAGAGAGAGAGAGAGAGAG
>NW_012267232.1:3105706-3112396 GCF_000151885.1 Dipodomys ordii | reverse complement strand
AGGAAGGAAGGAAGGAAGGAAGGAAGGAAGGAAGGAAGAAGGAAGGAAGGAAGGAAGGAAGGAAGGAAGGAAGGAAGGAAGGAAGGAAGGAAGGTTGAGAAGGTTTTAGCTTCAGAAAGGGGATAAGAGATAGTTTTCTTATCATGAACAGGGCACAGAGACTATGCTTAGTCTGTATAGAGAAACACCAGAGCAAGCAAAACTTCCCTTGCTGCAAAACAGAGAACAGCATAGCTGATGAGGTGAGTGGAAGACTAGCATTTGGGATTTTGCAGCCGGAAAAAAAACTAAAAGGACAGGGAGACATCCAGCATGTGCAGTGAGCAATGCAGGTATTCATGTGTTCATGGATCCCTCTGTGGAAAGCTTTTCCTTGGTAACCTTAAACAAGAATCCTTGCACAGCTTAGCATACTGACAGGTGCTTATTGTTGATTGTTCCTCCTGCATATGGGCTGTTCAGCCTAATAACTGCATCTATCTGATGGTTACCTTTACTGGCCTTAAAACAGTCTCTGGTAGTAGAGGGGAACAGGCAGGTAGGAAGCTGTGACTACCATCACAGAGAACACCACTTGTTCCTACGAGAGGTGGAAATAGAAGGGCCTCTGTCTGGAAGAATTGGGAAAGCCTCTTGAAAGAGATAGTAGAGCCAATTCACTAGGCAGAAAACAAAGAGGTTGTCTTTGAAGTAGTGATAGAGAATAGAACAGGAAGAGATATGAGCCACAGAGCAATCCGAGTACTTTAGCAAGTTGCAAGCTCCTGGAATAAACAAATAAATAGAGGTGTGAGCCAAAGGTCCAAGTCACCATGGTCTGAAAGTCACAGTGACATAGCATGAGCATCTTTGTTGTTAGAAGAACCTCCTCAGGAGCATAGCAAAGTCTGAAGTGAAAGAGATTAAAAAGCCAGGAGTTGGTGGCTCGTGCCTGTAATTCTAGCTATTCTGAAGGCTGAGATCTAAGTATTAAGGTTTGAAGACAGTCTAGGCAGGAAAGTCCATAAGACTCTTACTTTCAATGAACCAGCAAAAAGCTAGAAATGGAGGTGTAGCTCAGGTGGATGCGAGTCTTGAGGGGGAAAAAGCCAAGCAAGAGCATGTGGCCCTGAGTTCAAGCTCCAGTACCAGATGCCAGTTAAGTAATGATTATATTGGCCTAATAAAAAGAACACATGAATGTAGGTAAGATTCAAGATATCTAGGAACTTAAATCAATCGGACTTAAAAGCTGAGGGGAAAGTAAGGAACAAAGAAGAGGAGAAAATGAAACCCAGGCTTATGGGTTGGGAAGAAAATTGGACTGAGGTGGGCTGGAGAATGTCAGGAGAGCATGGGTAGTTTCCTAGCAAGCACAGTCTAACAGCAGTGATCTGTCAAAAGCATGAGTTCTGAAGACAAAGATTAGGATTCAAGAGCCCTCTCTTAATTCCCATTCTGTAAATACCTGATGCATGTCAAAGGTAGGTAGGTAGCCTCTCTAACTTAGTTTCCTAATGGTAAAACAGATAGCAGACAGCTTATATTGACATTGAAGGTTAAATGAGATATCCTATATGACACTTAACAGATCCTGGTCCTGTATTAAGCACTTAAGAATAGTAGCTCTTTGGAATCAATACATAGGTTTCTCTTTTTCATTTTCAAAATAAAGGGATTAAAATGGTTTTAATGAACCTAATCAGATAACCTTTCGCTTGCCCTATATTTCATGAGCTTGACTGAACTTTGCTAAGGCTTTTATGATATGACTCAAAAGAAAAACATTCGTGAGTTGGCCTCCAATGTGAGGACTTACCACTGGTTTCTTGACCACAATGTCTGGGTAGCCTCCTGGGACCCTGCCCCCTGGAGGTCCACATATAATAAAGGATTAAATAATAGCCCCTGGAACTGTGCTAGGATTATACTCAACTCAAACTGTCCTATCGCTTGACTTCCTGCTTCCTTTCACATTGCTATTCCTATCAATCACTACCCATGTACTAAATGTTAAGACAATGATGTACACAGTGATTGGCTACAGTATCCAACGAAAGGGCTGGCCCCTAGCAGTTGCTTGTAAATTTTGATTGGATTCCTACATGCTCTCCCTGCCCCACCACTTCAGTGCCAAGCCTCAGGAAACAACATTTGCACCATGCTGATCCTCCCCTCCTTCCCCCCACCCCCACTTCTTCCTTTACCCAAGCCAACCAACCTAAGCAGGAATATTTTTAGCATGAATTGTTCTTTACAGCCTTTTCAAAGAATGTAACCTCAAATGTTTTTAATCTGCTAATCACAAGGTGGAGACCATAAAATAAAAAATAGATTAAGAGATCAGTGTTCATATAAATACATTTCTGAAGGACACATTGATAAACAAAAGTGATTTTTCCCACCTAAGTCAATAGATTGACCAAGCTTGTCTGTTTGAATGCAGATATCACCCAGACTACTTGAGACAGTGAATTAAGAGACCTTATGGTACTTCTGTGGTTTTTTAAACCTGATTTTAAGGATTGGTGATTTAATAGGCCTTAGAAAGCTGAAAATATATTCCACTGAGATTTAAAACACAAAATGTATTTAAAATAGGAAAAAAGTGGGGGAGGAACAAAGCTAGTTTTGTTTCACAGGAACAGAAAGGTGCTAGAATTATTTACTGCTTTCTGGGCTTTGCATTATGACCAAATTGATATTTTCCAGGTTTTTCATTAACTTAAAATGTTCTGAGGTAAACACCTCATTTGCTATGATTAAATCCAAGGTGTTTCTGTAGCTTCTTTCTGTGGACCTAAAAATTTAACTCAAAGGAAAGAGCTCTAAGTGACCCTTTGCTTAAAGGAGCACTAGAGAAAATGTACAGACCCAGCGACTGAATGAAAATTCTCATGGCTGCAAGCAGAGGCTCTGCAAGCAGAATCTCATGGGAAGATTGTCCAGTCCCCAACTCTTATTTTCCGTAACCACAATTCATGGCACATAATCTTAAAAATTATCCTAGGACTCTTCAAGGAGGACTTTTCTGGTATGGCTCTTGGTAGTTTAAGTTACTAGAAACACCTCTCTCAGAATTCATGAGGACTTTGGATTTCTTTCCCCACCTGATTTAGACATATCGGATTCATTTTTGTTATTAGCTAACCTTTTTCAACAGGTGCAAGATTATGAGTCTGAATAGAAAAAGTAATTTCTCCTCTTCCCTTCATTCCATTCCTTAGTTTTGTAAACAGTGACCAGAATAGGACTCCACAAAGCTCATAATTTGATGGACAAACATGGAATGCCATAACTGGCCCTCTCTTGTCACCAACTTTCTTTCCCTAGCATAGCTTTGACTAAATTGTGAGAAGGAAGTTATAAATAACAATCCACACATGACTTCCAGGATAAATTTTTAAAATCTTTTCTCTGATCATAGCTACCTAATTTCTATGCAGTCAAATATTACATGCTCACTTCTTGACCTTTCCAAGGTCAAATCACAAGCAGAAGTAGAAAATCAGCTCTATTTAATTATAAATAAATCATGTAAACTAAGGCTTGTCCAGAATGGGACATTGTCCTGACATATATATATATATATGTTTCAATTAATTTAAAAAAGGGACATAAGATGTATGTCAGGAGAAGAGAGCATGCTTAACATGTTTGAGACCCTGGGTTTGACCTCTCACATCAAAAATTTAAATGAGAAATTTAAAAACAAACAATCCTAGAAGTTACAAAATAACATTAAATCAGACATGAGAGACACTGTAGAGAAAGGCAGTGTATTTTAGATCATTTCATCTTCTGCCATACTTCACAAGAATGCCCACTAAGAAATGGGCAAGTCTAACTGTTCAACAGTCCTTAAAATGGAGCTGAAATTGCCTTTCTTAGGACTTAGAGCATCTGCCCTTAATCCTATTCTCTGGAACAAATCATGATACCCTTTCATACATAAAACATTGTTCTAAGAAAGATTTAATTCTTTATTTGGCAACTGTGGCTGATTCTTTCAAAGTGAAGTTTGAAATTTTAAAGTATTTGATGAACAACCAATCAATCAAAAACAGTCTTAACCTACAAATGCCAGGCACTGAACACCAAACTAGGGATCATCAAGAGTAATCCATCAACTTAATTCCTAAGGTAGTACTTCCCACTCTTTCATTGTTCCTCATTTCATAATGACTTTTCTGCAGAGTCAGATGAATGAAAAAATACCTTGGGGAAAAAGACATCAACATAATATCATATAAACTTGTAAAAGTAATCTGTAGAAAAGATAGGGAGTCATATTCATTTGGTGCCTAATAATTCCAGGTGATTTTTGTTTATTTTGTTCACATAATTCTCAATACTGCTTGATGAGGTGAGTTTTACTCCCAATTTACCAAACAAGAAACTGAAGTCTTCAGAGGTTGTGCTGCTGCCTGCAATGATATACTTGCTGTGCTGGAGTCATATTCTGCACCTAGATCTAATTCCAAAGTCTACAATTTATATTAAAGGCACCCTCATTACTTGCAAAGAAATCAACCAATATAAGAGCATTCCCACTTATCACTGGACTTGATACTCTGTTATTTGTTAATATACAGACCAAGGAAGACAATTATTTCTTTCTTCACTTTAGAACATTCTTAAATCATTTACTTGCAGTGTTTCATTTACAATACCATACATCTTTATATTTTATGTTTCCAAGTTGGCATGTCATTAAATTCTAATACAGAATGATAAATAATAACATTTTTAAAGAGAATATACCACAGTGGGAAACTCTGAGGGGAAAAAAAAACACAAGATCATCTATTTTTTAGGACATTTTAAAACTATTAAAATCAATGAGAGCTGGATGCCAGTGGCTCCTGCTTACAATCCTAGCTACTCAGGAAGCTGAGATCTAAGGATCTAGATTTGAAGCCAGACAGGCAAGAAAGAAAGTCTGTAATTTTTGGGGCTGGGAAGGTGGCTCAGTGGTAGAACGCTTGCCTTGCATGCTTGAGGCCCTCGGTTCGATTCCTCAGCACCACATACGCAGAAAAAAAAAGCCAGAAGTGGTGCTGTGGCTCAAGTGGTAGAGTGCTAGCCTTGAGTTGAAGATTTGAGGGACAGTACCCAGGCCCAGAGTTCAGGCCCCATGACCGGACCCCCCCCCAAAAAAAAGAAAGTCTGTGATTTTTATCTCCAATTAACCACCAGAAAACTGGAAGTAGACCTGTGGCTCAAAGTGGTAGAGTACTAGCCTTGAGCAAAAGAACTCAGGGGTAGTGCTCAGGCCCTGAGTTCAATCCCCATGACTGCCAAAAAAAAAACAAACAAAAAAAGATTTTAAAAAAGAATCAAATGAAATAGATGAAAACATGATGCTTATCATTGTGGATAATCTTGTTAGACTGAAATCTAGGGTTTCATTTTCCTTCAGTAAGTTTGATGGCTATGCCTGTTTTTATACCCAAGTAACACTCACTTGCGGTGACATCTGTTCCTTTGCTTTAAATAAGCCCATTTATCTTCTACTGTTTCCTGGTTCTCTCACCCTACACATGATCTCAAATACTTTGTCAGAAATTTAAATCTATGGCTCAATATGAAGAGTCAAGTGGTATTCTCCTCTGCTCAGATGGCAGCAGTCACTGCTACAGGTCTGTGTAGGTAAATTTGGTTCTAACATTATATCCAGGGTTGCTGCATATTTTAATATCCACAAACACCTACTCACATCATGGGAACAATAAAGATACTAGCATAGTCACTGGAAAAAGATACCTTCGTTTCTCTAACAAACACAAGGCAGACCCTCTGGCCAACATAGGACCATAGGTCAAATTAACCCTGTGGATTAAAGATAATATAGGATTTTCTTCTTAGTTGCCAACTACAGCAAGATTGGTAGTAGCTGCCTGAGATGCTGGATTGGGCAAGATTCTGAGGCAAATCCAGGCTTAGGAACAAAAAGCCTGTGATGTTTTCAGGGGCTGCTGCAGTCTTAGGATGCGCCATCCCCAAAGAGGAAAAGAAATAAAATTCTAAGTGCAGGAAAACCAACTCACAGTGGTTGTCTACAGTATCCAACGAAAGGGCTGGCCCCTAGCAGTTGCTTGTAAATTTTGATTGGATTCCTACATGCTGTCACTGCCCCACCACTTCAGTGCCCAGCCTCAGGAAACATACAGGGATGCATGGCTACCTATGTTTTTCAAGGTCTGCCCTGAATTCCTCAGTAGAAGCCTCCAAAGTTAGGCTTTCTGCTCAGAAAACCTAAGCTCTTAGGGAGAGAATACATCACTTCTATAGTTATAAGAGCATCGCTTTATAACTTACCCCCAAATAACTCTATGAATGAGATACTTACAATTTGTTTGTTTGTTTGTTTTTTAGTCAAAGCCCAAATTAATGTGAAGAAGGATGCCCGTTACCAGTGGCTGATGTTTATAATCCAACTACTCAAGAGGTTGGGATCTGAGGATCACAGTTCAAAGCCAGCCCAGGCAGTAAAAGTTTGTGAGACTCTTTATCTCCAATAAACCACTTAGAAAATGCCAGAAGTGGTGCTGTGACTCAAGTGGTAGAGCACTAGCCTTGAACAAAAGGAAGCTCAGGGACAGGCAAGAAAGAGAGAAGGAAAGCAAGCAAGCAAGCAAGAGAGAGAGGGGGGAGACAGAGAGAGAGAGAGAGAGAGAGAGAGAGAGAGAGAGAGAGAGAGAGAGAGAG
>NW_012267232.1:2982387-3105656 GCF_000151885.1 Dipodomys ordii | reverse complement strand
TCTAACAACAACAGATGCTGGAGGGGATGTGGACAGAAGGGAACCCTACTGCATTGTTGGTGGGAGTGTAAACTTGTTCAACCACTTTGGAAAGCACTATGGAGGTTCCTCAAAAGACTCCACATAGAGCTCCCCTATGACCCAGCAATCCCACTTTTGGGAATTAACCCAAATGATCACAAACAAGGTCATACCAAAGCTACCAGCACAACCATGTTTATCACAACATTATTTACCATAGCTAAGATATGGAACCAACCCAGATGCCCCTCAGTAGACGAATGGATCAAGAAAATGTGTGTGTGTGTGTGTGTGTGTGTGTATATATATATATATATATATATATATATATATATATATATAATGGAATTCTATGCCTCCATCAGAAAGAATGACATTGCCTCATTTGTTAGGAAATGGAAAGACTTGGAAAAAATATATTAAATGAAGTAATCCAGACCCAAAGAAACATAGGTCCCATGGTTTCCCTTGTTTGCAATGACTAGTAGATGTCTAGGAAAAGCAGAGAAGGTCAAAGGTTATGTACATATGATCACATGAGATAATATTAAGCAAAATGTACCCCAAGACAGAGACACAAGTGGTTTTTTTCTCTCTTGCTAGTGTTTTTAATGTACTTACAATGCACTATGTGATTCTTTTGTTTCTTTTGAATGTTCTTCCCCCACTATAACCTCTGTTCTCACTGGATTTGATCTGGTGTTCTGCATCTTGTATATACATTTTTGTAATTTGGGGAGGGGAAGGGATATTGGGCAATGCTTAAATGGGGATGCAGGCTGACCCATTGTGACGACGAAATATATAGGACATTATGTTGAAAACAAACTTTACAATGTTGGGTAGGGGGAAGGAGTTGGGGAAGGAGGTGATGGTAGGGGGAAAACAAAGGAGGAGGTAACAATGCTCACTACAAAATGTACTCATGACTCTACTCATGTAACTGTAAGCCCTCTGTAGAACATTTTTACAATAAATAAATATATGTTTTTAAAAAGAAAACAAAAAATGTCTCAGCAATACATGTCTACCTGATTTACATTTTTGCAAGTGGATGGGTTGATCAGGATGCTTCTAGCTATAATGGGAACAAACCCAAGCTAATTAAAGCCAATAATTTTCATTGGTAGCTAAATTCCAGGGTACCCTCTGTCCTCAGAACAGAAATAAAGCTGAGCCTCTATTAGGAGTAACTGGAATGCTCTCATCTAGGAAACCCCCAAATTCCCTTTCTCATTTTGAATCTAGCCCAGGCAGAAAAGTCCATGGACTCCATCTTCAATTAATCAGAAAAAAAAGCTGAGCTGGAAGTTGGCTCAAGTGGTAAAGTATCAGTCTTAAGCAATCAAGCTGAATGAGCACAAGGCCCTGAGTTTAAACTCAGGAACTATTGAGAAAGAGGGCTGCGGGGGGATTCAAATATTATCTTAGGGGGTGGGTCTTACAGTCTAAGAAACAGCTAATACAAAGGTGCTGGGGAAGGAGCATGCCCAACATGTTTGGAAACAGCAAAAGGGCAGCTAACGCAAGAAGAGCAAAATAAACAATGTGTTGACAGGCAATGGGGGAGCAGGTGACACACCTGCTTTGGTTTTTTTTTTTTTTTTTTTGACACACCTGCTTTGTTTATGAAGGTTTTGGCTTTTACTCTGAAGGAAATGAAAGGCCACTGGAGAGATTCAAATAACCGGGCATGCTCTGAAGCTAGATTTGACAAGTCTCCCTGGATTAGATTTGAATTTATCAAGGCTGGGGCAGGCAGATAAGTTAAAGATAGAATATCCATGCATAACTCACCCAGAACCATGCTGGATGAAGTATGCCAATAGAGTGGATTCCTCCTCCCTGTGAGGCTTCAGAAAGTCCTAGTTCAGATTGGCACCCTAAGAGGACACACTATCTGAACCATCCTGATAAGAAATGAAACCAACCTGAGATGGTTTGGTAGTAATGAAGAAGCAGGGTCTGATTCAAAACTACTTAAGAATAGATTGCCCAATGGCTGGATACGAGCCATGAAAAAGAGAGAAGTTGAGGAAGATCCTAAGACGTTTGGGTGTGAGCATCTAGGACAGAGCTACCATGAAGGAAGACAGAGCAGTCTTTACAGGAAGCCAGAAGTCTGGTTTTGGTGTGTTCATTGTGATCTGTCTAGTTTCTGTCCCCCCAAAAAGTGTTCCCCAAGCTATTCAAAAGGAGAACTGACCTGTAGGTATGACTTTTGTCTACAAGAACATATGCAATTGCAAATGTCTGAGTCAAGCAGAAAAGGTCAGATAAGTTGATGTTAGGGAAATGTACCCTAAGATATGTATTCAAATGTTTTTTCTTTCAGGTGATTGTTTCTAACACATTTATAAGATTATTTCTTTGTTGTTTTGTGTCCCCCCCCCCATGGTATAACCCCTGCTTTCACTGTATTTGAGGTTGGTTAGGGAAGGGAAAAAACAAATCGTTTAAATAGGGATACAGGTGGATCCATTGCAACAATGAGATGTACAAGTCATTTGGAAAAATGAACTTTACAACTTTGGTGGGGGGGGGAGGAGAATTGGGGGGGAGGATGGGCAGGGATGGGAAGGGGAAACAAAGGAGGAGGCTACAATGCTTGACAAGAAAGGTACTCATTATCTTGCCCATGTAATTGTAACCCCTCTGTACAGTATTTTCACAATAAAAATTTTTTTAAAAGAACATAGGTAAAAATTTGAAACCATAAGAATGGCAAGAATCATCAAAGATGTGACTGTTAGAAAAGGAGAGATGCAAGAATGGAATCCTGAGAAACCTTCTTGGTAGAACAAGAGGAGAATCCAGTCCAGGAGATTGAAAAACATAGCCAGAGAGGTAGGAGAAAACCCGGGTATCATCTTTACAATGTATTTGATACACTACATTCTTTATTTCTTTCTTCTTTCCTTTGGTAACTACAATTCAAAAGGCACACGAGGGACTGCCATGTTAAATTTGAGCCAAAAACAGGTGACTCACGCCTATAATCCTAACTACCCAGGAGGCTGAGATCTGGAGGGTCATGTCTCAAGGCCAATCGGGGCAGAAAAATCCCAAAACAACTAGCAAAAAGCTAAGCTGGAGATACAGCTCAAGTGGTAGAGTACCAGCCAAGCCAGCAAGCCAATCAGACTAGTTAAATAATTGCTCTTGAGAAGTGAGAAAATGGTGAAGTTTTAAATATAAATCCAGTAAATGTCTTATATAACAGCTAAGGCATTTACCAGCTTAGAAGAGAGGCTAATCTTGATAGAAATGCCACTGCCCTCATGTGTATTCTATTTATCTAAGAAAGCCACAGAAGCCAATTCCAAGGAAGTTTCTTGCTGAGTTCCGCCGACAGAACACAAGTAATATACTCTTTTACCCACAGTAGTTAACAAGTAATAGTCATTGTTCATGGAGCACTAAACATGTGCCAGATGTGTAATCATTTGCTACACATACACACACACACACACACACACACACACACACACACACATACAACAATCCCAAAGTGCATGTTCTCAGGCACTGAACAAGTATTTAATGAAATAATATTACAATTGAGATCAAGTACAATTAACTTGCCCAAGGTTTCTTAGCTGGATAAGTGATAGAGCTGGGTTAAACTCATAGCATTTGGACTCATAACACTGGTGTCATTAATCCCTGAGTTTTGGTTAATTTGCCGGATCTTAATATTGGAGGCTGTGGATATGGTGGTATGACCCACCCAGCTCCTGCTGGGTCCCCTAGCTGCCAGGAGTTAGGCTATTGATGGCTCACAGCTGTCTCTCCTTAGACAGTCCCTTCTGCCAAATGGATTAGCCCTGCCAAAGGTTACTTCCCTTTCCTGGAGAAATCCATAACCAGGAAAGGATAGATGCAGGATAAAATGTCCAGTCCCAGCCAGGCACTTATGGCTCACACCTGTAATCCTAGATACTCAGGAGGCTGAGGTCTGAAGATTGCAGTTCAAATCCAGCCCTGACTCGAAAGTCCATGAGGCTCTTATCTCCAGTTAACTACCCCAAAGCTAGAAGCGGAGCTGGAGCACAAGTGGTGGAGTGCTAGCCTTGAGCAAAAAAGCCAGGGATAGCACTGAGGCCCTGAGTTCAAGCCCCAGGAGTCACACACACACACACACACACACACACACACACACACACACACACACACACAAGCCCAGTTCCTGGTCTCAGTTAAAAACCCCTCAAAAGGGCCATCCCAGCTCCAGAGCTCCTAGGTAATTCTCATTTTGTCCAATCCTGCTCTTCTCATTTTTGAGGCAATCCTTCCTCAAAACCCATACTCCCCTATCCCCATTTTAAGGGCCTGTGACCTGGGGAATCCAACAAAGACAATGACATCTGAAGAAAACGGCCCTTGCCTCCCTATCCATTTAAAAACCAGCAATTGTTTCCTGAGCTCCAGTTATGTGTTTGATTACTTCTCTTGATAATTGGCTGTTAGTTGGGCACTTGTGGCTTACTCCTGTCATCCTAGCTACTCAGGAGGCTGAGATCTGAGAATCATGGTTCAAAGGCAGCCCAGACAGACAGTCCCTGAGCTTATCTCTAATTAACCAGCAAAAAGCCATAAGTGGAACTGTGGATTGAGTGGTAGAACACCCTCCTTGAGCAGAAAAGACTAAGAGACAGCTCCCAGGCCCTGAGTTCAAGCCCAAGTACCAATACACACACACACCACATACACACAACACAGAAGTAAAAAGAATTGGCTGTTTCTACCATATGTGCATCTTCTATCAGGTTGTCTTGTTTTAAATTTTCAGTTCTGCTTTCTTATTCTGGATGCTAATCTTGTGTTCGTGAGAGGCACTCTTTCTGTCTGGATCTTACCTTCTGGTAGAAGGCTATTCAAATGTGCAAAGCTTTTGTTGATCTCCTGTGCTTATTCTTCATGTGTCTACTCTACTGAAAACTAGATAATTGCAAATGAAAGAAACAGTAAGATCTAATTTCACACCGGTCATTCTGGCAAATAACAAGGGGGAGTGTGAAGAACAGGGCCTGTCTTATCTGTGCTTCTGCCATGATGCTCTGCTCACCAACAATGGACCCAGCCACCATGGACTGAAACCTCTAAAACCAGGACCCAAAATAAACCATTCCTCCTTGTTTCTTGTGGGAATTTAATCTCAGTGATGACAAAAATAACACACATTTGAACACAGAAATCTGAAGCCTGGTAAAAAGAGGTGAGAAAGAGGGATTCAGAGTCCACTGTAGAGAAGTGGTAGGTGAGAGCCTGAGCATCTGCCATTCACACCGTTGCTATGACCAGAGCAAATTCCAGAGCAAAGCAAGTTTAAGATGAGCCCTTTATTTTGCTCATGGTTTCAGAGGTTTTGGTCTATGGTCCACTGGCTCCTTTGCTTTGGGTCTGAGGTAAGGCTGAATATCTTGGTGGCTCAAGCCTATGAGGAAGAGCTGGAGGCTGTTTACATCATGGCAGACAGGAAGTAGAGAAAGTGTGTGTGTGTGTGTGTGAGAGAGAGAGAGAGACAGACAGACAGACAGACAGACAGACAGAGACAGAGAGACACAGAGATAGAGAGAGATAGAGAGAGAGAGGAAAAAAGGAGAGAGAGAGGAGGAGAGGACACACAGAGAGAAACTGTATGGGACCAGGGACCAGTTGTAACCTTCAAACCATACCTTCATTGACCTCCTTTCTCCAAGTAGTCTACTTCCTCCACTTCCTATAATTTCCTCCCAAATTAGCACCACCAATTTGGAACCAGGCATTTGGCAGGAGCTTCAGCTTCAGCCTGTAACAATGTGAATGCTAAGTGAAGAGCTAAAAAAAGTAGAAGAGAAAAACTTGGGGGTGGGTATCATTCAGGCCTGTCCCTATCCTCTCCTGGCCAGGGCAAAATAGTAAGTGTTTGGTCTGCTCCTTTAGCATCTGTCTTTGGCTGCATCCTACATGTGAAGACTTGGGGTGCATTGTATGGGATGCCTCATCCATCATATTCAAGCTCCATCCTTCTCCTCAGGAAAATGGATGAGAGAAGAGGCCTTCAAAGGGCCTGAATTAATCAATTAATGATTTTTTTTCCACTTTACAATGGTACAAAAATGACATCTATTCCATGGAAACTGTACTTCCAATTTTGAATTTAGAACTTTTCCCATCCTAGTGATACATAGTATAGTGTGATATTCTCTCCTCATGCTGAGGAGTGTCAGAATGCCACAGTTCCTGATCAGCCACCTAAGCAGAAAAAGAAAGCACAGATACTCCACACTGTACTGTACAAATAGCATGAGATAGTCAATGTATTATTGTAAGACAGGCTTTATGTTAATGTAAGTATACTTAGCTAACATACTTAAGGTAGGCGAGGCTAAGCTATAATGTTCAATAGGTTAAGTACGTTAAAATATATTTTCCACTTACAATATTTTCTACTTATGGTGGGCTTATAGTGATGCAGACCCATCGTAAGTTGGGGAGCTATATCATACTGGTCCTATAGTGAGAACCCTAACTACAACAGAGCCACAAGCAAGAAGGGCTGAGCAGCATCCTCTCCAAGAGGAATCTAGAATGGGCATTTGGTGATCTAAGTCTAGAGATGAAATGGCTCTTAGCCTTAGCCAGACCACACAGTACCCGTAGCCTGTGTCTGAGCAACCTCCCATACTATACAACATTTATCCCTATGTGGGTAGCCAGGGAGGACCTCTGATGGAAAGGCAGAAAAAGGGTAGAAAGTTTCAGGTCCCAATAAGTGGTTAATACTATATACTTTTCTATAAGCCAAAGAGAAAGAATGTCTGGTGCTCATTCACTATTTGGACTACAGGATGGCTACTACCTCATGGAGCCAGTGCTAGACACTGGCTAGTTTTCTTTTTTTCTTTTCTTTGGTCCAGTCATGGGGCCTGAACTCTGGGCCTGGGCACTGTCCCTCAGCTCTTCAGCTCAAGGCTAGCGCTCTACTACTTGAGCCACAGTGCCACTTCCGGCTTTTTTCTTTTTGCTTATGTGGTGCTGAGGAATCGAACCCAGGGCCTCAGGCATGCAAGGTAAGCGCTCTACCACTGAGCCACCTTCCCAGCCCTGGCTAGTTTTCTATGGTGCCTCTTCCTACAAGGGAATTGCTGGCCTAAGCCAGCAACTTCCTGGCCTTGGACATAAACCTGCAGCCTACACACAGAAACTGGGTGTCCTGAGCTCCTCGCCAGAAGTTAGCAATATAAACAATTCAAGCATCTTCAAGTTAAAAACCTGAGAATAACAATATCACTTATTTTAGTTTAATGCAATATTCAGATTGTAGCAAGAAAACTATACCTAAAAGGAAACTAGGAAAAATATTTTCTATCCTATCTCATCTTCTTAAAAGAATAAAAACTAGTAACTTTAAAAATATATGTTACAAATTTTCAAGATTGTTTGAAGCTCAAGATACCAAATTGCATTTTTTCTGTGCTGATAAAGTACAATGCTTTTGCCTATCATCCTCCAAGACTGCACCGCAATAGCAAGATTTCAAATTTATACTACAGCAGCAAGATGCAGACTCTAACATTTGAACATTATAAGAACTTTATGGGCAAAGATTCTTCAATGTAGACCTCCCTGAATGTGAATCAAAGCTGGCTCCACATAGAAACAGAAACAGGAATACAAGTAATTTTGCAGTTTGCTACACACAGTAGTAAGAAAAACAGGAAGTAGGTATTTATTAGCAGCTCCAAATATACCAGCCAAAATAAAACTCCCCATGGAGTGTGAGTTATTCAAAATATAGCAAGAACAGAATTCCTAAGATTATAAAAGAGTAATTAATCACAAGCAGTGTTCACAGACCAGTGGTTTGGAAACTTACCTTCTTATTGAAGATCTGGATCACGAACAAACTTCAAAGCAAAAATTAATTGATCTCAGATTTACTGCATCTGTTCCATAAACGCTCCCCCAAAAAAGTGTCATTTTTAAGCCCAGATGCTAGCCTATAACATGTAACAATTACATCTATCTATCTATCTATCTATCTATCTATCTATCTATCTATCTATCTATCTATCTATCTAGTGTATTAAATAGTCATTTTTCATCTAATTCAGTATAACCCATCCCTCTCCATATAAGCTGCTTGCATTCAAAACATTACCTCTTATACTGTGACACTTTGTGCCCTTGATAAAAACTACATTGTTTGAGTTCACATGGTCACATGAAACCAGGCTCACAAATCAGGGGACCCACTTGCTTGTCTATCTAGTAGCTTCCATTCTTCGCTTTTGACTGAGTGGACCCTTTAAATATATGCCCGAACTGTTTCTAAGTTAGGACAAAGACCATTCATTTTAATGGCAGTAGATAGATAAATAGATAGTTATATGTCATGTGAAACTCAAATGTACTTTAAGTTTTTCAGGAGTAGTATAACAGCAAATTCTGACTGATTTGATTTGATCAACTTATAGCTGGTGAGGTTGGGGAATAAATCTTTAGAATGTCTAGTAATAATGATTACTTGTGCAAGCAACAATGAACAAATATCCTTACTAGTTCTGTGGTTCCATTTTTCCCACATAAACTAAAGACTTTAGAAGTTTGGCTCAGCCTCCTCAGAAGCTCATTAGGATGAATGAAATGACTTAAATATTTGTGAAGTAACATTAGCTGCTCTGGTCAAAACCACTTTGAAAGCACAATGAATCAGTGAGTTAAATTAAGTAAGGGAAATATTTGTGTATATTTGATTGGAAGGGTTTACATATATCTTAGTATATATATTCTTATGAGTTTAGACTAAGTAAAAGAAGGAAGAAAGGAAGAAAGTTCTTTGGAAACAGCTTCATCACTATGAGTGAGAAACTGGCAACAGGTCAGAGACAAGTTAGCTATTGTGCTTCAATGTGAATGAGATCTTCATGTTTCTCCTCTGTGAGCTAAAGACCGATCCCATAATATAAAGCCAGGCATGGGTGGCTCATGCCTATCATCCTAGTTACTCAGGAGGCTAAGATCTGAGCACCATGGTTTGGAGCTACCCTGTATAGGAAAGTCTGTGAGACTCTTATCTCCAACTAATCACAAAAAGCCAAAGTAGAGCTCTGGCTCAAGTAGTCAAATGCTAGCCTTCAGCAGAAAAAGCTCAGGGATAGTGTCCAAGTCCTGTGTCCTGTGTTCAAGCCCCAGGACTGGCAAAAAAAAAGAAAGAAAGAGGGCTGGGAAGGTGGCTCAGTGGTAGAGCGCTTGCCTTGCATGCATGAGGCCCTGGGTTCGATTCATCAGCACCACATAAGCAAAAAGAAAAAAGCCGGAAGTGGCACTGTGGCTCAAGTGGTAGACTGCTAGCCTTGAGCTGAAGAGCTGAGGGACACGGCCCAGGCCCAGAGTTCATGCCCCATAACTGGACCCAAAAAAAAAAAAAAAGAAAGGAAGGAAAGAAGGAAGGAAGGAAGGAAAGGAGGGAGGGAGGGAGGGAGGGAGGGAGGGAGGGAAAGAAAGAAAGCCATACTACAAGTTGGTTAGCAGTTGGCCTTCATTGCTTTTGTGATTGCCCAGTTATGCTATCAAAACATAGCAAAATAGTTCAAGAAGGCCAAACACCATGGCTTATGTCTGTAGTCCCAAGTACTTTGGAGGTAGACATAGGAGGATCATGCTAGCAAGACAACTCTATCTTGACTAACAAGTGGTGGAACACATCTGTAATCCCAGATATGTGAAGTGCATGGATAGGTAGGAGGTTCTAAGTCTAATGATAGCCTGGGCACAAAATGAGAGACCCTATCTGAAAAAATAGCTAAAGCAACAATTCCTTGGGGTGTGGAAGCTCAGGTAGTAAAGCACTTGCCTAGCAAGCACAGTGTCCTGGGGTCAAACCCCAGCAACACTAGCTAGTCAAGAATTCAATCAGTGAGATACAGAGAAGTCACACTTTAGGAGGTCAAATTGGGAGCCTTTGGGAGCCTTTCTTAAAATGCTGGCGTCTGCAAGCGGCCTCCTGTCCCCCCCAAAACTTGCAGACCTGAAGGTGACTAGCACAAAGCTTAAATAGGCCAAAACCACATATGGTGTGAGGAGTTAAACCTAACAAAAGTGTTTTACATAAGTAAAGCAAACCAGGTGAGGAACAACTAGGGGCTTAGGGCAAGGTGCCAAGATAGCAGTGAGGACAAAATGGATTACTTAGACCCATATCCATATTTCAACACCAAAAGAGAAGGGGGGGGATAGCTCAGGGGATAAGAAGAAAGGAAGGTAGAAAAAGGAGGGGGGGGTGAAGCAGAGTGGGATATGTTGACCTAATTCTCTCTCCTGCTCAGACCATCAACAGAAGATGTTCTCATCACATACTATCTCTTCCTTCAGGGCATCTGGGGGGTTGGGGGTTGGGTGGGTGGGTAAACAGCTTCCTGTGTGACTAAGATCTGGACAATGAAATGTGTCGGAAGCAAAGATTGCCCGTCCTAGGCCTGGCTCTATAGCACGTCCATCAGTTAGTTCTCCTTAGCTTATCCCAGCTGAGGATCTCAAGGGAAAGTAGGATCCTTACAGGATAAAGCTGGATCCTGGAATCCTTGCTTGAAGGAAAATTCCACAGAAGCACCCCTGACCCACCCCCCGCCCCACAAACCCAGTGGATTGTCCTTAAGTGCAAAATACATTATTTATTTATTTTTCTAATATTGAAGCTTGATTTCAGGGCCTATGAATTCCTCGTGGCTGGCACCCTACCACTTGATCCACAGCTCCATTTCTGGTTCTTTCTTGGCGAATTGAAAATAAGAGTCTTAGGGACTTTCCTGCCCAGGTTACCCTCATACCACAGTTCTCAAATCTCAGCTTCTTGAGTAGATAGGATTACAGTTTTGAGCCACCAGCACTCAGCACAAAATTAATTTTTATCATTGTTATTAAGATACTGACATTTAGAGGTCTATTTGTTATAGCTTCATGCAGCCTGCCATGTCTAACACTGACTGAGAAATATAGGCAATCAAATCAGTCCCTCCAGCCAGTCAGCTCTGAGCTCAGAAGCATCTGGATGAGTTGGGGGCGGGGGGACCACTTTTCTTGTTCTATTCCTTGTGTTCCTGGCAGACCAATCTTCCTGCTGAATAGCCCAACCAGTGGTGGCCTGCCAGAGCCATTGACTCCTGGAGCTTCTGAAATAAAGAAGGTCACAAGATGTTCGGTTACAGGTCACACCCTGGAAAGTCACTCTTCTCTAGCTGGGGTGAAAAGTCCAGTTTTTGTTCTTCCTACAGTGGTATCAGGCCCCACTTTCCACCCCTCCCTACAACTATTAATTCAACATTTTTGTATGTAGTGTAAACCAGAGTCAGCTGGAAGTCAGGTAGCATTGTTACCAGGTATGGTGATTCTTGGAGAGTGGCCATATTGGTATGTGCATTGATTGCCAGGTAGAAAGACCCATACAGGAATATTCTACCCCCATTCTATTAACTCAAAGGATTTAAGCACAAGCAGTAACCCTGGGGAGATTTTTGGCTCCATGGAACTAATGCAAAGGTGGCAGAAAGCCAAAGGGAGACCCTACAGGGCATTAGAGCATTCCTGATAGTATTACCTAGAAAGCTGCATTCCCTAGCATATTCATGAAGGGATAGAAGCCCAAAGGGTTTAGAAATATAGACTGAAAATACTTTGCCCACATTATTTTCTTCATAAAGCTCTCACCAATACAGACCCATTGTGTAAATAATGTTTGAGTTACAAACTATAGGCATGAGCCATACCTAGACCATGAATATGATTGTTTGATCCTCATAATGTTAAAAAAAAAAAAGGTGGGGGGGAGAGATGGTAGGGGAAAAACAAAGGAGGAGGTAACAATGCTCAATAGGAAATGTACTTATTACCTTACTCATGTAACTGTAACCCCTCTGTACAGTATTTTTACATATATATATATATATATATATATATATATGAAACAAGAAAGATAACTTTTTTTTGGTCTGTCCTGGGGCTTGAACTTAGAGCCTGAGCATTGTCCCTGAGCCTTTTTGCAATTCTAGCTTTCTACCACTGTGCTACAACATCACTTCAGGTTTTCTCGTGGGTAATTGGAGATACAAGTCTCATGGACTTTTCTGCCATGGCTGGCTTTGAACCATGATCCTCAAATCTCAGTCTCTTGAGGATCTAGAATTACAGGTGTGAACCGCCAAGGCCTGGCAGAGATCTCAACTTCTGTGTGGAAAAAGTATCATTTAAAATATGTTATCATGCGCTGGGAAGGTGGCTCAGTGGTAGACCGCTTGCCTTGCATACATGAGGCCCTGGGTTGATTCCTCAGGACCAAATAAGCAAAAAGAAAAAAGCCAGAAGTGGCGCTGTGGCTCAAGTGGTAGAGCGCTAGCCTTGAACTGAAGAGCTGAGGGACAGGGCCCAGGCCCAGAGTTCAGGCCCCATGACCGGACCCAAAAAAAAAAAAAATGTTATCATGCTGGGCATTGGTGGCTCACACCTATAATCCTAGCTATTTAGGGGGATGAGATCTGAGGATCGTGGTTCAAAGGCAGCGCCAGCAGAAAAGTTGGAGAGACTCTTATCTCCAATTATCCACCAGAAAACAGGAATTGGTGCTGTGGCTCAAAGTAGTAGAGGACTAGCCTTGAACAGAAGAGCTCAGGAACAGCCCGTAGGCCCCAAGTTCAAACCTCATGACTGAAAAAAAAAAAAAAAGTTGTGATTTCTGACTCCTCTCATAAAACCAGAAGATGGAGCAGTATGGACCTTCCAACCCTGGGTGCTACTCTGTGGAAATTAAGCTGCTGCTGACCTTTAACATGGCCCTCACTGGACCCCATTGTAGTAACCATCACCATGTGGGCCGTCTCCTGCTGTGTTTCCTACCTGCCTTGTAAGGCAATGGGCTGACATGTAATATAACATTTTTCTTTATCTTCACAGCATTTTTCTTGATGGCTATGTCCCAAGTAAGCCTTGTTTACATGTGGCTCCTTCTTAAGAAAAGACTAGCATTGGAAAAATAGGAGCAGGGGCAGGAAGGAATCTCCTTTCATCCTGTGTGAGTTCTTGCCTCACTCCTGCTGGGCATGAGACAGGGAAGGACAGTAGCAAGCCCTTGCCTTCTAAGGGTTACTATATCCTGGTAATCCCCAATGGAGGGAGCTCATCTACGGAAGGGACGCTGGACCACAGATGGGCATCCCTTTATGGTTCCTGTCTGTGTCTGCTGCAAGTCTCTGGAACCTGAAACTGAACAGCAGACATCCTCAATGTGGGCTTGCTTCTCTCCTGCTTTGTTTCCTCCATTCAACTGAAGCTATCTACAGGTAGCACTGAGAATTTTATTTATTTATTCATTCATTCATTTATTTTACTCAGGGTCTGGGTGCTGTTCTTTATCTTTTTCATTCAAGTCCAGCACTCTACCACTTGATCCACAGATCCATTTCTGGCTGTTTGCTGGTTAAGTGGAGATAAAGAGTCTCATGGACTTTTCTGCCTAGGCTAACTTTGAACCATGATCTTCAGATCTTAGCCTCCTGTATACCTAGAACTACAGGTGTGATCCACTTGTGCCTGGATGTCTTTTCTTCCTTTTTTAGCTGTCATTATTGACATTAAGTGGTCTCTAGCATCTGAAAATAGTATGAGAGTGTATCTTCTAACAATGCAAAATATAGGAACTCCAGGAAGGCAGGGCTTTTGTTGGTTGGGCTCCAACCTGACCATGGTGATGCTAAATAAAAATATAAAAGATAAGCCAGGTGCCAGTGGCTCACAGCTGTAATCCTAGCTACTCAGGAAGCTGAGATCTGAGGATTGAAGTTCAAAGGTATTCCGGGCAGAAAAGTCCATGAGACTCTTATCTCAAATTAACCACCAGAAAACCAGAAGTGGTGCTGTGGCTCAAGTGGTAGAGTGCTAGCCTTGAGCAGAAGATCTCAAGGACAGCACCCAGGCCCAGAGTTCAAGCCCCTCGACCACCACCATCAACAACAACAAAAAACATAAAAGAAAGTAGGAATTTTTCTTCACTGTGAAGTCTGAAACACAAGCACTACTATCTCCATTCTTCCTCCATCCTCCATTAGGCTCAAAACACAGTCTCTCATTTGGCCCTAACATTACCACAATTTCCTATAATTTCACCTAGAATCTATTACTGTAGCTGAGATCCAGCATTGACTATGAGACAGATAGAAATCCTTGTTCATCTGAGAACAGGTTCACCTTCTCAATAGCCAGCTGGAATTTCAAATCCTTTCCTTCATCCAAGACAAACAAAAAAGAATTTGTTGGAGACTAGGCCTAGGTTTGTAACATGACTCATTCCTTTGGAGCGAATCAAATAATCTCTCTTTCTCTGTCTCTGTCTCTCTGTCTATCTCTCTCCCTCCCTCTCTCTCTCTTTCTCTCTCTCTCTCTCTCTCACACACACACACACACACACACACATGTACACACACATCAAATTATATTTTTATTAGGTGTGCGCCTCCATAGAACTATTCAATCCTCTGCCTTTATTATTTCAGTAGTTTATATGAAGCCAGCCAGGCTAGAGACAAAGAGGTGAACTAACTTGACCTCAGGCATCACGTGACAGATATTGCTTTGGTTCAATTGTTGTCTGGGAAGGACTGGGGGTTGGGTGTGACATAATAATATTAGTGAAAACAATGGCCATTTAGTTTATATAGAGTCTTTCTTCCTGTGATTTCAAAGCAAATTTCAAACTTAATACAAAGAACATTAAAAGGAACAAGTCCTACACTTGGCAACTGTGTCTTACAGGGTATTCATTCATCCATTCAGCGAACATGTGCTCTTAGGAAGGGGTGATAGGCAGACCGATCAGCCGCTCTGCCGGTGTGCGCTTACCGTTCTGCATTCTTTCCAGTGATAATAACTTCCCCTCTCTTGGGTCTCTTCCCAGGCAAATATTACAAGTTTGGTACACATGAAACTCAGCCCTTTTCAGTCCAGCATTTCCGGTTTCCTCTTTGACAGAGTCATTTTTAGGAGAAGTCTGAGTCTTAACTCAATGAATCTGTGTGTTTTGTTAAACAGAGAAAGTATCATTTCTTTTTCTCAACTACAGTCTTCTAAAACCAATTTGTCAATAATAATGATAAGGGCTTGGAGAGGAAGAGAAGTAGGGTTAACTATTTGCAAGAGCCCTTTCTATCACAAGGCTCTGGGCCAGGAACTGGGAAGTTCATGTTGCCTAACATAAAAGCCAACTTTGAGTAGAACTTTCTGGAGCCACCCTACCCAATGCAATTACCTCACTTCCCTAGGATGTCTGCTCATTTTCTTTTCCCAGCATCCTTTCTATATGAGCACCTTCCAGCCAAGTCAATTAAGGGAGAGGAAAAAAAAAAGACTCATTTCCCATTTTGAATGAATCCTGAGAACCATCCACCGCTAATGTTAAACACAGTGTTTAACAGCACATATTTTAAGGGGGCAGATTGGGAAATAAGGAAGTAAGGGTTATCCATTAAGAGTAGATTCAGAAGTGGGAGGGTCACAGCTACTTTAAGATGAAGCTCATTTACACAAATCCAAACAAAAACTCTGCTAAATGCATCTAGAGAGAAAATAAAATGTGAAAGACAGATACTAATACCAAAAACAAGAAAGGAGTCATTTGTGGGTGTTTTGCCATTTCTGTTAGTTGAAAAGAGCATAAGGGTATAAAAATGCACAGCTCAAAGATACCAAGAATTTGTTACCTTAAAGTTCAAGTGACCCTTCAACAAATTTTGCAGATTGTTTGAGAATTTAGGCCTGTCCTCCACAAGGAACAAAAATTTATAATCCTAACTATACAGACAAATGAAATATTTGTTCAGAACTTTCCTTCAGAGCTCACTGCGGGGGGCGGGGGGGATATTCCCCCAACCCCAAGTGCAAATTTTCTGTGTCTTTGGAATTCTACAGCTCATATCAAGAGCCTCATCTCAAATCTCAGAAAGGAGTCCCCCTTCTGACTATAGGTAATCAAAATAACTTATTTGGGAGATGATAATCAGTTTTCAGGAATTTTCAAAATGTTTTAAAATGTGTTACATTTGAAAAAGAAACAAGAAAATCATTTCCAGTGCATGAAATCCTAATACTTTACTTTTTCCACCCTTGAAGAGTTATTTTAATTGAGTTTGCACCAAGAGGAATATTAAGAATTGCACATTTTTAAAAATCAGTTCTTTAAATACCAAAATCCCTTTTTTAATTCCTAGCCATCATAATGACATAACCTAAATAAAAGGCAGGCAGGCAGGCAGGCAGGTCAAAGACATTCCAAGGGAAAAGTTAGCTCTGCTCTTTTAATTATGTTCCGGTATTTCCTTTTTTGCCTTAAATGGCTTAAATAAATTCACTGGTGTTTAATTTTTCCCTTCTTGCCCAAAATTATTGCTACAGCTTTTTTAAGTTGGACAACACAATTTCTGTTCCCAGTTAACTAGTGTTCACTGAATCATCCAAATTCAACAAGGAAAAAAAATAGCATTGCTCTGAACAAAACCTTTTACAATGGATTGAATTTCATCTAAAAGCATGTAATTCTGCATAGCCAGAAGCAGCTTCTAATCTTTCTATATAGGAACTTACCAGGCCCCCCAAAAAAATCAAAGCCCTGGGATTAAGCAAAAAATGTGAATGAACAACTCCAAGTCTTTTGCTCATCTGACTCCAGCAAAGCGCTGCAATGTTTCCTAAGTTGAACATTTCTGTGGGTGGGAAAAATTGTGGAATATGTCTAACAGGTCTTGTAGGTCATTATTTACTGAAATGCTACACTGAGTGGTTATTTCTCTTTAAATACTAATAACCTAGAGAGTTTGGCCTCATTCAGCAAGAGGGTCAGCACAGAGGCATCTGATTAGTGTCAAAAATGACTGCCTCTCTTTGGTAAAGGAATTTCCTAAAGGAAACATAATTCACAATGACAAATGTCGGCATTTTTAGAATTACAAACATTACCTACAACTTGAATTCGGGTTATGAACCCACTGGCCAAAGGTCAATGCTTGTTTAGAAGCTAGCAGATGAGTCCTCATTTAAAAACAAAATAAAAGTATATGTACCAAAAAAATATAAATAATTAGCAATATTACAAAAGTTTCAATACAAAAGTTTCAATACTCAGAAGGAAAAGCTAATGTAACAAACATGGTAAGTCTGGTTCCACCCCCCCCCTCCACAAGCTGAAGTTTTGAATTGTCCATTGATGTCGTTCTGGCTGGTTCTTTCAGCTACATTTTCTCAAATGTAGGGAGAGCTGTTCAGAGAAGAGAGAGGAAAGACCATAAGGAAAGCCTTCCCAATCTAAATACTCATTTATCCAGCTTGGAAATTCAATGTCTCAGCTGCTTTTAGATTGAGGAACATATAGAAGTATTGGTGTTGGGCCCCAAATGATAAATTTATTATTAATGTGCTCTGTCTTTCAAGTCTGATTTATAACTTAACAAATTCTACTTAAAGGGACATAAAAATGAGAGCTTATGGGGATGGGAGGGAAAAGCTGAGAGAGTACGAGGGAGCATTGTCTAAAAAATGTACTCTTTACCTGACATCCGTAACTGTAACACCTCTGTACATCACCTTTATAATAACAATGAATTTTTAAATGAGAGCATTATATTCAAAACTATGTCTTGCTTTTAATTAATTTTATTAGTAGACATTTGTTGAAGGAGGAAATGCTTGGAAGCACACCCCTCTCGGTCATAATGAGTGTTATCTGAGTGTCAAGGCATTCTATTTATGACACCTTTGGTTTTAAATGGACATTGTACATATCTAACATGTATTTGGTATGTGATCGCTCACTGACATTCCTCAGGTAGGAATAGTTAGTATGTTTTCTGATACTGCAGATGCAAATATGTACTTCAGAATGTTTTATGCTCCTCATACAAAGTACCAAAAAATGTTAAGTAATCGGGAAATCTGAAATAGTCTCTACAACAAATCTTATCACTCCTGCTTTTGTTATGCATTTGCCATACCTAATTATTGCCTACTAATTATTACTAATAGCACCTATGTGATTTTTTTTACCAGCCTCTTAATCATTTTTGCATTTACTGTGCCATTTCAAAAACAATTTCAATGTCATGTTTTAACCAGAGAGGAGTTTGGAACCTGAAAGAGGACTCTAAAATATTTGATGTCTGCAGTAATACAAAAGGGAAAAGTTAACTCTTAAGCTCAGGATGCTGTTCAAAATGAAAACGAGAAACAGATAGATACTGTACATCAAACTTGTTCTCACAGGTGCACTTTCTTAATGTTAAAATACCCGTGTGAATTTTCAGTTTCCCATAATGTAATGGGAGACAATAAATTCTGAAGTTACCCCATTTGCCTTCAGCCCTGACCACAGAAGAAGTAACCTCTTGTCTATTTAGATTTTCTGAGTATACCCATGTCCTCTGTGTGTCATACCAAAGCAAAGGTTTGTGTCGTGAGCCAGAGCTTATTGCAAGATCAAAGCTCTGGACCACTCACAATAAAATAAGAGGGTAAAGCCCAAAGAATCAAAGAAACAAAGGAAACGTTTAGGAGATAAAGATCTGTCTCAGATATGACATTTCATCCAGATCAGATCCTGTCCAGAAGTTCAATTCAAAGTTCATAAGACAAAATACAAAGCAATAAGCTTAAAGATGGCTGGTTCTCTTAGCTTCATTCTTCCAATTTTAATTCTACAATTTAGAATTGAAGAATGCTGTTTGCCGGATAATCTTTTAATATCTTATGTACCTATAAGATTGTGTGTGGACTCATAATCTTGCCCATGTAATTGTAACCCCTCTGTACAGTATTTTCACAATAAAAAAAAGATTGTGTGGGGATATATACACAGTTATATCTTTTCTTTGCTGTATCTCCAACTTATAATAGGTAAACTACACTGCCATTATAACAGGCAAAAAAAAAAAAAAGAAAGGCAAGCGTTAATTAAAATACTATTCTTTCATTAATTTGCTTTAGTGGGTTAATACTAATGGAAGTCTTTGAAAATGTTAAGACAGCTTTTCAAGATAAATGCAAAAATGACATATACTTCTGCAATAAAATTCAAATTTTCATGGAAAATAAAACATAAATATGCTGTGTAAGGCATTTTACATACTGTGCAATGTAGATTAAATAATTGGCTTGTTGAATGTGTTACTCTTGGCTTCCAAGTGTTAAGTTCTATTATAGAACCTCAAGCTAGAGTTTTACAGTGTACCATTTTATTTTGATGTACACACATATATTAAAATATTCTGAGACACAGGCAAGCAATGAAAAAAACAAAGTTATTCACAAAATTTGGAATTTTTTTCAGTTACTTTGTTTTTTTCAAGATTTTAATATAGCTTTATAATCCATTTACATTCAATGTTTTAAATGTATGCTCAATAATGTTAAGTTTCATTGGCAAATTTATTATTTCAAAGTTTTGGGCTGAGAATAGAATACAGCATCATCATTCAACTGTAACTTTCTAAACGTATTTATACCACTTCACAATCATAGGCATGCAAACTATTCTAATGTGTAGTATTAATAAAGGATTCCCTTCTCAATGTGATGTTTAAAAAAAAAGAATTTTATCAAAAGTGAAGGACTGAGCCAGGTGTCTGTAGCTCAGGCCTGTATCCTACCTACTAAAGAAACAGAGATCTGAAGACCGATATTCAAAGCCAGCCCTGGAGGGAAAGTCCGTGAGACTCTTATCTCCAATCAACCATAAAAACCTGGGAGTGGAGCTTTTGTTCAAGTGGTAGAGCACTAGCCTTGAGCAAAAGAAACTCGGACAGCACCCAGGCCCTGAATTCAAGAATGGCAACAACAAAAAAAAATTGAAGGACTAGGAGTAGGAGTATGGCTCAGTGATAGAGTACCTGCTTATTATGTATAAGGCCCTTGATTCAACCCCCAGTACAGAAAAAAAAAAAAGGCAGTACTACTCAGCCCAAATAAGATTTCAACTTAGACATCTCATTATATTCTCAAATTTATCTTCATTGGCTGTGACATTCACTTTTATATAAAAAAGTGAGCCTCCTCTGAATTACCAACACAACTGTGGTATTAATCATAGCTATTGTTTACTAAAGTTCTGGAACCTTCCGGTCACGAGGGCTCTGTACCTATAAGCCAAGAGTAGTGTTTGTATGCCCAATCTACAGAGGAAGAAAACTAAGTCCTAGAGAGATTTCATGATTTCTAGGAGTTACATGCTAGTCCTTGCTAAGTCCCAGCCCCTCCAGTTCAAAAAGTAGTTGGAAAGTTGGGCACTGGTGGCTCACACCTGTAATCCTAGCTGATACTCAATAGGCTGAGATCTTAGGACCAATGTTCAAAGCCAGCCCAAGCAGAAAAATCTGTGAGATTCTTATCTCTTACATTAATTCCATTTCAAATGACAGTCCAGTAAGAATTCAGGTTGTTCTAGAAGCATAAAGAATATGTTTCTCCTTAAAAATATTCTTCCTTCCTCTGGGAATATTTACAACTTTAAAAAAAAAAAAACCAAAACACTATGGCAGAGACTGGCAGTAAAGATAAAGATCCAAGAGATCAAATTCATGTCCAAAATATTTAGCATAACTATTTGCAAGGCTGTTTTATATGGATTTAGAAGGTTACCCAAACTCTCAGGAAGCCGTAACTGTATGAAGATAACCTTTTACAAACTCTCACCAAGTAAAACATGCTTATACAGAAAGTTGCCAAAAAAAATGTAAAACCAAATAGAGTTCAAACGCTTCGTTTGATTAAAAGTTTTCTTAACTAGCCGGAATGTTTCCTTTGATTTTCTCTTTGGATTCTAGAGCTATATTATGAAATTGCTTTTCAATTCCCCATACAGCGATTATTTAATCATGTCTTTACCAGCTGTGAACATAGCCTGTCTCCTGATAACAATTTATTTTTAAAGGAAATTGTCTTTGAAGAAAATATTTTGATATGATGCAGCAAAATAAAAGTTCATTGGAAGAAACTAAAGCAAAGAAAAAAAAATCCAAAACAAAGATCACAAAAAGAATGAGGTTAGCTGGTCTATGGGGAAAAAAGAGGAATAAAGGCTACATAAAGATAAACAAAGCCCAGTCACTGGTATGGAGGGAAACAGTTGGTTTGTTCCACATAAACAGAACAGACTGGCAGCCCCTTCCTCCCATGTTCCATTGGGTGTTTTGGTATCTCTGGGACACCATCAAATGTCTAGATGTTTTATTCTCTCTCACAGTAGCTCTCTAAGTATGTCTGATGGTACCAGTCAAATTTTGATCTTCTCATTGTTCTGAAAACTTCACCAGTTGTGTACAAGAGAAATGCCAACCATAGAGTTCCATGAACAAGGATTAATTGTAGAGGGATCTAAGACAGCCCAGGAAAGGCAAAACAGAGAGAAATGTGGGAAAAAATGTTGCCAGGACCAGTGCTAATGGCTCACAGCTGTAATCCTAGTTACTGTGGAGGTAAAGATCAAGGGGATTATGGTTCAAGACCAGCCCAGGCAAAACAATGGTGAGCCTACTAACTGTGCACAGTAGCATGTCAACCTGGTTATGGCAAGAACCATAAATAGGAGGATCACTGTCTAGGTTTGCAAAGAGCAAAATAGAATCTCAAAAATAATCAGAGCATGAAGGGTTGGAAGTGTTGGCTGGTGGTAAGAGACTTAGCTAGCCAGTGTAAAGCTCTGAGTTCAAGCCCCATACTGCCAAAAAATTATTATTAACATTCCTCAATTTTTTCTTTTTTTTTTCTTTTCTGCCAATCCTGGGGCTTGAACTCAGGGTTTGGGCACTATCCCTGAGCTTCTTTTGTTCAAGGCTAGCACTCTACCTTTTGAGCCTCAGCGCCACTTCCAGCTTTTTCTGTTTATGTGGTATTGAGGAGTCGAACCCAGGGCTTCATGCATGCTAGGCAAACACTCTACCACTTAGCCACATTCCCAGCCATACCATTCCTCAATTCTGTTTCTATGTGCAGACTGTTCTGAACCATGGAATGGTTCTGAAAATGGGGAGAATAAGGCCTCAACACAGACAGCATAAGACTCCAATGCCAGGAAGCACAGCAGAAAGAAACCTTCTACCAAGGTTATAGGATGGTTGGGATGAGACACTGTGTTACGGGCTGCCCTGTATATTGTGAGATGCTCAAAACCATGTCTGGCCTCTACACACTACATGTCATAAACATCCCTTCCTCTACAGTGTGAGAAGCAAAGCTGTCTCCAGACATTGTCCAATGTCCCTTGAAATAGGGCAAGTGGGTCTGGGGGGAACCATCTTGGCCACATGGTGGATGGTAAGAGTTTGGAATCTTGTCTTAAATGATGGGGAAAGGTAAAGTCCCTGTCCCTCAGGTGCTAGGCGTGCCCGGAAGCAGGGGCGGACACTTGGCTGATAGGCTACTAAACCTGTCAGTCAAGGCTGGGAGTAGGAGTTTCCTGTGACCCTGACCCTTGACCTGACCCTATTTAGGCCCCAAACAGCTCAGACACCATTTACACCAGCTATGTGTCTCTGTGTTGTGCCCTCCTCCTTGGCTCTTCTCTGATCACCGTGGCATCCTGAATTGATTTGTTGGTATTGTTTTTATTGTTTCTTTCCTCTCTGACTTTTGTGGCTCAGTTTCCTAACAGTATTAGGTGTATTTGTTGACTGCTGGTCTTTGAGACAGGAGCACACCACGCAGTTGCCTGCCTGTTAATAAAGATTCCAAGATTTAACCTATCAAAACCTGGCTTCTCCATTTTCTCACCTTATAACACCCTCACAAGATTAACTCACTCCACCTGAGGACTACAGCGTCCAGTAAGGAGAGCTTACTGATCAGAAGTCCATTAACGGGAAGTTTACTGGGCTTCACCCCTGCCCTAGGACCTTGTCTGTGGTCCTTCAACATTAAGTAAGCAACTACTTTGTCCCAGAGCCTGGGCTGAATGCAAGGACTCTGAGTTGGGAAACAGTGTGGTTTAGCCTTCAGAGAAACTGCAGTTCACAAGGGGAGACAGAAGTGTGAGTAAATGCTGCCGATTTGTGCCATAAACGGTGGTAAGAAAATAAAACAAAGAGAATATTTCAAAACACAATCCTTGAATTTAAGTGGACAGAGGCCAAAGTGCTAGACTAGATTTGGAAAGTCTTCTGTTATTGTGGAAAGTGACTTGCTAATGTGAGTCACTGCGAGGTGCTGGGGGTTCCCAGAAAGCTATGAATTTGTAACTGTTCGTTGTAACGCCCATAAAAATCACAATATAGACACCAATATGCTATGGTTGCACATAGCAATCTGAGATTAATAATAGTGACTTGGTTTTTTTAAAAAAAAAAATTTTAATGAAAATCTTGAACTGAAAAAAATAAAATAAAAGCACCAAGAAGACATGGGGACAATTCAGACTTGACTTGTTCTCTTTAGGTGTTTAATTTGCCTATCTTGATTGTACAGACAGGTTTCCCTGCTATATTTTGATAAATGCATATATTGTACTTAGATCATATTCACTCAGCCTTGCCTGCTCCTTTTGCCACACCCACATTTTTGTCCCTTACCAACCACTGTTCTTTCCAACTCAGGTTTGTATGGACCCACAGCCAGATTTTGCTTTATTCCTTAGATTTAAATGATCAACCCTAATAAGCAAAACTTCCTTTTTTTCTGACTGTATCAACTACAAGGGCCTCACACGAGCTAGACAAGCCACCTGTCACTAAGCCACAGCAAAATTTAAAATTGAGTAAGTAGTTGAATTGTTATAAATAACAGTTTTCAAGGGGACTTTTTTGGGGGGAGGGGTGTTGCTGGTGCTAGGGCTTGAACTCAGGGCCTGGGCACTGTCCATGAGCTTTATTTTTGTTGCTCAAGGCTACAGCTCTACCACTTGAGCCACAGCTCCACTCCTAGCTTTTTGAGTAGTTAATTGGAAATAAGAATCCCATAGACTTTTCTGCCCAGGCTGGCTTCAAACCTCTAGCCTCAGATCTCAGACCTCCTGAGTAGCTAAGAATACAGGAATGAGCTACCAGAATCCAGCTAAAAGATACTTTTTTTTTCACCTTGGGTGATAGTTAAATTTTTCTAAGATGACTTTCATCAAAGGAACTAAAGACAGGGAATGCTCTATCATCCACTGGAGTGAAAGATTGTTTTTCTCTGCCAAAAGCTTAAGGCAGGAAAAGCATGTGAGGAAACCTGGAAAACAATTTCTCCTCAACAACTACATCCAGCTAAATTGCTAGACTCTACCTCAGTAGAGGTTAAATATAAACAGCTTCAAGGAGAGACATTATTTCATATGATTTCAGCACACAAAGAGTTAACATTCCTATATGACCTATATCCCAAGCCAGGCAACAATTCCTCTACCTACATATGCATCAGCTGCCTTGTCCTGTCCAGTCTGTCTTCCTCATTGCATTACCCATCTTATTCCAAGAGCAACATACTAATTTCTTCCTCCCCATTTGAACACCACACTGGGCCAGTTTGCTACCCACCTGAGAAGGAAATGTCATCACTGTGTACTTTAACCTGGAAATAATGGCTGCAGATTCCAAACAGAGCCAGGATTCTTTGCCCATGGCATTGATAAGATTTTGTAGCATTCTGTTTTCCTGATTGGTTCTCCATGCTCTAAGCTAAGCCCTCACCACAATTGACAGGAACAGACACTTGGGGTACACCTGATCACCAACATGGTGTATAAGCCTCTGCCTGACCCATAGCCAGGAGGAAGAGAAGGGCAAGCTGCTGGCGCCACCAAACTTGACAGCTACAATAGCCATTTTCCTCACTCAGTTCCACCCTCCAGCTCACAACAGTAGTCATTTAAGATGCATTTATTAGGCAGGCTCTTTCTTGGTAAGGCTCTTTCCTAAAACTCAAACATACACTCCTTACCAAAACATCTCCAAATTATACAATGGCTACTTGTACAAGCTTCTTTTTCCTTGCTTTTCCTTTTCTTCTTCTCTTTCTCCCTCCATCCCCTCCCATCCTTCTCCCTGTAATGGGGATCAGCATACTTCCAAATCAGAGACAACATTAAGAACCTAACAAATGTGAGGATGTCTGTGGATGCTTAAGGAAACATCCTGATAGGAGTAAAAAAATGGCATTCATCACATGTGACAGATACCATGGGCCTATCATACTACTTCTTCTTCCCATAATTCCCTGGGCTCCTGCTCAACCAATAAAAAGAGCCATCAAGCAATCAGTACACAGCACGCTATACTTGGGGCAGCCAAGGGGCAGAGGTAGGGAAGGAGCCCTGGTCCAGAATAACCACCCTCAGAGTGGACTCCATTCAACTCAATTGGACTCCCAGCTCTGGGACCCATCTCCTCATGCTCTCTTTCAAATAAACTTGCTGCTTCACTATACTCCACTACTCCTCCACTCCTTCCTTACAGTGGCAGAGAAACAGATCTGTACCCCTGGCTCCATCACTGTGGCAGCCACTATTGACTCTATAAGAAACTAAATGTCACTGCCCCCATCTTGAACCAACAAACAAGCCACGCATTTGGCATGTGTCCCATGCAGCCATATCCATCTACCTGTGATCTTTTTTTTTGAATGATCAAGACCTTTATTGACTACCATTCTCTTCTGACTCAGCTTCTTTTTTTTATTATTTTTATTTTTTGTGAACATACTGTACAGAGGGGTTACAATTACATGGGCAAGATAATGAGTACATTTCTTATCAAGCATTGCAGCCTCCTCCTTTGTTTACCCTTCACATCCCTTCCCAGCCCCCCCCCAAAGTTGTAAAGTTCGTTTTTGACATGACAACTTGTACTTCTCATAGTTGCATCAGGTCCAGCTGTATCCTTAAACGACTTGTTTTTCCCCATCGCCTCCACAAATTATACTGACATCAAATATAGTGAAAGCAGGGGTTATACTGTGGGGGAGGGACTTCAAAGCTACAAAGAAATAATCTTATAAATGAGTTAGAAACAATGCATGAAAGAAAAAGACATTTAAATACATATCTAAGGGTTCATTTTCCTAACATCACCTTATCTGACCTTTCCTGCTTGACTCATACATATACTAGATATTGCAAATAAGGGAAACCATGGGACCTATGTTTCTTTGGACTTGGCTTACTTCACTTAATATAATTTTTCCAAGCCTTTCCATTTCCTAACAAATGGGGAAATATCATTCTTTCTGATGGAGGCATAGAATTCCATTGTGTATATATACCACATTTTTTGATCCATTCATCTACTGAGGGGCATCTGGGTTGGTTCCATATCTTAGCTATGGTAAATAATGCTGCAATAAACATAGTTGTGCTGGTAGCTTTAGTGTGGTCTTGTTTGTAAACATTTGGGTAAATGCCCAAAAGTGAGATTGCTGGGTCATAGGGGAGGTCTATGTGAAGTCTTTTCAGGAACCTCCATACTGCTTTCCAAAGTGGTTGAACAAGTTTACCTGTGATCTTTCTTATGTTATCTGTGGGACTAGACAGAGTGTACTGGTACCAAGTGATATGGGTCCTCTGGGCTTGCCTCACCAATCAAGATAGGTGGAAGAAGAAACAGGAACTCAAATCATCAATCTAATGTCTGTCTATGGCTTCCTATAGATTCTGCTTTACCCACCAGTACAGACGATAGGAAAGGAAGAGGAAGAGCAAGGGGCATTGGGGAAAGGGAGATGGTAGGCAGAGAAGCAGAGCCAGCAAGAAAGTAGAAGAGGGAGAAGTAGGAGGTAAAGAAGGAGGGAAGAAAAAATGAAAGCAAAGATATGAAATGCTAGCCTTAGAGTTTCTCAGGTGAACCTTACAAGAAACCTGGTATTGGGCATTTCCCTCAAATGATAAAAATGAGTCATAGATAGTTTCAGAAATGGACTTGAGATCTACTAAATAGAAAGTCATGAAGTAAAAATTTTTCCTTTCCTTCTTTCTTTTTTTTAAGGCATAGGGGAGTACTGGGGCTTAAACCCAGAGCCTTATACATGCTAGATGATACTCTACCACTGAGCCACATCCAAAACGTTGAGCCTGCTGCTACTTTTACAAGTAGTAGTAGAATAAAAGAAAATCTAGAGAAGACTGATCTTTCTAGAGAAGTTTGAGCATCTTTGAAAGAAGGAAAACAGGGATGGAGCTTAGTTTAAGTGATACAGTGCCTGCCCCAGTAAGTGTGAGTTCAAACCCCAGTACCACCAAGGAAGAAAGAAAGAAAGAAAGAAGGAAGGAAGGAAGGAAAGAAAAAAAGAAAGAAAGGAAGGAAGGAAGGAAGGTAGGGAGGGAGGGAGGGAGAGAGGGAGGGAGGAAAAGAAAAGAAAGACAAAGAAGGGAAAGAAAGGAAAGAGAATATTAAAGCTACTAAATAGGACTGGAGATTCTCTACTTGGCTTATTTTCAGAAGACTAAAGTGAGAATGATAAAAGCCAAGAGATTTTCTTACAGTTAGAGAAAGAACAGGTTCTGGCTATATAAACAGGCCTTCAAATAGCCAGGTTATTGCTGTAAGAACTGCTTGGATTTAGAAGGGAGAAAGGTTGAGAGGAGCTATTACAGCTGTTACCTACTAAGGGTTAAGTTCAAGTTTGATGATGCCTCTGCTCACCCTCCTGAGTGGGGGGTCAATTGGAGACACCCTTAGTGAACTCTGAGAGTTCATTCAGAGACAGTTCAGACAGTACTCCCGCACTGGCTGGCCAGTGCTTGTGTTGGAACAAGTGCTCTGGGGCAGGCATTCCACACAAGTGGCCATCTCACTGAGCATTCTTGGAAGCGATTGCCACTTCACTGGAACGTGGATGTCTTTGTTATGTCTTATCTCCTAATCTGCAGTTGGAGGTTTTCCTTCCTTTTGCAGGTGCTCTCATTTCCTTCATTATTGTTTATTAGAAAAATCTTGTGGCCTTCCTAAGTCATTCTTATGCTAAGGAAGGTCGAATGTGATAACATATTTGTGTTGGCCAAGAGTGAGGACATAACAAATACCAAAAGTCACATAATCATGTCTATAACTGAAAGAGGTGCTTCATGTGTAAACAAAAGTTCTCTGTCCCCAACAGAAGAGAAGTAGGGGGGAGGGTGTTGTGAAAGTTCCAAACATAGAGAGAGACAAAGGGAGAGATCTGCCCATGCTTCTAATCCAGGTGCTTGAGCTCTGTGAAAGTTGGGGCTAGAACTATTTTTAAGGTTTAATTCAGTGGCTATAAGGGTCAAGCAATATCTCTCAAGTCAAAAAAGGATGCCTGGATAGACGTAGGCTGGCTCAAGATATCAGGGTAGCAGATAAGTTCTCCATTTATTGATACCTCTGAATCCTAGAGGGAAAGAAAACATAACTGAATATGGTAAGGCAGAGATGAGCCTAACCTGATCTAACTGCAAAAGCACAACAAAGTGAATCAAAAGAGAAAGCAAACTTTTGTTGTTGTTGTTGTTGTTTTGGCAAAGCACAATTTGGATGACTTTCTCATCTCTTGCCCAGCCTGTAAACACTAAATGTACATTGTAAGTCCAATGGAATTATAGATTCTGTCATTATAATAACCCAGGGTTCTTGGTGTGAATGCTGATTCTAAGCCCTGCTTCAGTGTGAAATTAAAAAAACAAACAAAAATCTGAAAGAAATAATTATCATATGAAAATAGCACATTCTTGACATTCTGATCTTATATCTGTGGTCTTCCATACATGAAAGGCAGTTGCTATGAATATTATTTTTTATAACCTGCCTTGAAACCGAATGAACTAAGCTAAAAGCAGAGGTCATATCAAATATGCAGCATAACAAACAAAAAGATGACCTAAAATTTTCGAAAAGAACAAATTGCAAGTGGAAAAGTAGCTACTGTATAGAATATATGCCATAAGGCCCAAAATACTTGGTAAGGGGCAAATTTGTTTCAATGCTTTCTAGAAACCAACAAGGAAAGGAAAAGAATTATGAATCACACAGAGAGTAGCCAGCATCAGAATAACCCAACTGTTTAGGGAGATGGTTGTTCAAGAACTCAAAAGAAAGTTCTCCCAAAAGCTTCAAAGAAGCAATGTCCTGGGCTCATGCACTCAGCACATCTTCCCTGGGCCCCTTACTGAGTCCAAGCAAGAACTGAGGAGCTGGGACCATATGATAAACCAACACCGTCTGGTCCCTGCCCCTGGGAGCTTACCACTAGCAGGAGAGAGAAAAGCTAGTTCCCAAATAATCACAGCGATAAACATACAAAACCGACTGTGGCAAGGACCAGGAGAAAAGGTGGAACAATCTACCTTGACAATGTCTTCAAGCTCACTGTGGCCCTTGGTTTCACAGGACTGTTGGAGTCACCAGCATCTGACTTCCCGTCCTTTATCAAGAGGAAAACTACAGAAAGTTTACATTATGCAAAATTCAAATTATACTAGGTCTGTGAAAAGCCTTAAAAATTACAAAGCCTTATGGACTATAAGATACTTGAACAACAAAGTTTCAAATGTCATGAATTAAAACAAAAATAACTGTTTTCTATACCTAATGAGGAGGTAATCTAAGTAGAATGTGTTGTGTAATGTAATGCAATTATAAATAATTACAGTAATTTAATCATCATAATTTGGTCATTCTAAATAAATAGAATAATTGTATAAATGTTACTTACACAGTGCAAAGCAACCACAATTTGACTTTCAAATCACTTTCTCCATCAACTTAAAACTATGCCAATAAGCTGGGCACTGGTGGCTCATACCTATAATCCTAGCTACTCAGGAGATGAAAATCTGTATTGTCAACTGAAGCCAGCCCAGGCAAACAAATCCTCAAGACTCTGATCTCCAATTAACCAGCAAAAAGATGGAAATGGAGGTATGGCTCAAGTGGTAAAGCACCTGCCTTGAGCAAAAAAGTCCTGAATTCAAGCTCTGGTACTGACCACACACACACACACACACACACACACACACACACACACACACTATACAAATCATATTTACTATGTATAATAGCTTCCAGTTTGTTTTGATGTAACTAATACATCAACTGAGTAGGAAGTGATCATTGCAACATACATTCTACAAACACTGTAGAATCATAGTTTCCACAGCATGAAATAGCACCAAGCACACAATAAAAAATCCTCAAGAGGTCTCTGCACCCTCCTTTTGAGATTTCAGGGACAGAGGCTGAAAAGCTCCTGTTCTTTATAAGGACGGACACTATGTTTTTGGTTTCCAGGATTTATCATCTAGCTAAGAAGAGGAGAGGGAGGAGGTTTTATCACGCAGCATTATATGAACAAATTAAAGGTAACTCATTCTCCCCATTCTATCAGTCCTTCTGACCATGTTCTTCTTCTTTTAAAGTTCTAAAGACAATTGAAGGAATAAGGATGCATTCAACTCACATGCTGCTTTAGTGATTTTTATAGTCTCTTACCTCACGTCTTCTTACAGCCATTCTGTGAGACAGTAGTCGCAGAACGCTAAGTTGCAAGGTAAGATGGCTGGGAAATAACCAAGCCAAGGAGGACTGGTCACCCTGTCAAGGACATGGGTCCCTCCATCAACCTCTCTGGGGAGGATGTGACCCTCAAGAAAAGGGATTCATCAATGGCAATAGAAGATAAAAGCCAGACAGTCTTTCTAGCTTATTTATAAGTACTTTGTTAGATCCTGTCATGGAGAAGTGCCATTGGTGATTTCCTTTTTCCACACCATGTGCTTTCTGAAATGCTTTGTGTACCATCTTTGAGGCCTGGATTGCTTTTATCAACCTCATCCTGCTCTTTCTTTACACGCTGATGGGTAAGCATCAATCACCATCCTCGGTGCATCTTTTGAGCATGATGTGTAATCATGTGCCCTACACTAGAAGAGACAGTCCCTTCCTGCCTGTCGCTATGCCTTTCCATTAAAACTCCTGCTAGAAATCCTCACAATGGTCTTGATGTGTGCAGAAGGGAACTTCTGGTTACCTCTGGCCATATTTCAGGTGTTTCCATTTCTGTGTTGCCAGCAGGGGTGGGAGGTGGGGGTAGGTGAGAGAGAAAACAAAGAGTGAAAGCAAATGGAAAGATTCTTAAGCACAAGATGTGGCAGGCACATATAAAACAGTACTATTTTCTTAGATAAGCGCTCTCCATCAATTTTGTGAGACTCTAGGGTTTATTTTATTTGTAAACCCAACTAAGAGAGAAAACAAGATGAAATCCCAGAGGACAAATAGCCTGTCATGAAAATCTGGCTAACTCCAATTTCCTTCTAGCTATATGTTTTTCCTCCCTCCCAGTAAGTGCTGAATTCAGTAGAGATTGCAAATCAGAAAACAGGTGAGCAAGGCACTTCAAATGAACAGCAGAGGAGCACAGGGCTTTCACCTGCCAGAAGATGTTGCTCTCAGGGTACATGTAAAAAATGATTAGAAGTGCTGAGAGAACAATCTGGAAGGAGGATTTAGGATCTTCTGTTGATTTTAATAATCGTCAGAATTCTTTCCATCACTCTCTGTGTTCTCTCTCTTCTCTCTTTGTCTTTCCTGACCCTTCTCTCCTCCTCTTCCTACTCCTCCTCTTCCTCCTCCCTCTCCTCTTCTTAGCTAGATGGTAAATTCTGGAAACCAAAAACATAGCGTCCATCCTTATAAAGAGCAGGAGCTTTTCAGCCTCTGTCCCTGAAATCTCAAAAGGAGGGTGCAGAGACCTCTTGAGGATTTTTTTATTGTGAGAGGGGGCCCTACTTGTAGCTAATCACAGACAAGAATAATTGCCAATACATGCCATAATTCCCTTCACCCTTTCAGTTTTCATTTTTCTAGGTAATTCTAAGGAATGCTGAGGTTATTCCTGACAGAGTTTATAAAAGAAGGAGATATTTCTACTGAGACTTAGACATACACACATAAATTCTTGCTCTATTTGTACCTATTTTTAACAGTCTAAGGGTGTAAGTTCTAAGGTGAATCAGGTTTGGATTTGAATCCTTTTCTGGCTATATTCTATGTAAATCTGAGCAGGTGCCTTTAATTATTTTCTTTATTATTATTTTTTGTTGTTGATTTTGGTAGCACTAGGATTTTAACTCAAAGCCTCATGTTTGGTAGGCAAGCACTCTACCACTTAAGCCATACCTCAAGCCCTTTTTGCTTTATTTTTCAAAAGGATATCATATATTTTTGTTGGTGCAGGCCTTGAAACCTGATCATCCTATCTTCACCACTCGATTAGCTGAGATTATAGATGTGCACTACTATGTCAAGCTTGGACGCATTTCCTACATCCTCTAGGGCTTCTCCTCTATAAAAACCCCAATTGGGGAGGAGCTGATGCTTACGGAGAAGCAGCAAATCCACACAAGCAAGCCATACGCATAGCATAGTTTGAGGATTTTGTGGATAGTTGATACGTGGGGTTATTATCCTGCCCTGGGTCTTCCCCTCTCTCTTACATCCTGCCACTGAGATACTTGGAGGCTGATTCTGTTGTGGCATGACTGTACCCTATGCTCCTACAACCTCGCTGTACCTAACTTCTAGAGGGATAACATATCCCATCTTGGAATAGGCGTGGGGGTTTACTCTTTTCAAAGAATCACAGTATTCAGCATATACTCTCTTCTCTGCTACCATTTACCAGCAGAAAGTACGCCTTTTACTGCTGTTATTGAGAAGAAATGTATAAATTATGTATAAATTGCTGATCAGGAAGAGAGAGAGGGAGTGTGTGTGTGTGTGTGTGTGTGTGTGTGTGTGTATGTGTGTAAGTTGGGAGTGGGTGTCTGTATCTGTATTAGAACTTGAACTCAGGGCCTGGACACTGTCCCTTAGCTTCTTCGCTCAAGGCTGTCATTCTACCACTTAAGCCACAGCTCCACTTCTCCACTCTTTGGTGGTTAATTGGGGATTTGAGTCTTGAAGATTTTCCTGCCTGGGCTGGCTTGGACTCAAAATCCTCAGATCTCAGCCTCCTCAGTAGCTAAGATTACACGGGTAAGCCACTGGCACCTGACTTAGAAAGTGCTTTTGCATACTCTGTTTCATGTGATTTTTACATAGGTCACCTGAAGTAGGGAATTCTCCTCAAAGGACAAAGAGATTTCATGACTTGCCCAAAGTCTCACAGCTGGCAGGTAGGAGAGCTCAGGTGACCCCCAGAGAGTGCCTTTCCATAGCAGCATCCAAGATGGGCTTCTTAGGTTCCTCATCTGTAGGATGAACAAGCAAACCCTCAAGTCCCTAGTAAACAAGTCAGAATCAGGTATTGTGGCCCTGGTTATTACACAGACCAGTTTCTCTCCAGGAAGGCATCTCAGCATAAATATATTTCACTCTCCCCTCCAACCCAGGCCCCATCCACATGGAATGCCTGGGAGAGCCAAATAAACAGATTTAACTGACTTAACATGTTTTCCTTGCCAAACATTATAAAATGAAGTAATGGGTAACCTGCATTCATTCTGTTGGATTCTCAGACTTTCCTTTCTCCCCCTGAGGAATGGAAAATGATTTGAACGAGATGGGAAACCAGCTTTTCCTCCCTCTCTCTTTCAAAACTTCTCAAAACATATTACTATGCTACTGGAAGCCATTCAATTGAACTAAGTCATTAAGTTAAATCATCTGCACACACATTTTCTCAGTCAGATGCATCTGCATGGTGGACTGATTTCATAGAAGAGTTGCATGTAAACATCTCCAGGGAAAGCCAGATGTGGTGGTGACACGTCACTACCTAGTTAGCCCCCACAGAGAGCAGGGCACTGGTTCTGGACATCATCTTTCCAGGAATCTTGTAACCCAGAGTGGAACTTTACTCCTGAACCCAGCTGGTGGGCAATTCTTTCCCCTCTCCCAGACATGCTCTTTGCTCAGGGCTCTATAGCACCAGGGGCAAAGGAGGCAGTCTTGGCCACCCACTGTAGTTTGGGGATTTCTGGAAATTCAAGGCTGAAATTCAACAGAGACCACAAGGCCCCAAAGGGGACGAGAGAATAAAACTCCTGGACCCACTGGTGGTTCCAATACAGCACTCGGGGAGGTGGGCCTAAGGAACAGGGGGCCCAGTGGGAACAAAGGCTTATTAATTACCAGTACCCCCAAAGGCACAGGCCTGGGGAACCTTCAAAATAAAATGAAGAAGTAAAGAGAAGACCCTGTGGCTAGACTGGCATTGGCCAAGAACCTAGTAATGCAGTTACTTAATTAGTTATATATTTTTAACCATAGTAAAGACTTCATATATTTTTGTGTGTTGTATAGATCACAATAAACATAAAAACACAAAAGAGAGGCAAACTGTAAGGGATTAGTCTAATTAGTGGGGGAAAAAAACATTAAACAGTTGACCCTGTAAATACTCGCTTTAAAACTTAAAAAACATGTTACGAATGTCTTCCAGGGGCTGCCAGGCTAAAACAATAGGCCACCAGCCTAGCATTCCTCCACCTCTGCTAGCAATCGAGGGGAACCGAGGGGAGGAGAGCAGTCTTCCTCATGGAGACAGGCTGCTGTCTGTATCTGGAAGTAATAATCAGTGTGTTCAAGTTCAAAAGCACATGAAGGACTCAGATAGCCTGGGAACCAAATCAGGGTCCTGGAGAATTTGAGTGATATCAAGATCTTTTCTTGCAGTAGCAATTTCACTCCCACATTAACACCATTTTTAAAGGTTGAACATCCATTAGGAAGCATAAAGAAACCAAGCAAATTAACAAATCTGTGGGCCTAATGATAGATGAAAATGATGCAGCTGTGACCCTACCCTGCAGGAGGAACTCCCAACGATACTAAAGCAAATGGAGGTAAGGAGTGAACATGCCACCTCTCCACCCCAACCAAGTCTTAGTCATCCATGGGAAAAACCCCCAAAAGAAACTATGAAATCAGCATTGTTTCAGCCTTTCTAGAAATGCAGGAAGATCTGTATGAACTCTGTCAGCTTCTTGTTACTGTAACAGATATCATCAACCAATGAATGTATAAAGAAGAAAGGTTTATTGTAACTCACCTTTTCGGAGGTCTGTAGGTCCATGATCTGCAGATGCATTATGTTTGGGGCCTGTGGTGAGGTAGCACACTGTGGCAGGAACACAGGGAGAGTGAAGTTGTATCCCTCATGGCCAGGAAGCAGAACAAAAAGAAGAGGCTGGGCACCCACTATCCCAATCAAGAACATGCTCCAAATGACAGAAAGTCCTTCCACAAGCCCTTACCTCTTAAAGCTTCCACCACCTGCCAATAGCACCATCCTGGGCTTTTAAGAGATTAGCCTCCTGATAAAGCATTTTAGATCCAAACTATAGCAAAGAAATAAAAGTAAGTAGTGATCCAGGTTAGGGAGATACCAGAGAAACAAATAAAACAATTTCTGACTGACACATAGTGACCCCTCCTCATAAAGAACTTCATGAACGTCTTTACACAAAACTCAGTGGTAGGTTGTAGATAGCATGGCTCTGGGCCCTTCTAACTGGCCTAGAAGCCAACATCAAATGAACTGGGCTGTACAAAAGAAAAAAAGGGAATGTTTGTTGCAGTTATCCTTTGGGGTGTTTGTTGGGAGTTTCTTGGTATGTCAATACCAAACCTTGACTTCAAGCCCAGAGCACTCACACTCTCTTAACTTTTCAGCTCAAGGATGGAACTCTACCACTTGAGCCACACTTCCACTTGCAACTTTTTGCTGGTTAATTGGAAATAAGAGTCTTTTTGAATTTGTCTGCCAGGGCTAGCTTTGGACTGTGATCCTCAGATCTCTGCCTCCTAAATAGGTAGAATCACAGGCATGATTCACCAGTGCCCAGCCAATTATTCCTTTGACTCAAAAACAATGTCTCTGATAATTAAAATAATAATGATCATATAAATTGCATGTCTTTGTGGACCAACTCCAAAGTTTTCAACAAGATTTAAAAGTAAGAGAAGAAGAAGGAGAAGAAGGAGAAGGAGAAGAAAGAGAAGAAGAAGAAGGAAGAGGAGGAGGAGGGGGGAAGGAGGAGGAGAGGAAGAGGAGGAGGAGGGGGGGAAGGAGGAGGAGGAGGAGGAAGGAAGGAAGGAAGAAGAAGGAGAAGAAGGAGAAGGAGGAGGAGGAGAAGAAGAAGAAGAAGAAGAAGAAGAAGAAGAAGAAGAAGAAGAAGAAGAAGAAGAAGAAAGAAGAAAGAAGAAGAAGAAAAAGAAAAAGAAGAAGAAGGTAGGAGGAGGAGAAGAGAAGGAAGAGGAGAAGAGGGGGTGGGAGGAGGAGAGGAGGGGAAGGAGGAGAGGAAGAAAAGGAGAAGAACAAAGAGGAGGAGGAAGAAAGGACAAAGAGGAGGAGGGGGAGAAGGAGAAGAAAAGGAAGAGGAGGAGGAAGGAAGAGATATTGTGTATTTATTCTATACCAAACCCTATTTTAATACCTTTTCTTCCCTCAAAGGCAAATAGTTAAAAGTTTATGCTAATGAAGTTAAGGTTATAGCTAGATGAGCACAGTTGAATTCCAGAGTATCCACAAACACTTCTCCTCCACCTTTTCCTAAGTGGTTTGGTCAAAACATACGCAAAGAAGGAGAAAGAGAAAAGGATAAAAAGAAAGAAGAAAGGAAGGGTAGAAAAAAGAAAAGGAAAAGGGAAGGAAGGAGGAAGTTGAAGAAGGAAGAGGAAAGAAAATTCCCAAGTTCCACCTTTGAACAGTAACCATCAAGATTCACATGGGACCTAGGACTCTGCATTGTTACCAGTCCAGCGTGAGACTCAGTGTCAGTTGGAGCATTGGAGTTCCAGAACACACACCGGTCTGAGAGCCAACGCTTGCAGAAATTAACAAGAGACAAAGTACTGGCACCATTACAGGCCTGTGATCTTCAGGAAACGGATTTCTAATCTCACGTCTGTTGAAGACACGGGGCACAGGGTCCAGATGTTCCTTAATTCACAACCCCACCAATCCCACTGCAGTCTGCTTGGGTGGCAGAGACGCTGCAAGAGGAAACAGGGTAGAAAGCCCTGTCCTCGCGTGAGGACAAGGGTGTCACAATCGTGTTCCAAGCTGCAGGCCATCCTCCCCCTTCCAGGGACCAGATGTTGCAACTGGACTTGTGCCCACCAGAGTCCAGCAGGTCCTAAACTGGGTTCTCAGAATCCACACTCATCCTGTGAGGGCAGAGGAGGATGGAACCCTAGATCTTTAGGGTGAAAGTCGGGGGGATGCACAGACTAATGCTGTTAGTGGGCTTCTGGTGACCTAGAGTAAAATCAGGTCAGAAGACAACAGTATTCTGTTCCTTTTTTTCTTCAAACAGGTTTTCTGCTGTGTCTTCCCCTGGTTGTTTATCTTGAACTGGATCAGTCTAAGCCCCATTGTTTTGTTTTGTTGGAGGTATTTGGGTTTTGTAGATTTTTTTTTAATTTTGGGGTGTGTGCCGTGTGTGTGTGTGTGTGTGTGTGTGTGTGTGTGTGTGTGTGTGTGTCTGTGTGTCTGTGTGTGTCTGTGTGTTGGGACCCTGGTTTGCTAGATAAGTACTCTACCACTTGAGCCATTTCCCTAGTCCTTTTTTTCAGGTAGGGTCTTGTGCTTTTGCCCAGATGGGCATTAGACCACTTCTCTCAAGTAACCTGGATTATATGCCCAGATTGTTTATAATATTGAGATAAGGTCTCTCCAAATTTTGGCCAGTACTGAATCTAAACCTCTTATTTCCACCTCTCAATTGTAGATGTGTACCATCACACCAAGCCCTGCATCTCATCTTTGAGAGTGATTTCATGTCTATTCTAATCCTCATTACGTGAGCAAAACATCACCACCTATGTGGGACATGTGACTTCCACATGTGGATACTCCTCCTGGCATAGTAGGTCACCAAAGACCTACTAGTATTATGAGGAATGAGTTGTTTCCTTATGCTCCTACATGCTGAGGTTCCTAATCAAAGAAACCACCTAAGCAATGTCTGCCAAGCACATAGAGCAACCATCTGACATTTTGATCCTTCTGTTTGTCTCTCTGCTATTTTATTTGTTTTCACTTCAGGTACAACAGAACTCTGGGTTCCATCGGACATTGGAATTAGTTTGAAATTTACTGATGCAGCTCTAGATATACAAAATAACTATAGCACTGGGCATGGGTGACTCAGGCTTGTAATTCTAGCTACTCAGGAGGCTGAGATCTGAGGATCATGGCTCAAAGCCAGCCTGGGCAGGAAAGTCCATGAAACTCTTATCTCTAATTAACCAACAGAAAACCAGAAGTGGAGATGTGGCTCAAAGTGGTGGTGCACAAAGCCTTGAGTACAAAAGCTCACAGATAACACACATGCCTTAGTTCGTCTGCAACTGACAATAATAATAATAATAATAAATTTAAAAAATAACTATAGCTTCTTTCTTAGTAACTGAGATGACACATGACTATATCCTACCCAACTCTAGGGAGTCTGAAATCTGCCAGTCTCGGGACTGCAAGGCCATATTCATCTCTCTATATCCCTATTCCAGTGTTTACCTGTGATTCTTCTACATTCCTCTTCAAGAACCCAGGAAATGGGATAATTGTCCTCCCTGTTCTGAGACCGTGTCTACAGCCTAGTCCCTGGACCATGAATTGCAGAGTCCTTCTGAAGCACCCACTGGGCGTTCACTCCCATCACATTCCTCCAACCTTGCTTTCCTCACTCCTATTTGAACTCCTATTACTTTCTCACCTGGACATCCACTGTCATCCCCAATCCAATGGCCTGTGATATAAACCTCTGCCCTGTCTACCAGGACTTTGGCCTTTGATATTCAAAGGGAAGTACTCCGAATGCAAAAATCCCTTTCTCCTGGAAGGCTCAGTCAACAGTTGTATAGCTTGGGTATTTGCAGAAGTGACCAAGGGCATACTCTATTGGCATGATTTACATGTATGGAGATCACTGGGAACTTGCTGGATATAGAGCATCTCAGACCCTATCGGAGACCTGCTGGGCCAGGATCTGCACGTAAAAGGGATGTTTGAGGAGCACATATCTCTTGCTCTTATTCACTAACCTACAATATATACCTAGATTGACAGACATGAGAAAGTACACAAGAACTCCACCAGGAAGCACTAGGTCCTGGACAGAAACCCAAGGCTTTTCCATTAAAAAAAAAAAAAAACCCTCCCCTACATCATCCCTTGGTCTGGGAGTCCCAAAATTTCAGCCATGTGTGCGTGCGTGTGTGCATGCGTGTGTGCGTGTGTGCGTGTGTGTGTGTGTGTGTGTGTGTGTGTGTGCTGGTATTAGGGCTTGAACTGAGGGCCTTGAGCTCTGGCTTAGATTTATTTTTTTTTATTTGCTCAAGGCTGGTGTTCTCCCACTTGAGCCATACCTCTACTTCCAGATTTTTGCTGGTTATTTGGAGATAAGAGTCTCAGACTTTTCTGCCTGAGTTGGCTTTGAACTGAAATTCTCAGATCTCAGCTGCCTGAGCTGCTAGGATTTCAGACATAAACAAGGCCTAAAGCCCAGGACCTCTACTCTTACTTTATTGTTCTACAAATTCTGATGCACATGGGGCCATGTGCACAGCAGGACGCTCTGAGAAGCCTCGCTGGAACCAACTGAGACCCAATACAGCATCTGTAAAGGAAGTGCTTTCCAAATCTTATTTTAAATGTGTTTATTTATTTCTAATCCATAAACAGTTTTGAGCGCTTACCACATGCAAAGCCCAGGGCTGGATGAACCAGGAAAAATAAAGTAGAATGAGACAAACTCAAGATACACTCCAGGCTTACAATGTGGCTAGGGAAACCGACACTCTAGTATATCATTGGGGCGGCTTGAAAGAATAGTACATAGAATTTTATTTAATTTACTGAGGAGGAGACATCATTTATCTCTGATGGAACCATTATATCTAGTTCCTAAACCATTCAAACAAATGTTGAGAAATAGTTTTAAAGGCAATCCAGGCAGAATCTATATTTGTAGTGGGAAGAGCAGGACTTTTAGGAGAAAAAAAATTGATCAGCTAACTAATCAAACATTTAAGGGAAGAAAGCATATTAGCATGAACTTTATGTTGTTTCTAGGATATTCTGGCTGATCTACTATTCTGGCTATACCAGTAATTACTGTATTAGAAAATAAGATCCTATGTTTTAAAAAAATGATTTATCTTTAAATTTGAATCTAGAAATGGAGAAGTTATTATAAGTAAATTCAAATTAGCAATGAGAATCTAATTTCATAAGATTAGAATTAGAAATCTACTTGCAGAAAAAAAACCCTTTCCTCCCTAAATCATTGGTGAAAATCTCCCCTGACAATTACTATGTAAGAATAATCAGCAATAATAATGCAACAATAATGTGAGGTACTACCTAGTGGATCTGATTTCAAAAAGACCAGAAAGAAAACAAAAAGGGGCTGGGAAGGTGGCTCAGTGGTAGAGTGCTTGCCTTGTATGCATGAAGCCCTGGGTTCGATTCCTTAGCACCACATAAGCAAAAAGAAAAAAGCAGGAAGTGGCACTGTGGCTCAAGTGGTAGAGCGCTAGCCTTGAGCTGAAGAGCTGAGGGACAGTGCCCAGGCCCAGAGTTCAGGCCTCATGACCGGACCCCCCCCCAAAAAAAAAGAAAGAAAGAAAATAAAAATATACTTTTAGCACATATATGTTCTATTTCCCTAAAGTTAGAAGAAAAAATGTGAGGTTTACATAAGAGGAAGTCCCTATAATCAAAATTAGAAACCAACACAAGAAACCAAAATGTATTTGTTCAGTGGCAATGAACTTCTAAGCAGATTTCACAGGCATGTTATCCAAACCTTTTTTGTCTCTGTCTGATTGGAAAGGTATAATAATTACATATTCATAATTTAACCCAACTCTGAGACTGAGTACCTCTTGATACTCTCCTTTGTTAGTTATTATGGTTTGAGTAACAGAACAATCATTGAACCTGTCCAGTTCCCACATTTCGTGAAAAATACAAAAAAGCAATTGCTAGCAATTTCTTTGTTGTCTCTTACTTTATTAAGACTCTTGATTATGCAACAAGAATTTTGGTTCTGGAAACTAGAATTAGTAGGAAATCTTTAAAAAAAAACTTAGGAACAAATTGAAATGAATGGGACATGAGGAGAATGAGACTAAGGTAGTAGAAGAAAAGTGACTATAATTCAGTAAGAAATCACTTTATACCTGAGTTATGACTTCGAGCTGTTATTAGTTGACATTTGGATTGTGGTAGATGGTAGCAATTGTGAGTTTCATCTCATAACTATTAATCACAATTTGAAATCTGTCCTTTAACCTTTAGAAGAAAGGACCTTTAAAGATGTGACTTGCGGGCTGGGAAGGTGGCTCAGTGGTAGAGCACTTGCCTTGCATGCATGAGGCCCTGGGTTTGATTCCTCAGCACCACATAAGCAAAAAGAAAAAAAAAGCCAGAAGTGGCGCTGTGGCTCAAGTGGTAGAGTGCTAGCTTGAGCTGAAGAGCTGAGGGACAGTGCCCAGGACCAGAGTTCAGGCACCATGACCAGACCCAAAAAAGAAAAAAAAAGAAAAAAAAAAGATGTGACTTGCAAAAAGAATCATCCTTATGCAAATATGAAGTCTGATAACAAACTGGTCCTTTGGGTTTTCCCTGTAATATTCATTCCCTCTCTTTATCAGTCAAATTAGATTCTTCCCTAACATTGCAAGAAGTTTTTTGCAAGTCTTATAACAGAAAGACCAGAAAACAAAAGCAAATTGTTTTTAATTTACCAAAAGATACAAAAATAGATTTCAATTCTTATACATGTTATATGTTCGTTTGCAGGTATCTCCTTATAACCATTAAGAATATCCCTGTACGCATTATCCTGCCCATGCAATTGTAACCCCTCTGTACAGTATGTTCACAAATAAAATTAAATTAAATTTAAAAAAAAATTAAAAAAAAAAGAATATCCCTTTCTGTGATACTGGGATTAACAGAAATATAAATAGAGACAGAGTTTATGTCTCTTGGAAGAACCAAGCCACCATTGCCAGAGTCATGTGTAGTGTTGTTCTTTACCTTTTGGGCAAAAGTCCTCCAGTTGATATCATAAATCCTATTTCCATGAATTATCTAGTCAAGTCTCACCTTCATACTCAGAATAAGAGGGTTCGGTAAGTAAAGAGAAAACTACACTGCTAGATCTATTCTATCACATTGGCTCGTTTTGATTAGAATAAATTGATGAGGAAGAAAGAATGAGGAAAGAAGGATGTGAAATAATAAGCAAAGATAGAAAGTCAGTGAAGAGGAAGGACCTGGCATGGGCTCAGGAGGTGATCTGCCATGAGAAATGGTAGTCGTGAAGACAACTTTTGGGAACAGAGGTGGCTGATGGGTAACCTTATGTTGTTTTCAAATCTGGAATTTAAATCCTCTGTTTCACTAACACTTTCGTTAAATCTGTGCGAGTGAGCTTTTATTGGTTGATTTGGTATTTAAGATATTCTGATTTTTGTGGGAAGGCAGGATGGATTCTGAATTGGTTGTGTTGGTCTAAAAGAGGCGAGAAAGCAAGTCCTGGGCACCTAAGTGGCTCACAGAATGAACTGGCAATTAGAGGCTGAAGCCAGAAGTCAGAGATGACAGTAAGGTTGACACTCTCTGATCATTCCTGCCCCTCCTCATTCCACTTCCTGCAATAATTGGAAAGTTGAGGAAATCTATGGGTGTGGGAAACTGCTATGGTTTGAATGCATGTGAACAAAGAATTTTTCTACAAAATGAGGTTAATATAGTCAAGCCAATCCTAGGTAGACATTGAAAGTCCTATCTATTCATAGCCAGATATCTGAAATCTATCTTATAGTTGAGAAGAATTGCTCCTCATGAGAAAGAAGTTCTGTTCCCCTGTTCTGGTCCAGGAGAGCAGACACAACTTTATAAGACACATTGGAAATTAGGTAGCAAGATTTAACATGTATGTTTGGCTGGGGTGTAGGTCAGTGCCCTGGGTTCAGTCCTCAGTAAGTCCTTCTAAAAAGGATTTATCATGTGTGTAACTGTTGAAAAAATAAGCAGCTAAATAAATTGCTGCTGGGATAGCACGTGCCTGTAGAACCAGTTCTCAGAATGCTGAAGCATGGGGATCCTGAGACTGAGGATAGTATCTGGCCTATAACTTTAGGATCCTCCTCTGGTGATCTTCAGAGCTCTCCTTCTGCGCTCTGACAAGTCTAGCTACTGGGTCCTTGGCACTTCTAATCTCTGTCTACTCAACTTAGTGAAAGCAGGGGGCTTTGTGTGGGTTTTCCCACCCTGGCCAGTAGAATGGAAATTCTTGGCAAATAACATGGTCCTTTGTGTGGGAATTAAAAAAAAAAAACCAACAAAGAATTTCAGTAGAATTAATTCATAAATGCATCTAGCAAGTTTAAACAAAATCAATACACATATTATCAATAAATAATTAAATATCCAAGCTAAAAAATAATTAATGTCTTCGACCAAGTGGCGGCAGCTCATGCCCGTAATCCTAGCTACTCAGGAGGTTGAGACTTGAAGATCACATTCAAAGCTAGATTAGGCAGGAAAGTCGATGAGACTCTTATCTCCAATTAACCACCAGGAAACTGGAAGTGGAGCTGTGTGCCCAAAGTGGTAGAGTGCTAGCTTTGAACATAAAAGCTCACAACAGTATCCAGGCCCTGAGTTCAAGCCCCATGACTGAAAAAAAAAATAGTGCCTTTAAAATGAGTAGCAGAAACATGAATTTCTTAGGTCCATACCCAGTACAATAATGTTGCAGAATCTGTATGTTAAAGACTAATGGAAGAAAGGAGATTTAAAGAAAGGTATGTTCATGGACCAAAAAACTTAATATTGCAAAATGTGAAAAATTAATATTTTTGTAGACATTTATATGCTGATTTACATTTTATATAAAAACTCAAAAGGACTAAAAATGTTTTTGGGGGGAAATGCTTACCAATTGTGAAAGAAAAGGCAAAATGGGAAAACAAAAGGCAAGCAAGTCTTGGACTGTGAAAACTAGAAACCATGGCTGCAAGCAATTGAAGGCTAAGAGAAGACACAGGTGCTCGTGGGACAAAAGGCAATGAACTCTCAAATTGATCTATGGAGTCAATGGAAGCCCAAAGTTCCAACAGGACTTTGGTTCTCTTTTGATGAAAATGGACTTATCAGTCAAAAAATGCATATTTTAAAACAGAAGGCCTTTATTCACCAAAACAATGTTACAGGAATGTTTTGCTTAACTTAAATATTAATGTCAAACTCTTGTTATTTAAGTTAATGATTTGTTTGTTGAGGAGTGGAGTTATAAAATACTGATAGTTCTAGAAGGTAGTTATTTCATTTTATTGTGTCTTATGTTGTTTTGTTTTTACTTTCTATGTGTATACGATTGTGGTTAATTCTGAAAATGCACGCATTTATAACTGCATTTGGCTTGGAGTTGGTTTCTTTCTCTTTCTTAATTCAAAAGTTAAGAAAGCTGGGTGGAGGTGGGGTGGGGGTGTGGAGAGCCAACAAAACATTTGTATCCTATCTGCTTCTGTTAGTTTCTCAGGGTACAGACAAAAATTTAGTTCCAGCATATACAAGTCTCTAAATTTACTAACAAAATCTCTGTGTAAATCTTCAAAGGTGGTTTATATTTATAACTGCTTCCTAACGTTTCTCAGGCTTTGGTCTCTCTTTATATTTGCTAACCATAGGGTTTAGAAAACGGGCTGTTTAGAGAATGTTAGTGAATATTGGATTAAAGCCAGGATGTGTTAAAGTTCTAAATGTAAATATGCACTAACATCTCATGGTGAGTGGGAGGACAGCAAGAGTTTCTATTTACCATTGCTTCCCATAAATTCACATTAGCTGGGCTGCAAAGTTAATCTGGATACAAAAGTTGAATGGAGCTCCTTTAACTATGTACAGTGTGTGAGTGGATGTAAATGGTGATGACAGCTGCTAGAATAACAAAATTGAGGAGAGGAAAGAGGATAGCACAGCTCTCATCCTGAGCTCAATTGGAGCTAATTGGAGGACCAGTCTCCATCTCCAGGCAGCTTGTTCTGGGCTCAAATGGCAGACAGATGCTCTAAAGCCCTTGGGCTCAGGTATCTCATAATTGTGGCTCCAGTCAAGGACAAATTTGATTTGTAGCCCACATTTTGACCTCTCTGTAGTGCGAAGTGCTGGGAGTTGTTCCCACTTTGCCCTTCTCTTTCACATTGTTTCCATCACTATCCCTTACTCTCAACTGCTTGTCAATGTCCAGCTCTATTCTCCAGAGATTGAATTCCAGGAAGAGTGGTGGGAAAGAAACTGGACCAGAAAAGGGAAGACAGACTTGTGGTAACAAGGCATGATGAAGCTGACCTAATGGCTATTTGAAGCAGAAAACTACAACCCTTCAATTGGGAAGTATATATAGTCCTGAGAAGTCCGCATCTGCCCTGGTGCACAATGTTTTGGTGTGTGTGTGTGTGTGTGTGTGTGTGTGTGTGTGTGTGTGTGTGTGTGTTTAAGAAAGTCAGGTGAAGTTAAGATTTTAATACTATATATGAGTTGAGCTGTGTAACTTGAGGGTATTGATGGATTTGGGAGAGATGGGGGTGAATATCAGGCATGGATCAAGGTTCGTTGTACTCACTCTGAGCCCTTTGTACAGTATTTAAAGAAGAAAAAAAAGATCTTTCCTCAATGGCTGGGGAAAACTTACCTTACTCTGAAACCTGCATAAACCTCCAGGGATTAATCTACTTCTTTCCTTGTCTTTGCCCTTAAAGTGACTTCCAGTTATAAGGTCAGCAACTCACCCCAAACTTCAGGATACTTCTCTTCTGATTCTCAGGGGTCACCTCCATACTTTGATATGGCTAGCTTTTTTGGCTTCTGGCAATTCCAGTTTCTGTCTACATAACTCAGCAAGAACCTCAGTATATGTTCTCCACCCTGCCCAATAGAATGAGAATTCTTCTCAGGCAGTCATTGTTAGCATTTCAGGCTTTACTTTGGTTATTTCTCCTTTCTTCAGGATCACAGTCCTGCTTTGTTGTTGTTCATTTGATGGTTGTTCCAGCTTTTTTCATTGCTTAAAAGTGGGATGAAAATCTGGCTGCAATGATACCATCTTGGTAGGAGGAAAATCCTCCACTAAGATTTCATCTTTGTGACAGAGGCCTCTGTTGGTTTTCTATACCTTTTCTCTAAAGCCTATCTCATAGAAATTGCTCAATAAATATATTTATTGGAGGAGTAAATGATAAAATGATAAATGATTTTTAAAAAATCACTGTGGTGTTTTAGGGTAACGAGGTCTTGGGAAGATCTACTTCCTTTACTGTTTTATCTTCTTTAGATGGAACCAAGAAGTGTTCAGATGTCTCTGGTAATTTTTTTAGTCCATCTCATGGTTATCATAGAAATCTGTAACTTTATAAATATTTTTCATCAGATATTCCTTATTAAGAGGGTTGCCAGTTAATGCAACTCTGCTAGCATATGAGAACCAAGTGTAAGCCCTTCTCCTAACCACCCTGTGGATATTACTGCTAGATATTGTACATTTAGGAAAAAGAGTGATGTGTAACACAAGTCATTAACGAAGATTTTCCCTTCCTAGTGCAAAACTAAAAACCAGATTGCTCTCATCATTGGAACCTTAAATCTGCCTTTTCAGGAATATTGCAATGTGTAGTTTGACAAGCTCTTTCAATAGTGTTTTTTTAAAGTCTGGATTTTTAAAGAAATTTTACTATTTTTATTTGTATTATCTTTAAGTAGTTGTACAAAGGGGTTTAAATTCAACATGCCGATTTATAAGTACAATGCGTCTCAAACAATTCCACCCCTCTTACCTCTCTCCCCACCACTCTATCTTAACCCTATCCATCCCCCTCAAGTTACTTGGTTCCATTTTCACAAATGTACATTGAGTATTATGGCTGCAGAAACTTTACTTAAAGGTTACAATGCAATAGACCATCACATATCATTACTCACCTAGAACAATTATCAACATTTTGCCAACCTGTTGAGCTGTAATTCTCACTGTTTCTCCCTTCTTTCTCTTATTTCCTTACCCCTCCCTACCTCTTCCTTCATTTCCCTCCCTCTTTTCTTCATCTCTCCATCTTCCCTGACAACCTCCTGTCATTCACCCCCTCTCATTCCTCCCTTCTTTCTTCTCTCTCTCCCTTCTCTTCTTTTTTTTCTAAAAATGTTTGTTAGTTACATACCTAAGCAGCCTGTTAATTTACAAATATTCTTCTTGATTAAAAATCTATATATTGCCAGGGCTTCACTGATACAATGTGAATTTCTCATATACAGTGTGAATGTTGCTTTCTAAATTGAAATAGACTTTGAAGAAAATTTTAAGCAACTATTAATATGCTGATTAAATCAAGACTTTTGTGTGTGTGTGGTTCAGAGATGGACCTAGGTCCTTGCTGTGTGTCTCAGATCTACCCCCAAGCTATATGCTCAGTCTTGATTAACCACTTATTATGTGATTAGTCATTTTTATTATATTCCTTATAATCAAGCCATCTCTTTCAATTAATCAAATTCTGGTAAAATTTGCATAATTTGTTTTTAGAAGTTGTTGTGAAAGTGATGGCTTACACAGTTATTGCCTAGAATTTTTTAGCAGAAGAAATTCCAAGGTTTAAAGTTATTAAATCCCAAAGATAAACTCCAATTTTGAAGTACCATGAAGTATCAATTTTCATCTTTTTAATTGGCTAGGCTCACTGCTAGCCTCTGTGGAGTGTACAAATTGGGAATAAAAGCATCCTTCTAGGCAAGGAAATGTAAATTTATTATGGAGCTAACAAAACAGTAATGGAGGGACCAAATAAATCCCAATGACATTCTTCACCAAGATAGAGAAAACAATCAAAAAGTTCAAATGGAACAAAAAAAGACCTCCAATAGCCAAAGTAATTCTAGGTTAAAAAAAATCAATGCTTGATAATATCACAATCTCAGACCTCAATCTCTACTTTAAAGATATAATAACAAAAACAGCTTGATACTGGTACAAAAAAACAGTCCAGAAGATGAACGGAGAATATTAGAAAACACAGAAATAAGTCAATTTATCTACAGCTATTTGAAATTTGACAGGGAAGCCAAAGATACATGGTGGAAAAAAAAAGATTGCCTCTTCAATAATTGGTGTTGGGAAAACTAGACATCTATATGTAGAAAACTAAAAATGGATCCCTGTTTGTCACCACGTACCAATATCAACTCAAAGTGGATCAATGACCTCAATGTCAGACCTGAAACTTTGAAACCACTCCAAGATGGAGTAGAAGAAAAATGAGAACGTATAGACATAGGTAGGAACTTTTGGAAAAGAGTCCCAGGGTCACAGCATATATGAGAGAGACTTGACAAGTAGCATTACCTCAAAATAAAAAGTTTCTGTACAGCAAAGGACATAGTTTCTAAACTAGAAAGACAGCCAACTAAGAGATCTTTACTAGCATTATATCCAACAAAGGCCTAATGTCCAAAATATACAAGGAGCTCAAAAAAACTAACACACCCAAAAACTAATAAACCAATGAATAAATGGGCAAAGGAATTTTAAAGAGACTTCTCAGAAGAAGAAATAAGAAGGGCAAATAAGCACATGAGGAAATGCTCATCATCCTGGCCATAAAGGAAATGCAAAACAAAACAATGTTAAGATTCTGTCTCACCTCAGATTGGCCAACATCAAGAATTCAAACAACATCAAATGCTGGTGGGGAAGTCTGGGGGGAAAAGGACATTATTGCACTGTTGATGGGAATGTAAACTCGTATAACCACTCTGGAAGGTAGTTTAGAGGCTCCTCAAAAAACTAAACATAGAACTTCCCTATGACCCAGTCCTACCACTCCTGGGCATCTACCCAGATCATTACAAGTCAGGATACAGGAAAGACACTTGCACATCCATGTTCATTGCTGCACTATGCATAATAGCCAAGTTATAGAAACAGCCTTGGTGCCCTGCAACAGATGAGTGGATTAATAAAATGTGGCAGATGTACATAATGGAATTTGAATCATCCATTAGAAAGAATAATATCATGTCATTTGCAGGGAAATGAATAGACCTAGATTAATCATTTAAGGTGAGGTAAGCCAAGCTCAGAAACACAAACAGCACGTGTTTTCTCTCAGATGTGGAAGCTAGATCTAAAATATAACTGGACATGATAACATTTACAAAACTCTAGGTATTCATACACAAACAGACTAAAGATGGATACCCTGAGGGGAGAAACACAAAGGTATGACTTCTCTGAACATTTAAAATACTATTTACCAAAGCAAACTCCAGGAAGCGGAAACATGGGGTTTTGTTGGTGGTGGTGATGGTGGCGGTGGTGATGGTGGTATTTGTTTTTGCTTTGGCTTTTTTCTTCTAGATGAAGAAAGGGATGGAGGAACGCAATCATGCTATTGGGAAAATGACCTATATAATGGTGGGCAGGGCTGGGAGGGGGAAGTGGGAGAAAGTAAAGGAAGAGGTGAGACATTGTCCAAAAAAAGAAACATACTCATTACCTGACTTATGGAATGGTAGCCTCTCTGTTCAACACTTTAATCCTAACAATAAAAAGTTTTAAAAGTGAAATACGTTGTTTTTCATACACAGATTAGATGAATGAGAGTGTTGTTAAGCAATATTCAGTAAAAGCAAATAGATCAAGGTGTGAGTGTGCACTCTGTTCATGTAACTACAAAGTGGGGCAGCCTTTGGGGAGTATAATTTCAGGATCTAATGAGATTCAAAATTCTAAACCTAGTTATCCAACTTTTAGAAATCTGACCTACATATATAATAGGAATAGATAAAAACCCTATTGTAAGTAGAAACATTGGAAAGACAAAAAAAAAAAAAAGCTGTGCATGGTAGTTCATACCTGCAATCCTAGTTACTTGGGAGGCTGACATCAGGAGGGTCAATTTCAAGGCAAAAGTTCCAGAGACCCCTATCTCAACTAGTAAAATTCTGGACATGGTAGATTGTGCCTGTCATTTCAACTATGATGAAAAGCAGAAATAGGAGGATTGTGGTCCAGGCTGACCAGGCAAAAAGAGAAGATCTTATTTGAAAAATAAAGAAAAAAAAGAATTTGGTATGTGGCTCAAGTGGTAAAGTGCTTGCCTAGGAAACATCAGGCCCTATGTTCAAAACCCTAGTAAAAGGGGGGAAAAAGAATAACAATATATGCATTAATAGATAAATAACTAAAGTAAATATATATATGTTAAATACTGGGCAAATACTAAATGAAGGCCATCTGTATGAACCACTTGACAATTGAAACTGTTTCATACTTGAAACTTCATAACTGTCCATAAGTTGGTTAAATTAAAATTCTCAAATGAAAGTGATGCAATTTTTGTAAAAAACCCAAAGGAAACTTGTCAGTGGTCACACAGGAATAACACACAGGGTTTGTATTGACACACATGGACACCTGACTGTAAAGATCATGTTCTTCCCAGGGCCTGTAAACCCCCACTGTGTATTAGTAGCATTCTCTGACAGGTTTATAGAAAGGCTTTGCTTTAAAAAGTCACTTATGTGAAAAGGCAGATCTGCACAATAGATTAGTCCAGCAGTAATTGTTTATATCACAATAGTTCCGTTCACTTTCAAGTAGATTCAGAATAAAGATATTTTAAAGGGTGAGGTTTCCTGGTGCTTTAAAAATATGCTCCCACATACATAAATTTCAGGGGAATATAGCTTATGTAAATGGAGGCCTTCTGGCAATGGAAGACCTCTGCTATTCCCTTTTCAAAGCATTGTGAACAACCTGTCTAACCTGTCATCCTCAGTTCACAAGAACAAAGGAATTACACCATCATCCCTGCGCTTTAGAACTTCACAAGTCATCACCTTGTGTTAGGAAGGGTGAGTGCTCTCCCAGTTACCGTGTAGCACTGAATGCTTAACTTTCCTCACTGGGAAATCACCCAGGCCATCAGTTATCACTCACCCAATTGCCAGAGCCCAAGAATTTCCTGGTAGATCATATTTTTATACTTTTTCTTCTGCCTCCTTTGTCCCTAAAAACATGATTGTGTGAACTGAATATGGAGGAGGGTATGAAGTCCACTTGAATCACAACTTTCTAGTCAGCAAAAAAACAAATATGAAAGTCCATTCAATCAACAGTCCAGGTGGCCACAGAGCAAAGCAGAGGCACTTACAAAGAGCAATGCTGCTGTTTGAGTCAGCATCAGAAGTGCCCAGGATGTAGGCCAGACCTCAACCATCTCCCTCCTCTAATGTGACCTTGGGCAAGGCACTTCCCAACTAACTTTAGTTTCTTCCCACTTGTAAGGCACCATCATCATCACCATCACCATCATCATCACCACCACCATCATCATCATTATCACCTTCCTCTGAAGATGTGTATCAATTAGTGACTTGGGTTTTGCAAAGAGCTGTGAAAGCAACGTGATATTTGTACATGAAAAATATCTGTGGTATTTTTATTAATGTCATGGCTGTATTTGGACATTATGTATCTCATTACAGAAACCAGGAGCTTGGGGTATCATTGCATGTAGCTGAGTATTCCTAAATTACATAAGGGCTAGCCTTGGAGATCCTTAGTTCCCAGCGATCTTGAAGTGGGGGTGCTGGGTCTAACTGGCACCATCTTGGCCACATGGTGGATAGGACATTGGGTTTAACTGGTGTCATTTTGTCTTCATGGTAGAGGAAGGGAAAGTCCCACCTCCCAGGTAATAGGCATGCCTGAATTCCTAGAAAGAGGGGTGGGGACTTGGATGATTGGTTACTGGACTTGTCAGTCCTGTGCTATGAACTTGGGAGACTTACCAGTTTCCTGTGACCCTGCGCCCTGACCCTGAGACGATTGAGACCCAGATCAGCTTAGGTACCATTAAGCTATGCCACATGTCTCCTGTCTCCCTGTCGCCTAGGGCTCCTCCTGTCAACATGGCCATCCTACTTCAGCTCTCCACTGGGATTGATCTGGTTTGTTGGTATTCCTTTTCTGCTCTTTCTTTCCTGTCCTGCTCTCATGGCTGTTTTCTAACAGTGTGAAGTGTATTTTTGCCGGTGTGTAGGTCATTGTAACAGAGATCTGCCTGCAGACGCCAACTTTCTAATTAAGACTCCTAATTGGACCTCTCCAAATGTGACTTCTCTGTATCTCACTGACTGGATTTACCTTACAACAATCATAATATACTACTAACACACCCCACTTCCTCTATATCACTAACACTCACAGAGGTGATATAATAATTTTGTCACCAGATGACTGCTTGAGGAACAGGCAAAGATTTGGAACATGTGGTTTTCACAGACAGCTTCCCCAAGATTTGAAGTCCATTTCTAAATTTTCAATCTTTCCTGCAAATCACATCTTGCTTACAAAAGAAATTGTACAAATATGCACCCATAATCATCTAAATGAAATAGGTATGTGTTGTGTACAGACACTGCAGATGTTAGAAACAGCTTTATACCATAAAGACAATGTTCTATATGCTCAAAAGTCTCATCTCTGCTTAGGCTAATAATAAACTGAAAGTTGCCTTTTAAAATATTTTTTATGTTTGTTTTTTTTTTGCCAGTCCTGGGGCTAGAACTCAGTGCTTGGACATTGTCACTGAACTTTTATGCTCAAAGCTCATGCTTTACCACTTGATCCACAGCTCCATTTCTGGCTTTTTGGTGGTTCATTGAAGAGTAAGAGTCTCACAGACTTTCCATATCTGGCTGGCTGACTTTGAACTGTGATCCCCAGATCTCAGCCTCCTAAGTAGCTAGCATTACAGATATGAACCACCAGAAACTGGATAAAAGGAAATTTTTATGCGAGAGATGTCACAAATCTTGGTCACTAGTAAACTTGCTAAGAGCCAGCTTGTTATTGCCTTCCAGACCTAAGCAAAAGTTAGCCTGGAATGTAAGAGCACCAGAATGATGACCTAGAAAACTGTTCTGGCTTTGGGAAGGAGAATGGTCTCGAAAAGACAATGTTGTGTACTGGGAGACAAATGAGGGATAATCCTGAATGACAATGCTGACTTGAGTTAAGGTAAAAGCAGCAAAGCCAAATAGATTAAAAATAATCCAACAAATGTTAAGTAGATACAAATTAGTGGCAGATAAAATGAGTGGGCTAAAAGAGGAACCGAGGAAATAGGATTCAGAGCATGGATTAGGGATGGAAGGTAGTTAGAGGGAGCACCTTCATAGTCGTGATGGAGAAAAGAGAGAACAGAAGAAAGGAAGGGAAATGCCACAGTCATCAATGGGCGTCCCCGGAAGGGGACAGAACCCCCTGGAAGGCAGTGATCAGCAGAAAACTGTGTAAGTGGACAAGACTGCAAAGGAGCAGGGCTTTGCCTGAGTGTGGGAAAGCCAGTGGAGAAGAAAGGCTCCTGGGCAGAGTCTTGGAGAAAGCCAGAAGACAGAGGACGAGCTCCTGGTGGCTCATGCTTGTGATCTTAGGATCTTAGGATCATGGTTCAGAGCCAGACAGGGCAGAAAAGTTCGTGAAACTCTTAGCATTCATTTGATCATCAAAAAGCTGGATGTAGAGCAGTGGCTCAAGTCGTAGAGCACTAGCCTTGAAGAAAAGAAAAAAGAGACAGTGCACAGGCTGTTCAAGCCCTAGGATCCACACCAAAAAACAAAAAACAAAAAAAAAGCTGAAAGTAGAGCTGTGGCTCAAGTGGTAGAATAGTAACTTTGAGCAAAAAAGCAAAGGGAGAATTTGAGGCTCTGAATTCAAGTTCCAGTACCAGTGCCAAGAAGAGAGAAGGCTCTGTGACCCTAAGTAATATCTTTGCTGCAGAACCAAGGTTTGCTCTGCTAATTCCTCAGCTTCGGTCATCATTATTTTGAAGTCTAATTTTGATCTCAAATGTCCACTTAGAGCCTTGCCTTCCAAGAAAGTGTCATCTATAAATTAAAGGGGCAGTGTTTTCCAGTTCTACTCACCAAAGAAATATTAAAATATCTGTCCATGGGGAATACTCAGGCTGCTATTAGCCCAAGGGTGGCAACCTCAGCTCCAAGATGTGTGCCCTCTGGGACACACAGTAATCCCCCTACACTCTTCACTAGGCATGACAAGTACTCTCAAATGTTTTCCAAAGTCATACAAAATAAGATGAATTTCAGTGGTAAGCGCATGCATATGCACATGCACACACACACACACACACACACACATATATATATATATATATATATATATAAGGAATGGTGTTATTCAGGCCAAAACTGGAACAAAAACATGTTTTAAAATACTAACTAAATATCCCCTGTGATAATACAAAGTGCTTTGTTTTTTTCTTTTTTCAAGCACAAAATTAGATAATATACCATTTTCTTAGGGAAATTTTATAATGTGGCCTACAGAAAAGGAACACTGAAAGTACTAAATCTCAATGGGTGTGGTGGCACCTGTTTGTAATCCCAGCACTCAGGAGACAGAAGCCGGAGAATCAGGAGAATCTTGGGTTTCTTAGGCCAAACTGAGCTACACAGTGAGACTCTCTCTAAAAAGCAAAATCAGTCAGGTGCCAGTGGCTCATGCCTGTCATCCTAGCTACTCAGGAGGTTGAGAACTAAGGATTTCAGTTCAAATCCATTCCAGTCAAGAAAGTCCATGAGTCTCCTCTCTCCAATTAACCAGCAAAAAGCCAGAAGTAAAACAGTACCTCCAGTGGTAAAGAACCAGCCTTGAACACAGAAACTACGGGACAGCACCCAGGCCCTCAGTTCAAGCCCTAGTGCTGGAAGGAAGAAGGAAGGAAGGAAGGAAGGAAGGAAGGAAGGAAGGAAGGAAGGAAGGAAGGAAGGAAGGAGAAGAAATCAGTCTTTTGTTTCAAATATTTTACATGTCCCCAAATCTCCCAAATTCACAAATAAAAAACCATGAGACAACAAAATTTCAAGGACTCTTTAGAAAGACACATAGCACTTTATTCAGAAAATAATAAAAATTATATGAGGGGCTGGGAAGGTGGCTCAGTGGTAGAGTGCTTGCCTTGCATCCATGAGCCCTGGGTTCAATTCCTTGGCACCACATAAGCAGAAAATGCCAGAAGTGGCACTGTGGCTCAAGTGGTAGAGCTCTAGCATTGAGCTGAAGAGCTGAGGGACAGCGCCCAGGCCGAGTTCAGGCCCCCACAACCACCACCACCACCACCACCAACAACAACAACAACAGCGATTTTTTTTCTTGCTACAAAAGTCATGAAAAGTCATCAATCCCACCAAACAAACTATTCCATTCGGGGATCTGCTGGGCCACACCAGTTGAGCAGATCTCTTCCACAGAAACTCTTCTACCTTTCAAAATTTATCTTTTTTTCACTTAATCTCACTAATCCCAATTTTGCTAAGCCAAAACCTACACAGCCAGAAAAGTGCTACTTATGGAAACTTTAAAGCTTAATCTGTATCCACACTGAGATTGTAATGATATAAAAGTTCTTTTGTAAAGAACAATAATTATCTTGATTCCCTCCCTCATCTGTCCATGTTTTCCTGCTTCTGAACAGCGTTCTCTCTCAGGACACATAGTTTATATACATAGGGCCAGATACAGAAGCTCAGCAATTGTGCAGGAGAAATTGCGTAGCGCTGTGTCGCCTTGCTTGTTTTTTCTGGCTCTCTTCCCCGGAGGGCCTGTCTAGAAGGAAAATGCATGCTTCCTCCATACGAAGCAAAACAACCACCCACTGCATTTTCCTTTCTCCTTCAGTTAGCTTTTCTTTTTTTTAACATCAACTTTATTCTCAGAGCAACCTGTGTGAGTTAAAGCCTCACATTGCCAACTGTTGTAGTAATTACTTCAGTTAGTTTTTAATCTTGAAGGGTACACTTAAGCAAAAGATGACAATGGTGTCCCTCTCCTGCTAGGGTAGTAGAGAAAACTCCAGAGCTTCTGCATAAAGAAACAAAGCCAACTCCTATGGCGCCTGGGATTGAAAAATGGAGGTTGCAGTCATGTCCTTCTCCATATAGATTTATGAACGTTTCTGCTGACATGAAGCACATTGCTTACTGAATTCCATAAGTGAAGCAAAACACATATCTGTGTCTAACACAACATATTGAGTCACTAGCTTACCTAGGAAAGGTTTGCCAGTTGCAAGCCTGACACATATCTGTAAAGTGGATCAGACCAGAAAAACCCCCTTGGGAAAGAAAAACACTTAATGAAAAAAGTCCACATCTAAAAATTACCAGTCTATCTGGCTTATGCCTATAATCCTAGCTACTTAGGAGGCTAAGATCTAAGGATCATGGTTCAAAGTCATCTTAGGCAGAAAAGTCTGTGAAACTCTTATTTCCAATTAGTCACCAAAAAGAAAGAAGTAGAGGAGTGGCCAAGTGGTAGAGTACCAGATTTGAGTAAAAAAGCCAAGTGAGACCCTAAAGTTCAAACCCTGTTGCTGACACAATAAAAAATAAACTGGGCACCAGTGGTTCACACCTGTAATCCTAGCCAGTCTGGCAGCTGAGATCTGAAGATCACAGTTCAAATCCAGCCCAGGTAGAAAAGTCTATGTGATTCTTCCCCCCAACCCCCACCACGCCCAGTCATGGGGCTTGAACTCAGGCCTGGGTGCTGTCCCTGAGGTTTTTATTTTTGCTCAAGGCTAGTAGTGTTCTACCACCTCCACTTTTGGTTTTCTGGTGGTTAATAGGAGATAAGAGCCTACCGGATTTTCCTGCACAGGCTGGCTTTGAACCATGTTCCTTAGATCTCACCCTTCTTAGGATTACAGGAGTGAGTCCCCAGCACCCAGCTTCTATGTGACTCTTATTTTCAATTAACCAACAAAAAGCCAGAAATGTTGCTGTGGCTCAAGTGATTCAAATTTATTCTTGAGTATAAAAGCTCAGGAACAATGCTCAGAGGGCTCTGAATGCAAGCTCCAGGCCGAGCATAAAATTAATTAATTAATTAGTAGGATAAATAAAATATTACATGAGTACAGGACGATGGCGCAGATGGGCTGAAATGCTACCTTCCTGTACTATGCCTATACCATGTGCTCTTTTTCTCTGTAAGATTTCTTTTCTAATAAACTTTCTTATCATCCTGAAAAAAATTAAACATCAACAAATAAACCACCTTATGACTTCTTACTAGTTAGCAGTGTACCAGTAAAGGGGTCCCTGGACCAAAGGCAGGGAGTCTCCATGAATGAATTTTCTTGATGAATAATCTCTTACAGCTTTTGCACAATGGGCCCTTGAAGAAATATAGCTTTCCCTGGAATTCTACCTAATGGCATTCTGATTGTTTGCAAGGGCGCTGCCTTTATTGTAGTACTTGGGTTATCCTAGCCTGGCCTCTTTCTGTGGCCATTGCATGGAATGAGTTACCAAACTCCTAGGAATTCTGCTCTGTCACTCAGCCTCAGGTCAGTCTTCCCTTCTTTTTCCCACTCCAGCCCTGAGATTTAGCTCTCAATGATCATTGGTCAACTTAACTACAATCTTCCTAGCTGCTTTTGGGGTAACCCAAAGCATCTCTCACTCACCCAGGTCAGGTTAGTTCCATTAGAGCATTGCTTGTGTCATGGTTGGGAGTTAAGATTTTCAATTTCCTAGGTTCTCCATTCTTTGACCCCTTTCTATTTTCCAGCTTTTTTGTCTGCTCTATCCTGGCTCATCCCTTCCACTCAAGTCAACAGGGCCACTTACCATTTTTCACATGCTTCCTTTTACGCTGCCCTTCTTCCTATTTTTCTCTACTTCCTGGGCTACCCATCTCCTTCTATGGGAAAGCTCAGCATCTGTGAAAAGCCAAGACAAGGGCATTACTCACTTTTCATCACTGTGATAAAAAAAATACCTGAGAAAAGCTACTTGAAAGATTCATTTTGGCTAAAATCTTTGGCTAAAACCAGGAGGTTTTAGGTTTCTGTCCATGGTCGCCCAGCTCCACTGCTATTGGGCCTGTGCTTCGTGAAGCAGAACAAAGTGGCTTCCTTTGCACTGGGCTAGAGGCAAAGGACAAGGAGGTAGAAGACAAGTTTCATCCTTCCGCCAGTGACTTCCTTTCTCCAACTAGGTCTAACATCCTCATGTCTACTACCTCACGAAAATGCCGTAACGTCTGCATCCATCAGTGGAGTCTTCCAGTATGATGTTATAGCACTCATGATCTCTCAGTATTTCCACTGGTTGGAGATCAAGCCTTCAGTACATGACTCTGTGTCCAAATGACAACTACCTCTTTCTATCTGAAGTGTTCTTTGAAATGGGGGGCGGGGTATTCTATCTCTCGTTCTCTTCTAACACCTATTATGCTTTCTTCATTCCTCTACTCATGATGACAAAACATTTCCTGGTATTTGTCATTTTAGATTTGTATCTTAGCATGTATTAGATGAATGCACATCGAGAGTTTACCAGATTTAAGGTACTATGCTAAATGTTGACTGGCGCCAGGTACTGGTGGCTCATGCCTGTGATCCTAGCTACTCAAGAGGCTGAGATCTGAGAATTGTGGTTCAAAGCCACCCCAGGCAGGAAGGTGCATGAGATTCTCGTCTCCAATTAACCACCAAAAAGCCAGAAATGGAGCTGTGGCTCAAGTGATAGAATGCTAGTTTGGGGCAAAAGAAGCTCAGGAACAGTACCCAGATCCTGAATTCCAGCCCCAGAATAATAAAAGAAATAATAACAAAAGAAAAAGAAAAAAGTTGAGGATACTGGGGAAAATAAGATTAATATAATATCCACTTTCATAGAGCAGCCGCCTCATGGAAAGACTGATACATACATTATTTACTGCATAATAAGTTGCAGAACAATTGACCTAATGAGTAACAGTGGTAATTAGCACTGCAGTTTCAGGCTATATAATAGGAATCCTTCACCCAGTGCATAAAATCAGAGGAAGCTTCCAAGAGGAAGCAAAGTTTTAGTGGGTTGGAAGGATTTGTAGCTGCTACCCAAAGAAAACTTTGATGAAAGGCCAGGAGAGTGGTTCCTGCAGCACACTTGCTTAGACTGCACATGACTCTAGATTCTACACTTGACACTACAAAGAGAGGGGAGGGGGAGAGAAAGAACATACCAGGTCAAGAAAGTTACATCTAAACAATGTGAAATTAGCTGGGTGCTGGGGGCTTATGCTTGTAAGCCTACTTACTCAGGAAGTTGAGATATTAGAAGCCAGCCTGGACAGGAGAAGTCCATGAGAGTCTTCAATTGCCAGCAAAAAGCTGCAATTAGTGGATAGCTGTAAGTGCTCAAGTGGTAGAGATTCAGCCTTGAGGGAGGAGGAGGAAGAAGAAGAAGAAGAGGAGGAGGAGGAGGAGGAAGAAGAAGAAGAAGAAGAAGAAGAAGAAGAAGAAGAAGAAGAAGAAGAAGAAGAAGAAGAAGAGGAGGAGGAGGAGAAGAAGAAGAATGAGGAGGAGGAGGAGGAGAAGAAGAATGAGGAGGAGGAGGAGGAGGAGAAGGAGAGGAGAATAAGAAGGAGGAGGAGGAGGAAGAGGAGAGGGAGGAGGAGGAGGAGGAGGAGGAGGAGGAGGAGGAGGAGGAAGTCTGAAACCTTAAGAAGCCTAGTGAGGTTAGACCACAAAAGGAAGTGAAAGGGAAACAAATTACCTTGAACGCGGCTGCAGAGGATACAGGGACCAGATATTGCAGGGCCTTCTAACCATTTACAGTTTTTAGCCATAGTCCAAGAGCCCTGAGAGCTTACTGAAGGGTTATAAATGAAGGAATGATGTAATTAGATATAGAGAAAAGCAAAGATCTCCCAAAGACATGTAAATAATGTAAGGAGAGCACCAAGGAGATCAGACATCAGTGAGAAAGATATTTCAACTATCCAAAGAACCAGTGCTTGCACCAAGATTTTGTCACTGAAAGTGAACATGATTGGTAAGTGTTGGGTTTAATCAATTGAAATGACTTTTTGCAGTTGTGTGTGTGTGCATATATACATATATATTTGTTGTCCTGGGGCTTGAACTCAGGGCCTGGGTACTGTCTGTGAGCTTCTTTTGTTCAAGGCTAGTACTGTACTAGTTGAGCCACAGCACCACTTCTGGCTTTTTCTGTTCATGTGGTGCTAAGGAATTGAACCCAGGGCTTCATGTGTGGTATGCAAGCAAGCACTCTACCACTGAGCCACCTTCCCAGCCCTGTTTGTACATTTTGGAAGGCAGATGCTGGTGCTTCACTGGACACAGGGGCTGAGGGAGAGCAAGTTTAAAACGATGTCTTGTTTTCAGGATGTGCACATGATAATACCACTTGGTGGAATGGGAAAGACTGAAAAGGGGTAGTAAATCATGACTTCTATTTAAGGCCGGTTGAATTTTATAAGAAGCAGCTGAACCACTGGAGAGTTCATTTGAATGCAGTGATCTGGGATTAAAAATAAGCTCCAAAGTGGAAATTAGATTTGGAAAGTGTCACCATATGGAAGCCACCTGAGGCCGGGGCGGGAGGTGGGGGGGAGGTGAGGCCGAGAGAAAGAAAGAGGGGGGGGAGTCAGAAGGACAAACAAAAAGAGTGAAAGAGAAAGAGAAGAGGAAGTCCCCACCTTTTAATAGATTATATTACTAGGAATCACTTGTGGAATTTTCTTCTTTCAAAATACAAATGCCAGAAGCCCAATAAATCAGAATTTCTGGAGTTTGGACATGTATGTTTTTTAAAAATTACAGTTCCCAGGTGCCTCCCACATACATCCAGGTTCAAAATAACCAAAGAAATAACATGAATAAAAGACCCGAGGACAGATATCAAAAGAAAAGGCAACACAGATTTGAGAAGGGAAGGGAGAGCTGGCAAAGGCAACTGAGAAGGAATCATCACAAAGGTACAAAGGAGCAGAGGGAAGAAAATAAAAGAGTGACCATGTACCCAATACTCTCAGAGGGGAAATTACAATTCAGAGAGCTAAAAAATTAATTCCACATCCCGATGATGTCAACAAGAGTAGAGCATGGAGTAATGGTGGGTGTGGGTACAGAGAAAAAAGGGCTCAAGGATGAGGGCGGGAATTAGGAAGGAGAAGTTGAACAGGTAGTAGAGAAGTAAACCAAGACCTGACTGAGTCCAGAGGTCATGTGGTTTCTCTAGGCCATAGTTTCTTCCTTGAGAACAGGCATTAATTCTATCTCTCTGGGATTGTCCTGCATCGCTACAGGGCTCAGCACACTGCCAGGTAACATGCACTAAAAAAGCACCTTCATTTAAATACTTGACAATTCGCATCTTCTACAACATAGGAATTTTCCTGGAAGCATTCAGACTTCAACTTGATTCAATTACTTTTGTTTATCCCAAAGGATCAGTGTGTGCCTCTGCCAGGTGTCAGACACCTGCTGATCACTGAGCATACAGAAAAGAAGTGGACTCTTGTCACATGTTTATAGAAGGACTTAGGCCCAGTGTGGGCCATATGGACGTCAAGCAATGTAGAGTCTTGGGAGAGTCTGGATTTCTCAAGGGTCTCTACCGTTCAGCCTATGCTGAGGCATCATTTGATTCAACAGCAGGTCACTCAAGTCATGTGAGAGGATGGTATCTGGGGTTTCCTCAAAGTTCCTATAAGAAGGTGTACAGGAGATTTATCTAGATCATCTTGGCCCTCTGAATGTGGATTTATCCAGCCTATAGACACAAAGTCAGGAAGCCACCCCAGTTCACAGCCTTGACACTTCAATGAGGTCTCCAAGGCTGCAGGACCTCTCTCTAGAGCTAGTTAGTGACTTCGTGGACCTTCTTCTCAACTGGAGAAGCTGTGGGTCTCTCCTTTCCTTGGGAAGTCTGCTGAGAGAAAAGGCAGGACTTTCTGGAATGCCCTCAAAGCCAGCAGCCAGGCTCCACTGTACACCCAACAATTGAGCTCTGAAGAAGAAAGAATCCTTTCCCAAGAGGGGCCCACCTAGCACCTGATTGGGGTCACCTGGCCACTAGGGGGCTTTAGTGACACACTGCAAGACAAAAAGATTCAGGTCAAAAGCCCTCCACCTGTTTGGGAGAACACTGTAGCACTTCTTCTTTTTTTTTTTTTTCACTTACATTTTAGAGTATTTTTATTTTGGGGGGTTGTTACCAATGGATAACACAATCAAGAATCACATATATCTCAGTTATTAAAGTAAATCACCCTGTTCAAAACAGTGATCAAAGAGCAGTGGTTTAGCTCATTTATACATATAAAAGTCTAGCACTTCTAAGTGCTCTTGAGAATATACTGGTATTTTGTCCACCTAATCAGGTCCTCCGAATTCTTAACAGTCGTTTGGCTGGTATTAAACCCCTATGTTTAATGCTTAAAATAAGCACGATGCTTTAAGACAGTGTTAGCATAAATGATGTATGCTTAGCAATTTCTCTAAGAACTATGAAAGTACAATTCTACACTATCTATGAGTGAGGTTGGAGGATGTGGAGAGACAGCCAGGAATGTTGAACATTCACTGCTGTTCAAGAAGGAAAATACATGAGTACAAGGGACTCAGGAGAAATTGAGTGGAGGATGCTCTGGTCATCTCTGGGGAATTCTTTACTCCAGGGCATAGCTTGATTTCAGAGGCATTTGGAGTTAAGGCCCTTGCTTTATAAATGAAATCCAGGCAAATCTAAGTGCTTACTTTTAAAACATCCTTTCCTAGCTGTTCAAAAGAGAATAAACTTAGGCCCTGTCATAAAATGCGCCTGGAAACTATTAATGTATCAATGGTCTTAAATGGAAAGTTTTCCTGTAAATACACAAGATCCAACACACAGTTAAGTTAAATAACCTTTTGTTTGCCTCCCAAAGGATTTCAGACTTTGTAACTTATCAAGTAGCTCACTTTACCTTTTGTAAAATTAAACCTTCAATGCTATGTTTTTGCATCCAAAATTCTCAATGCTTTATCTAGAATTCTTTGATATTATTAAATAAAAAGCACTTGACTTTCATTAGTCACTACAAGTTTTGAAAGGCCTTCTAGTAGCAGAGCAGTTTACTTTCTCTACTTGTGAAATCCTCTGCATTGTGAGCCCTCCCATTCTCTATGAAAAGTACAAGTCACTTACATGAAAGACTATGCATTTAAGAACACACTGACTTCTTCAATTTGGTAAGACAGAGGTCAGGCTAAAGTCATTTCTTTTCCAAATACTTTTATCTAAATCACACAACCCCTTACCAAAATAATATTGCTTTGCTAAATTCAGTGCCAAGCTAGGGATGGTATCGTTTTAATTCTTTGGTGTTCATTTTACAGTTCTGTCTTTGAGGATTTTTTTTCAGGTGTAGTATCAGGAAGGTACTACTCACTATGTATTTTTTTAACTTTGGCAGCATAATAGAATTGTTCTAAACTATTTGTATAAAATATGTTTAAGTCATTCTGAATTGTTAAGAAACAGAAACAAGAATTTCACTAAAGATTACAGATGGTCTTAGGTTGCTAATATTTCTGTAAGTAGAAAGCTAAAAACAACACAAATTTATTTTCTCAGAATTCTGGAAGCCCAAAATCCAAAGCCAGCTTGATTTCTTTCTAAAGCATCTTTTCTTGCCTTGTCTATGAGCTTCACGTTCCTGAGTACTTACCTAGGCTTCCTTTCTATAAGTGTCTGTCTCTACATTTCCTATTCTATAAGAATGCCAGCCCACAAAATTGGTTAACTATTTGTAGAAAACTATAGCTAGATTCTTGTATATCACCCTGCACCAGAATCAACTCCAAATGGATCAAAGACCACGGAATCAAAGCAGACACTCTGAAAACATTACAGGATGGAATAGGAGAAACCCTAGGTCTCCTTGGCACAGGTCAAAATTTTCTTAATAGAGACCCAGAAACACCACAAATCAAAGAAAGGTTGGACAAATGGGATTGCATGAAATTACAGAGCTTCTGCATGGCAAAGGACATAGCTAGCAAGATCAATAGAAAGCCCATGGATTGGGAGAAGATGTTCATTAGCCATACAACGGACAGGGTCTCATATCTAAAATACACCTGGAACTCAAAAAGTTAAATCCCCCAACAACAAATCCTCAAAGAAACAACTGCCCAATAAATCAGTGGACTAAAGACTTAAAGAGAAACTTCTCTGAAGAGGAAAGAAGGATGGCCAATAGACACATGAAGAAACGCTCAACCTCCCTCGCCATAAAAGAAATACAAATCAAAACAACAATGAGATAACATTTCACCCCAGTTAGAATGGCTAGAATCAAGAACTCTAATAACAACAGATGCTGGAGAGGATGTGGACAGAAGGGAACCCTACTGCATTGTTGGTGGGAGTGTATACTTGTTCAACCACTTTGGAAAGTAGTATGGAGGTTCCTCAAAAGACTCCACATAGAGCTCCCCTCTGACCCAGCAATCCCACTTTTGGGCATTTACCCAAAAGATCACCAACAAGACCATACTAAAGCTACCAGCACAACGATGTTTATTGCAGCATTATTCACCATAGCTAAGATATGGAACCAACCCAGCTGCCCCTCAGTAGATGAACGAATCAAGAAAATGTGGTATATATATACACAATGGAATTCTATGCCTCCATCAGAAAGAATGACATTGCCCCATTTATTAGGAAATGGAAAGACTTGGAAAAAATTATATTAAGTGAAGTAAGCCAGGCCCAAAGAAACATAGGTCCCATGTTTTCCCTTATTTGCAATAACTAGTATATGTCTGAGTCAAGCAGAAAAGGTTAGATAAGTTGATGTTAGGGAAATGAACCCTAAGATATGTATTCAAATGTTTTATTCTTTCATGCAATTGTTTCTAACACATTTATAAAATTATTTCTTTGTTGCTTTGTATGTCCCTCCCCCACGGTATAACCCCTGCTTTCATTGCATTTGATGTCGGTATGATTTGTGGAGGGGAAGGGAACAAACAAATCATTTAAAAAGGGATACAGGTGGACCCATTGCAACAAAGAGATGTACAAGTCGTTATGTTGAAAACGAACTTTACAACTTCGGTGGGGGGGGAGGGCGGGGAGGAGGAGGATTGGGTGGGAGGGGGGAGGATGGGAAGGGATGGGAAGGGGAAACAAAGGAGGAGGCTACAATGCTTGATAAGAAATGTACTCATTATCTTGCCCATGTAATTGTAATCCCTCTGTACAGTACTTTCACAATAAAAAAAAGAATGCCAGTGGCTGGGAAGGTGACTCAGTGGTAGAGCACTTGCCTCGCATGCTCAAGGCCCTGGGTTCTATTCCTCAGCACCACATAAGCAAAAAGAAAAAAGCCGGAAGTGGCGCGGTGGCTCAAGCCTTGAGCTGAAGAGCTGAGGGACAGCACCCAGGCCCAGAGATCAGGCTCCACAACCGGACCCCCCCCAAAAAAAAGAATGCCAGCCCAGTCCAAGTGGATTGGCCTATTCTAATGATCTTATCTCATTTTAATTAATCAATTAATTAACTATTTTGTTGTTCTGGGGATAGAACCCAAATTGTCATACATATTAGAGAAGTATTCTACCACTGACCCATATCACTAGCCCCACACTCTTACTTTAATTATATTGTCTAGGGCTGGGGCCATGCCTCAAGTGGAAGAGTACCTGCCTTAAAGAGACCTTAGTAACCCCAGTACTGCCTAAATAGGTAAACAAGTAGATGATAGCTAGCTAGATAGCTAGATAGCTAGATAGATAGATAGATAGATAGATAGATAGATAGATAGATAGATAGATAGATAGAGATAGATGATGTATACTATGGTCCTCCTACTCTTTGATATTGGGGTTAATAATTTTAACATAAACATTTGGAGTGATGTAACAAGCTCATAACATATGTCTTCAATGAATTTATGACATATTCATAATTTAATTGCCCATAATAGGAACATTCATACTTACTAAAAAAGAAATTTGCAATACATGAATATTCTGTATACAAGAATTATGCCTGTAAGTTAATAAAAATATCAGTGCAGGCTGGGAAGGTGGCTCAGTGGTAGAGCGCTTGCCTTGCATGCATGAGGCCCTGGGTTCGATTCTTCAACACCACATAAGCAAAAAGAAAAAAGCCGGAAGTGGCACTGTGGCTCAAGTGGTAGAGTGCTAGCCTTGAGTTGAAGAGCTGAGGGACAGCGCCCAGGCCCAGAGTTGAGGCCCCATGACCGGACCCAAAAAATAAAAATAAAAAAAAATATCAGTGCATGAAATCACATGTTAAATACAGCACTTGGTAAATATCTTATAAAGCACATCCAAACTTTTAAAATTTACTTTTTACTAATTATAGAGATAACATAGAGAAAATGTTTAGCATTTATTAAAAATAAAAGAAAATTTTAAATCCTTAAATAAGGTTACATCTTCCCAATTTCATTCCCCAGATACTATAACTGAACAGTCTGAATATTAAACAATCTCAGCTCTCTATGCACACTGATATACACACAGGTACATATGTAAATTCACACATAAAAAGGCATACATAGTACACACACATACCATTTAATATCAATGTGAACAGCTTGCATAATTATATTCAAGATTGCTTTAATTTTTTATAAAATTAAAGTTATGACTTTTTTTTCACCAATCCTGGGGCTTGAATTCAGGCTCTGTGCACTGAATTTTTGTGCTCAAAGTTAGTGCTTTACCACTTAAGCCACAGCTTCACTTCTGGCTTTTTTAGTGGTTAATTTGAGATGAAAGTCTCATGGATTTTCCTGCCTGGGCTGGCTTGGAACTGTGATCTTCAGATCTCAGCCTTCTGAATAGCTAGGATTACAAGTGTGAGCCACAGGTGTATGGCTATGACTCAAGTCTTTTTAATAACAACATAAAGTTATGTTATATGAATGCACAATAATGATTTGATGCATTCTGTATTATTGGGAATTGAAGTTTCCATTTACTCTTTCCTCTGATTATTCACAATGAAGATTTATAAGTATGTGTGCACATTTAAGATAATTTGCTTGAAACAATTTTTAAATTTCAGTATTTGCTACAAAGTTGCCCTCCAACCACTGTATTAATTACTCCGATTCCTATTGTGTAAATGCCCACTTGGCCACATTTGCAAAAATATAGGGCATTGCCAGTCTTTAAATCTTTGCAAAACTAAATTCAGTTGTGATAACTCTTCTCTTGTGTTTCTTTACTTCTGAAACTCTCCATCTTTTTAACATCTTGCATAAAATATTTTTATTTTCATTATGTTTATATAAAAATATTATTTCTAGGGCTGGGAAGTTGGCTCAGTGGTAGACCGCTTGCCTTGCATGCATGAGGCCCTGGGTTCGATTCCTCAGCACCACATAAGCAGAAAAAAAATATTATTTCTAAACCATCATAGAAAAACATTCAATAAAACATTATAAAACATTTTGTGCATCTAATGTAAAAGTTTCAAAACTTTCCCTATATCTTTTAGTAGCTAAAGGAACTTGAGCCAAATAAAGTCCATTTCCTACTCTTAGTTGGCTTTCAAAAGGACTAAAATAAAAGGAATTGAGAGGCATGTAAAATAAGAACTTTTAGACAAATTAATAATAGTTATATTACAATGTAGTTAGGCATAGAAAAATAAAGAATATTTAGACAACTTAATAATAAGCATATTATAATGTAATTTACTGACCTGTTGTGGGCTGGGAGATCTGGAGAATTATTGGATAGTTAAGAAAATGTTTCTCTTTCTCTTTATAAACCTAGCAAGAATTTCCAACTCAAATACATTTAAGGACCACACAGGAGGAGGTGGTCAAATCTGGAGAAGAAACAAGTGCTTTTCCCACCTTAAAGATGTAGAGGATTTTTTAAAACAAGATAGTTATCAAACAGTTCATGTCCATAGGATTAATTCTATTTTTACTTACCAGAGCGACACTAGGTGTACAGTCCAGTAAGATTGAGACTTGATGTTTGTCCTTATCCTCACATACTCTGAGCTCACATAAAAACTTCCATGCCTCTGCTCACACTTACGTCACCTTTGTGTATTCTTATAGTCTGCATGGTGTCCCTCTCAGAATTCATAAATTGAATCCCTAATGCCCAGCACCTCCGAAAATGACTATTTAGAGCTAGAACTTCTAAGGAAACAATTAAGTTAAAAATGAATACCTTTAGAGTCTGGGGATGGAACGCAGTGGTAGATCACTTGCTTAGTATGTACTTGGACCAGAATTCAATTCCCAGCACCACAAAGGAGGAAGAAGAGCAAGAGGAGGAAAAGGAAAAAATCAAGGCCTTTAGGGTGGACACTGTCTGGTTTTCTCTTAAAAGGAGAAAATTTAGACACACAAAGAGACATAAGGCATTTTCATACAGAGAGAGCAAAGACCTCATGAGGACACGGTAAGATGTCCGCCATCTGTAGCCAAAAACAAGGGTCCCTAGAGAAACCAAACTGCTAACACCTTGCTCTTAGACTTCTGGCCTCTGGAAAAGTGAGAAAAATAGATTTCAGTTGTTAGCCCCTCTGTAGTGTTTTATTCTGGAAACCCTAGGAAATTAGTTACCATGTACATCCATGTCAGTCTCTGCAAACAGACTAAACTCCTCTGAAGTAAAGGCTGAACTTTTATCAGAATGCCCACTTCCTAGTACAAGGCCAGGACATTAGGCTAGTTACTCCTTAATTTATCAAATGAATGAATGAATTTTCTTCAATTGTGCTGATTTTTCTTAAACTTGGCAGCCAGTAAGTTTCTAGAAAATTCATTTCCTTGGTGACCAAAAGACTTAACACTTGGACAGGTAGAAACAAAAATTGAAGACATTTAGGAAGATTTTTCAGTTGAGCTGTCAGAAACCATGAGCCAAAGCAATAGTGCATGGGAGAAATTGTGTCATTTGTTGCTGTTGTTGTTGTGTTCTGAGAGAGAGCTGCTAGAAAAAACACTACCATGAACTTCGGGCCTCTGCATGTCAGCCCTGACCCCAGTACACTTGGAAACCTGTTTTCTCCATAATAGAGAAGGAGGCCAAGTTCCCCACCACCACAGTAGGCAGAAAAAGGTCAGGATCCTCTTTGAGATGATGGAAGGGAATGGCCTAGAATGTCAGTGCTCACCTATTCCTTGCAGACAATGAAACTGTTCAAGTACATCAAGACATAAAACTCATGCTGCAGGCCTTGGCCCATTGATCTGCCGTTGTGCAATTACCTAGAGTCGAGGCCATATTTTCCCAATTTGTTGAGAACTATATCATGTGGGAAAGAATTAAAAGGTTTACTAAGGTCAATACAAACATAATTTATTGCTTCCCCTCAGTCAACCAAGCTCATCTACTTAGGTCTGTGACTAGTTAGCTAAGTTGGTTTTAGCATTGTCCGTTCAGGGGCAAGGTCAAGGTATCAATTTACAAAATCTGTTACTTTCCCTCTGTGGCATAGTCACAGACTATAACCCTAATAATTCAGTATTATTTTGGTCCCAGGAGGAGCCTAGAGAACAAATATGTATAGAAAAGCAGTGCAAGCCAAGAAGAAAACAACCCTCAAGTCCGGGCTAGGTACAGGAGGTCAGGAACTTTTGAGAGATCTCTTATGAACCTGGGCTGCTGTAATAAACAAGCATACAATGAGGTTTACACATCTCTCATCATTCTGGAGTCTGACAAGGTCAAGATCAAGGACCCAGAAGAGTCTGAAGAAAGTTCTCTTCCTGTCTTAATATATTGTATCCTTACATGGCAAAGGAGAGAGAGAGAAGAAGAGAGAGAGAGGAGAGGAGAGAGAGAGGAGAAATGAGAAGGGAGAGAAAGAGAAAAAGAAAGGAAGTAAAGGAAGGGAAAAGGAGAGAGAAAGGAAGAGAGGGCGGGAGGAAAGCTCTAGGCTCGTCCTCTTCTTGTACAGATACTCGTGATCTCATCTAAACCTCATGGTTACCTTAACCCAAAGCTCTCACCTACTAATACCACGCCATTGGGAGTTAGGGCTCAAACAGGAATGGAAGGAGACACAAATACGCAATCCTCAGCAGGACCCCGCTTTCAAAGAGTAAATCTTTAACGACTAGTTCAAATTTCACTTGTTCTATGAAAGCTTATATTTAAAGTAATTTGTGATAAACTGGAGCATTTCCACATATTAAAGTTAAGTTGCCAAGCTGATTAGATTTCCTGTACTCCTTCCTTTTGGGGCAGTAGTGAGGTTTGAATTCATGGACTCACACTTGCTAGGCAGTGCTTTATCACCTGATCCATGCTCCCATTCTTTTTCATATGAACTATACTTTTGGATAGAGTTTCAACATTTTTTGCCTGAGCCTAACCTTGGACCGTAATCCTTTCATCTATACCTCCCAAGTAACTAGGACCAAAGGCATATAAAATCATATCAGCCCTAAATCGATTCTCTCAAAAACATACAATTTATGTATGGATCTTGCAGGTTATTTCTTAGGAAGTCTGTGTCACACTTGTGATGACTTTATCTCATTCTTTGATCCAAGATTGCTCCTTAGCAGCACTTGTCAATACCACCAGATCAATTCTTTACAAGTTCCTCAGGGCAGTTTGGTTTTCTTCCCTCCTCTCATGTTTATTACATTTCTTCCTGGTTTCCATTTCACACTGACCAAACAGAAAAATCTAAGATTAAACTAATAGTCTTGTTTACTGCTATGAATGAACTCTCTTCACCAAATTATAGGGATCATTTGTTTTTCTCTTCATGGCTTAATATTGGCTTTCTTTGGACTATTCTGGCTTCACACCTAACACAATTGTAGGTTTCAGTGCTTCCTTGCCAGTCTGGCCTGATTCTCCTTTTAGAAGCATTCTAATGATAGTACTTAAATTATTCTTTAAGAGTATGGCCAGGAGCCTAGTGGATTACACCTGGAATCCTAGCTACTCAGGAGGCTGAGATCTGAGGATCATGGTTCAAAGCCATCCACAGCAGGAAAGTCTGTGAAATTCTTATCTCCAATTAACCCCAAGAAAACCAGAAGTGCTACTGTACCTCAAAGTGGTAGCTTGCTCACCTTAACAAAAAGGCTCAGGGACAGTGCTCAGGCCCTGAGTTCTAGCCCCAGGATGGATTAAAAAAAAAATCTCATGAATAATACCCAGGGCCTAAGTCCAAGTCCCAAGACCAGAATAAAAGGGGAAAAAAGTAAGTGCAGTAGTTCACATCCATAATCTTAATTCTTTGGAGGCTGAGGCAGGAAGATTAGGAGCTCAAGGCCAACTGAGGCTACATAAGGAGACTGTGTCTCGACACATAAATAAATAAGTAAATAAATAAATTATAAATATAATAAAATAATGTTTTATTCAACAGAATGTAATTCAATAGGGATGGGAGTGTAGCTCAGTGGGGTAGCTGGGTATGCCCCTAAGCCAAAGTGCTTACCAAGCATCCTAAGGCCCTGGGTTCCATCCCCAGCACCAGAATAAAATAAAACATTAATACAGTAAAATGAGTTTTCAAGTATTCTTTGCCTGTCACATCAGTCACTTCACAAATGGATGACATAAGATTCCCTAAAATGATTTCATATTTCCCTGGCTTAGCAGGCAAGCTAGGGCTTTATATTAAAAATGTGATTTTAAAAACAGAATAATTGGCGCAGCTGAAAAAGAAATAAAGAGCTATCCAGCGAAGCCAAACCAACATAAGCAGAATTGAAAAGCGGCATGTTTGCTGTCTATAGTCTCCAGTAGCAGAGTAAGGTTTCTAATGTGGCAGACCCACTCTTAAATATGTGTAGCCTAATGAAACACTTGTGAATTGAAGTACTGCTGAGTGAAACATCTTTTACAAGAAAATTACAGCAGAACCATTAAGGATATTCTAATCATCTTCTTTAATTACAAAGATCATTCTCAAAAATATTTAAATAAATATTCTTATGAAATAGGTTGATGTTACCTTTGTCTACCTAATAATGTTCATTAAAACACTAGAACTGTTGTTTGAGAATTGTGTCATAGTGTCAGTTTTATTTCTATACATCACCTGAAACACAGGTTGAGAAACTATAAAGGTTTATATTATGATCGTGTGTGTGTGTGTGTGTGTGTACCAGTAAGTTTTATATTATGACTGTGTGTGTGTGTGTGTGTGTGCGCGCGTGTGCGCGCGCGCGCACGCATGCGCATGTGTGTATACCAGTACTAGGACTTACATTCAGGGCCTTATGTTCTTGCTTAGCTTTTTACCCAGGGCTGGCGCTATAACCACTTAAGCCACATCTCCACTTCAGTCTTTTTTTACTAGTTGATTAGAGATAAGAGTCTCCAAAATTATTGTGCATTAGGCTGGCTTCAAACCATGATCGTCAGATCTCAGCATCCTCAGTAGCTATGATTATGGATATGAATCACCAGGACCTTCATGATACTTTATTTTTATGCTGTGTTACATTTCAAATGATTAAATAAAAATGTTTTTATACTGACTGTCATATGGGTGAGCCAACAGTATTACAATTAATGCAATTGTGGGGGGGGTTGGGTTTTGTTTTCATTTCGGCAGTACTGAAATTTGGACTCAAGGACATGCTCTTGCTAGACAAACCCTCTACCACTTGAACTATGGCCCCAGGTATGCAATTGACTTTTTACTTTGCAAGTTTATTTCGCTACCTTCAGAACTCAAATAATGCTCTTTTAAGCACAGAAATAATTGTCTGGCTCATGACATTATTTTTTTTTAATTTCAATAGTACTAAAAAAATTTCAATAGCACTTAAAATGTAGTTTTAACTTTTTAATCCAAAAGAAAAATTTATATTTGAATAATTTAAATATATATTTCTAGCTACTACATTTCTTCATATTTGGGTCTAAGTTATTCCTGGACTATAAACTATCACATTTTACAGACAGTCTACTTGCTTACTATGCATCCTATAAAAATATGGATTGATACATATATGAACTGTGCTTATTGGTGAAAATGACACAATTTGACACATTAATCCTGTCAAATATCAATTCCTCGAATTTGAATAGGAACAAAATATCTACCATACTCAAACTATCTCTGACTCATAAGATGAGAAATTTGCCTTAAATTTCCTGAAGAATTAAATGAAAGCCAGTTCCCAATGGTTCATGCTAGTAATCTTAGCTGAGATTTGAGGATCACAATTCAAAGCCAGCCTGAGCAGCAAACATCCACAAGACTTTTATCTCCAATTAACCACCAAAAAGCAAAAAATGAAGGTATTCCTCAGGTGGTAGAATACTACTAACCATGAACTAAAAAGCTAAGCAGCAGTGCTCATGCCCTAGGTTTAAGCCCTAGTATTGACATGAAAAAGAAAGAAAGAAACAAAGAAAGAGAGAGAGAGAGAGGGAGGGAGGGAGGAAAGAAGGAAGGAAGGAAGGGGAAAGAAAGGAAAGGAGAAGGGAAAGGAAAGAAGGAAGGAAGGAGGGAGGGAGGGAGGAAGGGAAGGAAGGAAAGAAAGAAAGAAAGGAAGGAAGGAAGGAAGGAAGGAAGGAAGGGAAGGGAAGGGAAGGAAGGAAGAAAGGAAGGAAGGAAGGAAGAGAAGGAGGGAGGAGAGGAAGGAGGGAAGGGGGGAGGAAAGGGTTAAATGCAATGACAATATTTCTGAGTTGTAGTTTAAGAAGACACTATTTCCAAGCGTAGCACATTGATTGCCTTCACAGAGAGTCTTGCTCCCATGGATTTGCCAGTCTTCATAAACATTAATTAATTCTCACTCTCTTTCTGACGCCCACTTCACAGTACAAACTATTAGGCTCGGCTGGGTGGCGCGTCCGACGCTGTGGATGCTATAATTACATAACAGTTCTCCTTTGACCAGCGCTGGTCTTCTTCCACGAAGCTCACGTACACACCGCTGGATGCTCGCACTGCAGGTCAAACAAGCCCTGGTTGCAGAGTACCTCTAAACACGTAGCCCATCTCTAGCCCTTTTGGTTCATCTCTGTGTAACCAGGCATGGGAGAGTTTTTACTGCTGAAGATTTTAAATAGCAGGTGCTGTTTACACCTTTAAGGCAACAGAACAAAGCTAAAATATTCAAGAGGTAGGAGGTGAATATTTTTTGTGTCATTTATGCCAAAGCACCCTATTTAATGCAGACACTCCAGCATAAATGGTAACCTTCTGAGTCTCAAGGAACTTAGAGGACAATGAAATGCATTCGCTGAGAAATAAGATTGCCTTTGGGATGGCAGGCTCAGACTTACCTTGAAAGGCTGAATGAGACAAGTTCTGCCACCTTTAATTCAGGATCTTTAAGTCCTCTTTGACCTCAGACAAATTAAAGCATGTCCAGAACCGGTTTTCTCTCCTCAGTGCAGACAAGCTCCAATCCCTCGTCTATTGTCAACCTTTTCACATTACACAGGAAAGACTGCAACAGGTGAAATTTAATTTGCTTTATTGCCATCACTTGCCTAGGTGTGTTTAGTGGATTACATGTGATTGCACGATCAGAGGGCACACATTTTGTTGTGTTGCTTTGTGTATTTATATTATTTGATAGCTACAAGTCTAGGTTTCTGTACTTTTACTATCGCCATTTTACTTGGATATAGCAAAATAATTTCCAGTCCGCTGCTATTATTACCAGGGTGGATATCAAGTTATCTACTTCAGATTATTTCTAGGTAGTGTATTCTCCCCAAGTGTCAAAAAGCATAAATACAAAAAGCACAATTTTATAGTTCTTATTGAAGCTTAGCTATTTACAGAAACAACAAAAACTGATGCAAAGGTTAAGTTGTATTCATTTGCATTGTAACTACTAAAGATATCAGTGTATTTGTTTCAAGGCAGGGAGGTAATTTAGCATTTGTATTTTCTTTGGCTTAACAGTATTTGCTAACATGTGAAGTATGACCTGTAAAATTGTTTTTTAGCTCTCTTCTCTCTCTTCTTCCTTCTCTCTCCTCTTTTTCCTGTGTTTCCCTCTATCTCTTTCTTGTCTGGCTTTCTCATTTCTCTTTTGCAGTCTCTACAAATGAAACCATATTGAATTCATTTTATTGGTAGACACTCCTGTAAGGGATAGGATGATCTAATAAAGACAATGGACAAGATCCTTTGCCTTGTTGCAGTGAGACAATAATATGCATGCATACCCATGCACATACACAGAGATAGAAAGACAATTTCACATGACACTCAGTGGAGAAAACTACTGAATCATGTGGCCAGATGTGCTGGAAGGAGAGAGCTCTGCTAGAATGGCCATCAGAGAAAGCCTTCACAGAGGCTAAGCTGAAATCGGGTCAACAAGGCTGGGTTTGTGAAGATCTTATAAAGGAAACCTTTAGATGAAGGGGACAACAGACAGAGACAGGAATAAACATTCACACTTCTTACTTAAAGCACAGAAACAAGGACAATGTGTCTGGAATATAGTTAACAAGAGAAAAGAGATATCAAGGCATCAGAGAGGGAACAAAGGCAAATGCCAAATCAAGAAGAAGTCTTTCAGAGTTGAAAACATGAAGAAAACACAAGGAAGGAAGGAAGGAAGGAAGGAAGGAAGGAAGGAAGGAGGGAGGGAGGGAGGGAGGGAGGAAGGGAGGGAGGGAAGAAAGAGAGAGAGAGAAAGAAAGAAAAAGAAAGAAAGAAAGAAAGAAAGGAAGGAAGGAAGGAAGGAAGAAAAGAAAGAAAGAAAGAAAGAAAAAGAAAGAAAAGCATAACTAGTGGTGGGTCATGCCTACCTAGCTACTCAGAAGGGCTGAGATCTGAGCATTGTGGTTCAAAGCCAGCCCAGGCAGAAAAATCCAAGAGATTCTTATCTCCAGTTTGCCAGCAAAAAGTTGAAAGTGGAGGTGTGGCTCAAGTGGTAGAATGCCATCCTTGAGAGGAAAAAAGAAAAAACGAAAACAAGCAATAGTGCAAGGCTTTGAGTTCAAGCCCTAATACCCACACAAAAGAAAGGAGGAGGATGAATTTAAGGCATGACATTCGAAGCAGGCTCTCCTTATGGAACGTCTCTTATGGAGCCTTTAAAGGATGACAATTCTTTGGAACTGTTCCAGAGGAGAATGTGAATGACAGAGTTTCCCGTCTATATGCTCACTGCATGCTTGCTTTCATAAAGGAGTTTTGTTTCGAGGAAAATCCTTAGGGAATCAGAGTGATGGGTCCTCTTTGGCAAATCCAGCCCTCCACGTGTCCCTTATTGCTATTTTCATAAGGTTGCTTGTTTTGTGGTGCTACCAATGGCACCTAGAGCCCCTTGCAGGTTGGACAAGAGCTCTACCACTGAACTACAACCCCAGCCTCCCCCACAACTGTTTTGTACAGCCTATGAACTAAGAATTGTAAATAGTTTTTAAATGTTCAAAAGAATATTTCATAGCATGCACCAATGATATGAAATGCAAATCTCCATGTCCATAAATAAAATTTATTTACCACCTGGGCCTTTATAGAAAACCTTTGTTTATTGCTGCTCTAAAACATCTGTCCAGTTACTTTGACTATAAATCTTTATATGGCCTTGGATTATATTCGTAATTATATCTCTTTATTATTGATTTATGTCTTGATTCTTGCTTTGTTCTGCTGGAGCTTGAACTCAGGACCTGAGCACTGTCCCTGAGCTATTTTTCTCAAGGCTAGCACTCTACCACTTGAACCACAGCTCCACTTCTGGCTTTTTGGTGGTTAATTAGAGTTAAGAGTCTCATGGACTTTCCTGCTCAGGCTGGCTTTGAACCATAATCCTCAGATTTCAGCCACCTGAGTAGCTAGGATTACTAGTGCCTGGATGCAATATCATTTCTTAATAATTCCTATGCTCCTTCATTCTCCTAGTTGGTCAGATATTAAATGCTCTAAGTATTTGAAGTCTATCTCTCATTTATCAGCTTATTTCTCTCTTCTTCTTAACAACAAAGGCTTCTTATGGCTGTCATTTTATATGCATCTAAGGCCAGTGATTTCTTTTCTACTTATTGGCCTATGAGTATTTTTCAGCTTTCATGAGGTATTTTAAAGGAGATTTTCATGAATGCTGCATTAATCTAATGAGCACTTTTGTCCTTAAAACAAATGTTTTCCCACTAGGCAGAGTTCTGTTTTGTCATATATCTACTTCCAGGAAGGAAGGTAGGAAGAAAGGAAGGAAAGAAGGAAGGGAAGGACAGAGGGAGGGAAGGGAAGGGAAGGACAGAGGAAGGGAAGGAGGGAAAAAAGAAGAGTATCCTATTATTATAACACAGAGACATTATTAGTTCTTATGTCTTAGTAAATACTTCTTTGGTCAAAGTTCTATATTGAGCTCTAGACCTCCAATCTAAATGTATTGTCATTGTAAACTGACTCTCCTCAACCTCATCAAGCCATGTCTGTTACCCTTGTCAGTGGACTGAACACTGTCAATAGAACACTGACTAGTTTTTCTGCTTGTTTATTCTCCTCCTCCAGCATCTTTCTACATTTCATTGTCTTCAGCTCACTGTGACTTGGGCACAGAACACTAGGGATCCAGTGGTGTAATCAGCTGGAAGTCGATTCTTCTACAAAATGCTCAACAGGTAACAGTTTTCAACTGCAAGTCACAGTTTATCTTTTGGCAGCACCTCTCTACATTTTTGAAGTCATTCCTTCTCATCAACAGAGCTGATGAAAGGTTTGGTTTCTTCCTTCAGATTCCTGAGACTAATTTGCCAACTTGGAAATAATAAACATTAATAGTGGAATCCATGCTGATTAGAACACCTGAGTAGTGAACCTTCTACAATGTTGAAAAGTCTCCTTTATTTATGCTGTTGGGTCTCAAAGTTGGGGCACATTTGGTTAAAATAAATCCTGGACTATTTCTGGAGAACTGCTAAGTGACAATCAAATAAACAATAACCTACACATAGTGGTAGGTCCTGAGAGACCAGGATGTAAGTGTATGGATGAGTCTGGATTGAACAACAGGACAGCCAAGGGGCAGACTATAATCAAGATGAATTTGAATCGTTCCCATGCAGAGTGTCTCCAACATATTACTGATCTCCTCCCTGATTTATTCGTTACATATTTAAAAAATAAAAAGCAATGTCTGTAAAGAGGAAGAGGGAGGTTAGTGGAGCTGGCTGTTTGGTTTTCCTGGAGTTTCCACCTTCAAGTCTACACTAACTTGCCAAAATAAACAATGTTAGCAAAACTGTCCTCTCCCCAGCTAGATGCTAAATCCTGTAACTCTTCCACCCGGAAAGGCTGGTCAATCTCAAGCTAGACTGTGAGCAAAGGAGCCTGAAGTTTGAGAAGTTAGGGGAGGGGAAAGATTGATCAAACCACTTATCACACTGTTAAGTTTTCCAAGACTGTGGGAAAAGCAACTTTCCTAGGTAACAGTCCCCTCTCCCTCTTTTCCAGATAAAGGGAATGCTTTGCTATGCAAATAACATGTCTGCTCCCAGAGGAAGTGAGGAGACTCAGAACAGTAAAAAGAACTCACCTTTCCAAGGTAAATTAACTCTTTTAAAGTACCATTGAATAAATTACTTCTCCAGGCACTAAAAGTCCTCTTAGTGCCCTAAAACCTCAAGATCACCTGAGATTAGTTTGCTTTTTGGAGGGTCAGGCCTCGTAAAGAATGAGTCCCATTGGAAAAACATCTTTTGTCTGCCCTTGTTAAGGTACACAAAAGAAGCATGTAGAAATCACTGGGCAACTCAACCTGTGTGTCTGACCCCAAGTAACTGGAATCCGAAAGTTGAAAGTGTCAAGGTCAATCTGAGCCTACTAACCAACTTCTTGAATAGATTTCAATTAGGTAATTACTGTATGTAGATAATTCTGTCTCCCTTTCTCATGGTCTTCAATCTCCCAAGAATCAGAACAAGAAAATGAGGGATACATAGGAGGGATACAGTGACTAATGAATATGGGAGACAGAGATCCTTTGAGTGTTTCCCCCTCTCCAAGTCACAGCTGACTTTCTCCAGGAAAGAAGTATATTCCCAAGATGACAACTAATTTATGTGGATATTTGTACAATAGGACCACTTAACACACATCTTCAAGGTATGGTGGTATATGACTGTAGGACCAGTACTAGGGTAAAGAAGGATTTCAAGTTTGAGGTCAGCCTGGGCTACATAGCCTGACCCTGCCTAAAAACAACAACACAACACACACACACACACATACACACACACATACACACACACACACACACACACACACACACACAGCCTACAATGTCAGGTAACACACTTTTCCTGATAAATAAATGAGCATTCTGTTAAATACAGTGCCTAAGTTAAGCTGTAAGAATCAGGAGGTAACTTCATAAGATTTGAGCACACACACAATACACAAGGTCCTGCTGCTACAGTCAGGTTGCTTAAAATTGTCTGAGGTTAACAATTTAAATTTGATGCCCAGCCCTTTTTCTTACAAAGCAGTAGATGGTCCACATATACATAAATGGATCACATATTGATAATTAAATTTAGAATTTAAAACATGCTAAGGTTATTACATTGCTATGTACTTTTTAAAAAGCAGGACACAAAAGCTAATAAAAACATGTAAATGAATGGAAAAGGATCAAAGGGGAAAATTCTGTGTAATATCACTCCAATATTTTTCATAAAGCTTTTTAAAAAAAAGTCATTTTATGAAAAAATAGAAGCAGTAAGAGAAGGGAAGAGACAGTTGCACCTAACCAATTGGATTGAGAAATTACAACTGGATGTTCAATGCGTCTGACTGAACTTTCCAGAAGCAAAGTGAACTGTTTGGGTTACATAACTCTCACTGACAAAGACAGTTTAGAAATTGGTTCTCAAAAGGCGGACATCTTTCTCTTTGAATTATAGGCAAATTAAAGGGATTCTGGGTTTTGATTTAACCACATTTGCTTTTGTACTTTAAAACAAACATTTCAGCCAAACATCATGGCTCACACCTGTAACCATAACTATTCAGGAAGATGAGTTCTAGAGAATCCTAGTTCAAAGTTAAGAAAAGTGATTGAGACTCCATCTCCAATTAACCAACAAAAGGCCAGGCTGGAGGCACAGCTCAAATAGTAGAGCACCATCCTTGAGCAGGAAAACTGAGATCAGTACCTGCACACACACACACACACACACACACACACACACACACACACACACTAAAAAATTAAGAGCATTTTTTTCATAATAATAAAAACTAAAGTAAGGACAGTTGGCTAGTCTCTTTCTCTCTCTCCCAAACTAAACCTATCTTTGGGCTCTTCCTCAGACCCTGACCTCAGAAACAAACCTCTCCGAAAAGTGAACAACAAAAATGAAAAGATTAAATCCGTATGAAGCTTGAGTTGAAGGCAGTTGTATGTTTTCTTAACTAAACCATGGGATGTCCATTGCTGGTGCCAAGAGAGACAGAAATAATTAGTGGAGTAAACAATCAAATCTGATCACTTAATGTCAGTATGCATTGGACCATTGCAAGAATTATCTACTAGACAGAGCTTCAGTTAATAAAACTGAAAAAAAATATTGTTTAAGTTTTAATGAAACCATATAGAATCAGAATCTACTTGCTATGGAGCCCAAAAATTGGGAGCAGAGGGGCCTTGTTGTTTTTAAGTATTTTTGCTAGAAATCAAGTTATAGGAAGTCAAGTGAGATTGGTCAAATCTCATCTTCAGAAAGTGTGGCAAAAGTGACTAAAAGGTGAACTTCTCATAGGAACACAACTCGGCGCATCATTGTTCCAGCTTGTCTTCATGTCCTTAAAACACTCACTTTTCAAGTAAATATTTCTGAATCCTAGAGCATATTTTCTAAATAATTTGATCAGAACAGCACACTATGCATTTATAATTGCAGTCAGGTTTTTTTACAATCGTGTGTGTGTGTGTGTGTGTGTGTGTATGTGTGTGTGTATGTGTGTGTGCGCGTGTGCGTGGGGCATGAACTCAAGGACTCATGCTCTTGATTAGCTTTTTCCAATCAAGAATAGTGCTCTATATATCTCCAATGCTGGCTTTTTGTGGGTGAGAGACAACAGTCTCTTGGATTTCTGTACCTGGGCTGGCTTTGAACCGCAAACCTTGGATCTCAGCCTCCTGGGTGGTTAGGATTATAGGCATGAGCCACTACCAGCACCTGTCTTGGAAAATATCTTGAAGTAAGGAAAAGCAGTGACAATTGGAACTTAAGCTAATGAACCCATTTAGGAATGGCAACTGGCTTCTTCACTGCAAAAAATATTTTACTTTGAGAACTGACTAAATATCATACACCTGGGATTTTTGCCTGCTTTTTTAAAATGCCTATATTTGCTGTTTTGTTTTAACATAAGAGCAAACCAATTTTTTTTTCTTAAAACCAACCCCTTTTCCCCACTGTAAGCAGGGCAGTTCTGTACTTCTTTATTCTGCCTTGTATCCACTGGGCCACCTTTCCAACAACTCCACACTTATTTCTAGGTGTACTCTTCTGTATTGTGTTAGTAAGTGTCACATGGTAAACTTAAACAAGTGTAATGACTCTCATTTGGCTGTCCACCAGTTATCTTAAATTTCTCTGGGAGAAATAATAATCCTTTATTCTTGAGTAACTTAAGATCACTTAATGTTGCTTTGGCAGAATTTTTTTGTCCCCCACCCCTAACCCTTACTGGAGTATGAACTCAGGACCTCACATTCTCCTTTGGTTTGATTGGCTGGTGTTCTACTATTTGAGCCTTGCCATCAGCCCTACATTTTGTTGGTTATTTTGAAAATGGAGTCTGGCAAACTTTTCTACCTGGGCTGTCTTCAAACCATTATCTTCCAGATCTCAGCTTCCTGAGTAGCTAGAATTACAGTCATGAGCTATTGGCCCAGAGTATGTATGTATGTATGTGTATGGGTATGTATTTATGTATATATATATATATATATATGTATATGTGTGTATGTATGCATAGTATGTTAATGTTTTTTTAACTGCATTTTTTTTGTCTTTTCTTTTTTGGTACTGGGGATCGAATCCAGAACGTTGCACTTGCTAGGCAAGCGCTTTGCCTAGCCCTGTATATGTATATATGCACATACATCCCAGCCCTGTATATGTATATATGCACATACATATTCATTTTGACAAGAGGCTGTGTGAAGAGTTTATAAAATTTGCTTTGTGTGGAGACAGAAGACCTAGCATTGGGGACAAACAGTTTAAAGACCTTGGCCTCAGATAAACTTTTCTCTTTGTCTAGGCTCACCTTCAGAGGGGAAGCCTTGAGGCTGCGAAGTCCCGGGGCCTAGAGGTGAGCTGGGGTACCCTCATGATGTAGTAAGGGCTTGGTATATCCTTTCTCAAAGAAATGGGGCGGCTCTATTCCTGCACACCACAGTCCCACAGTCTCTTCTATTCTGCTGCTCCCACCCCCCACATTTGGAAAGGGGGCAGGGGAAGGAGAGGCTCCATGTGGCGATCCATTCCAGGCCCGTGTTCTGTGTATCCCCAAGGAAGCTGAGAGGGAGGACTGGCCTTCATTCAGGGCCTACCTGCTGGTCAGTCTTCAGCCCATAAGTTTGTTCCCACTGCATGAGCCCCCAGATCCCCCATTCAGTCACTCCAATATGCAGGCCCATCCAGAGCTCAGTGGCAAGAGACTCCCCTCACCCCACCCCCGAAATCCCCTAAAGATCACCACCCCTCCTCCCCCGGCAAGCCTTCCCATCTGCCTACTTTGTGCGCCCATTTGACCCCATTAAATACGAACAGCAACGGTCCAGGCCCGGATAATTAGATGGGTCTGTCTGCAGTTTCACCTGGGCGCGGGCTCTCCAGGGTGGATGAGCTGGGCGGACCATCAGCTCCAGTGGGGGAACCTGACTCTGCAGTCGGCCTGGCTGGGGGCGCATGAGCACTGCCGCCAGGTGCATGGTCCCCGCCGGTCCCCGGCAGGAGTGGGAAGGACGCGCCCCTGCACACTCCGTAACAACCTGCACTGCTCAGCCCCCCACCCCACCCCACCCCCAGCCTGGGGGCGCTGGGACCCCGCCGGAGGGAGGATCTTGAAGTTCGTCCAAGACTGTGATTACTGGGGTCTGCCAGCGCCGTGGCCGCGCACAGTTCAGGCCGAGCCGCGCGGCTGGCCCGCAAGAGGGGGAGGTGAAGGGGGGGGGGTTGTTGGAAGTGATGGAATGAATTCTGTCCAGACCGAAAACAAAGTCAGCAGGTCACCTGGCAGGTTCTGAGCGCATTATGCAACGAAAGCAGGGAATGCTAGCCGCGCCCCCCCACCCGACCTGCCCCCGCCACACTTCTGCGCCTAGGAAGCCGGTTCCAGTTTAAGGATTGGGCAGGGATCTACCTACCAAGCAGCTTTTCTGATGTGGTTACGATTTCACAGACCTCCTCAAGGGCGATTCTCCTTCTCCATTTTTCTTTAAGTAATGGGAACATTACTCTGGGGATTTCTTTTTTCCTTCTTCTTCTTTAAATAAAAAAAAAAAGGTGGGGGGGGAGTTTCAGGCTAGATCCTGAAGCCACACAAGCAGGGGACTTCATAAGGCCGTGGGCCCAACCTAAAGCAGAGACTATTAAAACCTGGCTTAATTAATCTCCACGCCCAGGCAATTCCTTATCTCCCTGGTTCTCAGCACGAAGCTTGCAAATAGAATTTAAAGAGTTAAAGCTGGCCATAGTTCATTGTTTTTCCTGCTAACATTTGTGACATTACCACTATTTTGTTAACTAGGTATATGCAATTCACAGAATTTCACGGTAAATTCCCCAGACCAAATATTTGGCTGAACAAATAAACAACATTATCCATTCCTGAAAATAAGCCAGGGGAAGGGAGGAGGGGAAGGCAGGCAAGGGAAGTGGTTGCTAGAAAGTGACCTGAGTTGGACAGCCACCGGCCTCAGGACAGCCCAGGATCCTTGGTTCCAGAACTGGGCTTTTTTTTTTTTTTTTGACGACATATTTCGAAAAGTTGCTAGAAATTGGGCAAAACAAAATGAAGCTGCCTGAAGGAAACCCCTAATGGGCTTACTCTAAATGATTTATTCAAGCTCCATACCATTAATCAAAGGGGCAGCGACCTGGGGGGCTGAAGAAGGGGGGAAAGATCTCTCTTTGCAGGGAGTTTGGAGTCTTGCTGCTTTTGCCTGGGGCTCTGATCTCCTCTCTCCACCTGTGCTCTCCAGGGAGCTGGGGCTTTTGGCAACCACCCCACTTCTATTTTTATTGGTTTTCACTAAGCTGCTCCTTTTGGAAGATTGTAGAACTTCAGTAATTAAAAACAAAAATGAATCTTGCTTCACTCACTCCATCCCAAAAGCATATGTAAGACCATGTGTACAAGAATCACACACAGAAAAGCACAAATGCCAGGTGTGTGCCTACCACATTCTCTCTGGATGCGCGCGTGCGTACACACACACACACACACACACACACACACACACCTGCAACAGCAATACTATCATTACCACTCATTTCTACACCTTCAAGATGGAGAGATACACCCGTACCACTCCTCACCAAACGACTCTAGGAAGACACTGGCCATTCTGACCCATCCAACTCTATGTTTAAAATAAAAAAATAAAAGAGCACATAAGAAATGAGTTTGAAGCCAGACTTTGGTAGCTCATGCCTATATTCTAGCTACTTGGGAAGCTATGATCTAAAGATCATGGTGCCAAATCAGCCCAGATAGGAAAGGTCTGTGAGACTCTTACCTCCAGTTAATGCCCAAAAAGCTGGGAGAGGAGGTATGGTTCAAGAGGTAGGCTGCCAGCCTTGAGTAAAAATGTTAAGGGATAGCACTCAAGCTCTGAGTTCAAGTCTCAGTACCAGTAAAATAAGAAAGAAAAAAAAAGAAATAAGAAATGAGCCTGAACAGGCCAGAATCCAGGCTGAATTTAGTTGCGTCTGCTAAAGAAAAACAAAGGCTTCTCCTTTGGTCCTTTTAACTCCTACACTCACATCCAGAAAGCCATTACTCTGTCCTTGACCTAGAGTCCCATCATCATCGTTTTGTCACTGTGGCCAAATGGAACATTGCTCCTCCAAGAAACCTTGGCTCAAACAAGAGAAGCTCCATCAGGTATATCATATTCTGCCCAGCTCCAGAGAAAGGTGAGTGGGAGAGAGAGCAAGAAAATGGAGAGCATTTGACTCATGATTGCATGAAATAAGCAGAACACTTCACAGTGCCCACACATTCTGCCCCTTCACTGCCTGGCCTCATTGCCTGCCCCTCCCTTATCCCCAAATCAGCACAATCTGTTGGGATTTTGAATTTGATGGAAACCTTAAGGGGGGTGGTAAAGGGCAAAGGAGAATAGCCAAGAAACACTGCAGAATCCAACCATGTGTTCTATCAAAATGGTGATCAAACCCAATTCTTGAAAAACAAAAGATTATTTTTTAACTGAAGCGAACACAAACATTAGTGTGTGAGTTATGAATTCATTCTGGCTTTAACACCAACCTATCATAGCTGGAGACACTGGATAGTAGGTAGTCTCTCAAAGATAAAAGAAAGCGGGCCCCAAACTGATGGCTTACATATATAAGTAATTCTAGGAGGCTGAGATCTGGAGAATCTTGATTCAAAGTCAATCCATGCAGAAAAATCCACTAGTTTCCATTTCCAAAATAATCAGCAAAACATAGGGCTAGAGGTGTGGCTCAAGTTGTAGAGTGCCAACTTAGTAAATTTAAGGTTCTAGTTTTAAAAAAAAAACTGGCGTAAGTGGGAATCAATTTCTTGGGAGTCCAGACCTCTACATTACTTAGCTGTGACACACCTCTAACCGGTGAACCAAAAGATCTGTGCAAGAAGCCCAGCTCACACCTTTCATCCCAGTGTTTCTCCAAGGCTTGGGTCATCCAGATGGGAGAGGGTGCTGTGTCCTTGTTAACATTCACTAGAAATGGAAAACAATTCATCCTGGCCATTACCATCTCTCTCTGCCATCAGTCAATTGCCCATCTCCACTTATCACCTTCTGCCTTCCAGTCCACTCCAGTCTTACCTCAGCAGGAAACCACCTCCCTCAAAAGGGACAGGACAGAAGAAACAAGATTAAAGAGAAAAAGGCCATCATTTACCTTTAAAATAATGACTCATTTTATTTTTATTTTAATACGTAGTTATAAATATATTTTGTCAAAATATATGATCAATATGGTCAAAACATTTGCACGTAAAGTCATAAATAAGGTCAAGGTGAACATCTAGGGTTTTTTTTTCCTTTCTTTTTTTTTTTAAAGATAAAAGTCCAGCTATAAGAAAGCAGTCTGTGTAGTGTGTAGGTAGGTGGGCGGGTGGATGGGAACATGTATGTGTGTGTGTGTGTGTGTGTCTGTCTGTCTGTCTGTCTATCCTCCAGAATGACTGGACTTCAGCGACACCCACATCCCTCTACCACCATCTCCTGATAATTTTTCAGCACCACCTTGTCATACTCATCCAGGTACAGCATGGAGATGGCGCTCAGTTCAGTGGGTACACAACAGGCCTTAGGGATACTGGAATTGACAGAGTTGACCAAGGTCTGCACGATGGCATGGTTGGTTGAGTTGAGGTGGTCTGCCAGTGGGAAGGGGCAGTCTCCATGACAGTAGAAGGCCTGGTATCCCGGCGGGGCCACAATCCAGTCATTCCAGCCCACATCACTGAAGTCCACATAGAGTGAGTGGCGCCGGCAGTTCTTATTCTTCTTCCTAGACCGCTGTGGGTGATGCTTAGAGCTCCGCTTGGCCCTCCGACGTCGGGTCAAGGCATGGCCCCGGCCATCATGGCCAAAAGTGACCAGGAGGGGCCGAAGCTGGCCCCAATCCCCACTTCCTTGAGGTAACGATCGGCTAATCCTGACATGCTGGCCCTGGTAGGTCCGTGTCTGATGGAGGTGAACCACCTCAATAGCCAGTCCATGGTTGGGCTGCTTTTCTTGGGTCCAGCGAAGGACCGCAGGGCTCACATCAAAAGTTTCCCACCGTGTCACATTGTGGTGGACCAGTCTGGTGTCCAGTAGTCGTGTGATGAGGTGCCCAGGCACCACTTCCTCTGGGGGCTTCATAACCTCATAAACGTTTATTCGGTGGAAGCCTTGCTCCCAATCAGGGCCCTGGTCCACCTGCTCTCGGAAGAGCCGAAGCTCTGCGGAGGAGACCACCTCATCTTCCGGGATGCTGCTGAGGTTGAAGAGGAAACGAAAAGCCAAGTTCTCGCTGGACCCTGGGATGCTCTCCAGATGTTCTAGGCACCGTTGGGAAGGGAAGGGAAAAGAAAAAGCACATGAACATTCATGGAAAGAGATGGAAAGTCAAGAAGTAGCTGAACTGGACAACTGAGTGGTTATATGTGGCTATATATGGCAACTGCTTATATATTGTATTTCAATTAGGAGAACATAAGTGGACTTTTTCATTGGAAGGAGCAGAGAATGGAATAGCTAGTGAAGCAGCAAATTTTAACTAGCATTTGTCAAGCAGTAAAGACAGAAAGTATCTCCCAAACTCCTGTGTGTGTGTGTGTGTGTGTGTGTGTGTGTAATAATTTCCATGTGTCAACTCCTTTTTAAAATCTCCCCTTTTTAAAATCCTCTTTTAGCTTTGTGTACACAGTTTTCTTTACAAGTAGTTGTAAAGAAAAAAAGGGACCAACAGAGTGGAGGCAGAAGAAAACCCACTTGCATGTGTACACACGTACACATGTACACACACACACACACACACACACACACACCCTCCAGCCCTCCTTCTACTTTCTCCAGTGTGTTACTAAACATTTCCCCAGTGACCTTGGAAACACAGAGTATGCCTTGTTGATCAAGTTACAGAGGGGAGAATAAATTCCAACACAGTAATGATGCTGGTGGATTAATAACTCAGATTTACTTTGGAAAAGAAACATCCGCTAGGAAATATTCAGATCAGATTACAAGGCCCCTATTGAATAAACCTTGACAAACACACAGCTGTAATATTAAGTTCAGTAGGTGCTTTGAACAAAATGGGCAGAAAACCCGGCAGGGGGAAAATTTTTTTAAATTAAATAATAAAAAAAAGCTTTGATACAGCAGCAACACACCACTGGGGCTAGCCCGAGTCTGCTCCTGAGCCATGCCGCTACCCAGCTCGCCAGCAGCTCCCCCTCTGTCTCCAGAAAACAAGTTCAGAGGCAGCTCTGGAAATTCTTGGAGGTAAATGGCTCTGTTCCTCTGCCTCCGGGATTCGAGGCTTTGATGTAACCTGAACTCCTCTTCCCCAGGGCTTCCACGGCCCCACTGCCCGCCCCCCCCCATCCTCACCCTACCCCCCCACTCCCCCGGACCTGGGGCTGGGACTGACCTTCGTGGTGGAAACTCCTCACGGTGTTGGCCCGGCTGGCGGGGCGTTCAGGGTACTCCAAACCCGTGCCCGGGATCTGCTCTTCCTCCTCCTCCTCCCCAGACTGGAGCCGGTAAAGATCCCGCATGTAATCCGGAATAACTGCGCTCTTGCTGGGCTGCGGGCGGCGGCGCAGCCCGAACATCTGCAGCAGTGTGGCCTCGAAGTCCCGCAGGAGCTCATGGCTCTGCCCGGAGCGGCGTCCTCCCGCGTGGCCCTGAATCTCGGCGACTTTTTTCTTCCCGGTCTCAGGTATCAAACTAGCATGGCTCTCGCCTCCCAGCAGGACTTGGCATAATAAAACGACCATCAGCATTCGGTTACCAGGAATCATGGTGTCTCTGGGGAGTGGGGGGGGGGAAGGTTAAAGAATAAATAAACACCAACAAATAGAGAGAAAGGGAGGGGATGCCTCTGCGTCTAGGGCTGGTAATGGAGGGTGGAGAAGAAACCCCGGGCCCGGGAAGATCAAGTTTGTGTTTTCTGCCTGGCATCCACCAACCACCACCGCCACCAGCAGCAGCCGCAGCAGCAGCAGCCACGCACGGCTTGAAAGTCACCATCGCCCTGTAATTACTTGGTCTAACTTGTTTACAGTCAAATAACCCCAAATCAGATAGCCTCCATCCTGTGAATCTTTTTTTTTCTTCCTTTTTTGTCTCAGCTGCTATCAGAGCCGGTGATCTCAGAGTGGCTTCTCCAGGGATAAACAGTTAACATTGAGGTGGTAAAAAGCAAGGAGGAGGGGGGGGATTAAAATGCCACCGCTCTCCACTTCAGACCTTCAACCTTTCCCCCTCTTTCTCCATCCCTCCCCCCTCCTCCCTCCACCCTCACAGCCCAACTTCCACAACTTTCAACTGCTTGGGAGCAGGAGGGAGGGAACGCAGCGAGGCAGCGAGGCAGGGACCGGGCGAAGACTGGGGCGGCGGGGTCCAGGGGTCGAGCAAGGAGTCGGGGGGCTGGGGGTGAGGGCTCTCGGGCTGGTTTTAAGGCTTATTGACTTGTGGCCGACGAGTTGGACACGCTCAGTTAAAAGCACCAGTTCGCGCCCGCGCTCTCAACTCTCATTTGGAAGGTTCCCGAGGCAACTCCGTTTTGACAAGAGTTCCCCAAGCCCCGGAGGCGTTGGGCTCTCCGCCGACCAGCAGCCGGACAGGGGAAGGGAAGGGTTAACCAAGCACCACCCGGGGCTGCGGACCGTTCACGTCTCCAGTCCCTAGGAGCCCGACTTTCCCGAAACACACCAGGTCGGAGAGGGCAGCACTTTAAAAGGAACCGGCACGCTTCGAGCACCCGAGGCTCTGGGGCCTTGAACGCAGAGCAACAGCGCTGCGGGACAGCGGAGCGCGGACGCTGGAAGGGTGATCCGACGGGAGGGACCCCCGGGGACCGGGGATGGGGAGGGCAGAGTGAATTCCGGGGGGGGGGGGGGGGGGAGATAGGAAGAGGTGTCTACTCACTGACAGAAAACAAGGCATATAATAACAGTCCATGATTCTTGACAGCCAATCTTGAACAAACTTGCTGGAAAGGCTCAGAGAAGCTGCGGCAGCGCGTTGCTCGGAATGGCACTACGGAATGGCTCCTAAAATGAATATTTGAATATAATGAGACTCCGGCGCAGACAGGCTCTGTTTTTCTTCCAGCCCCTCGGAATCACGTGGACGCAGAAGCCCCGCCCTCCCCCCTACCCCTCCTCCCACTTCGGCCCAGACTCGAGACCCGCCCCTCCAGGCGAGGCCAACCCCAGCGCCCGCCGCCGGAGTCTCGGCGGTCTGGGAGGAGTCCCCCCGCCGCGCTCCGCCGGGCCGGGCCCGGGGGCCGGCGCCCCGCCGCGGGCGCCAGCGCGCGCCGGGGACCCGGTGCTCCCCTCTACCTGCGTTGCGTCGGGCCGGACCCTGGCACTAGCGGCCTGCAGCCCGAGGGTCTGGGGCGCAGGGCAGGGGATGAGCCATGCAAAGCAGCGCCAACACCACTTCAGTGGGACCCGGGGCCGGGGCCGGAGCCGGTGCGGGGCGCGGCGGGAGAGGGGGGAGTGTGTGTGGAGGGAGGACGAGTCTTCACTGCCCCAGAGCCTCACCACCGAGAGGCACTGGAGAAGGAAAACGCCGAGGGACCTAGCACACCCGCGCGCGCGCACGCACGCACACACACACGCATATGCAAACACACATGCACACCCCGACACTTCCTCCCCTGGGTCTCCCCGAGGCCAAACCCTGCTCCCAGGGCCAGGCAGCCAATCCCGGCGAGGGCTCAGAGAGGAGTTGGACAGCGGATTTAGCTTCCAGCCCCAAGTGGCTGACCATGTCACAAACGAGGCCGGGAGAAGGGAGACTCTCAGGCCAGGCTGTGGTCCATGTGGAGGCTTAAGAGGGAGCGGCTTCTAGAGTTATTTCTCCGGTACCGAGACGGAGAATCCTGGCCGGGCATCGGCCGCTGGGTACCCCACTTCCACCCCTTCCAAGCAAAGCAAATTCGCGAGAAACCGGTCGCCCTGCAGGCAGGGAGGAGCTGAGGGCGCCAGGTCCCCAAACTCCGGACACATTCCGAAAGAGGCGTCGCCTAAGAAAGGGCGCATCGTATTTTTCCTATCTTAAGGTCGCCAGGGGTTTACAACTCCAGATCGGCCCAACACGTTCCCCAAAGTCCACAAAACCGGGAACAGCTTTCGGCCTGCACTCGACCTCCGCGTCAGTCTCTTTTAACCCAGGCTTGACTTATTTTTTTACATCACCCCACTCACCCCCGCCACTTCCTCCCCCCCCTCCCCAACACCCCTTTCCTCCTTTGCACCAGCTGCGGCGTCGCAGCAAATATTCCTGCGAGACTTTTTTTTTAAAATCAGGCCAGAGCTCAAGCAATTACTTGGGTGACTTGACCTTTCGCCGAAGGTGCCGCACGCGTGGATCGCTGAGGCCTGTTCCAAAACCTGAGCAGGCGCAGCTCAGCGTTCAGCCTGGGTCTCAGCGCCAAATCGCTCCGGGGAACTCGATCCCCAGGATTCCCGCCCAGAACCCATCCCATCCAGTCTCCCTTTCCTTTCCGGACGCTTGCGGGAAGCCACGAAGGCAGAGGCTTGGTAAAGGAAAGGATGGATCCGTTCTACCCTCCTTCGTGGCCGACGCCACCCGAGACCCGCGGACCCAGGTGCGGAGGCCTCGGGCGCCGCGGCGCGACGGTCGGTCCGCCCAGAGCGGCTTTCCTAACCCGCGCCACCGTGGGGGAGAAGTGGGAAAGGGCTGGAGAACGCAAACTGTGTGTGTGTGTGTGTGTGTGTGTGTGTGTGTATGTGTGTGTGTGTGTGAAAAGCCAAGAATCCTATAGAAAAACAAATAATATCGGAGGAAAATATAAACTCGGGGACCCCTCCAAAGTGAGAAAGAGAGACGGAGGCGCGCTGGTGCACGCGGGGCGGGGAAACATGGAGAGGAGCGCACGCCGGGGAGCCGGGACAAAGCTGAGCTCCCCAGTCTCCCCGGGCGGTCGGTGGCGGGAGGGTTCGCCAGCGTTAAAAATCAAGTGACTGGGGGATGATGGGGGGGGGGTCGTCGAGGATGGTGTTTCGATTTCCGAGTCACTAGGATTCATCTCTAAGCACGTTTTCCTTGGCAGACTTTTTAAGTTAAAAAGACGAAAGCCCAAAATGAACTTTTCTTAGGGGATAGGAACGCAATTTGTGGCGGTTATCCTTCTTTTTCCCCCACCTAAACCTTCTCCCTAAACTGCGGTAGCCTCAGTGTGCCAAATGTATACCTTTGGGGCTTTTAAACATCTCACCAAATCTCCCCAACTCATCAAGCGCGACGCAAACCCTCCACCCATGCGGTGTCCCATAGGGCGTCAGAAGCCCTTTGCGTGAAGAGGTGAGCGGGGTCGCGGCGATCCCAAGACCCTGTTTCACGTCGGTTCTGAGCGCGGAGGGCCTGGCAGAGCCGCGTCCCGCATAGCGACTCCCAGTAGGATACAACTCAACCGAAAAGGGCCATTGGATGGCCCCGGCATCCTAACCGTTGTACCTAGAACCTTGCACCATGAAATGATAAAAGAGGACGGTCCTTGGGTGCCTCTCCCGCCCCCCAAGTCTAAGAAAATAGCTCGTGGAGAAGGCGCGTTCTGCAGCTGTGGTTCACAAGACCCAGGGGTGCAAAGCCAGCCCTCGACGTAGCCCCGCGAGCGGCGCGCGCGCTGGGCAGGACCGCAGCAGGACTGCGCGCTCGGCCGCGGAGCCAGCGCTGGCCAAGTGCTCTCTCTAAGTCGCGGTCCCTCTGCCCCCTCCCTCTGTACAGAACTCAGAGCCTACTCCCTCCCACTCCTGCTTTTCCCGTCCAGGAGATCGCCACCTCCAGCCCACGGGCAACGTGTTCAGCCACACAAGTCTTTGGCCAAGGACTTCCCCTCCTTTCCGCCTCTCGTGTTTCTGCGCCTTCCCAAAGTGGAACTCGTCCGGGGCCATCGGACCAAAAAGGTTTGGATAGAGGAGGCAGTAGTAGGCGATCTGGAGGGGTCTTTCAGAGCCAGTATCCCCCACCTCCCGTAGCGCTACTGGGGAGAAAATGGGCCACCTTTCCCCCCCAGTTGTAGACTAATCCCTCTCCCCCCAACTTCTTCCCCTAAGGATGCGTCTCGGGACTGGTGCGGGTGGTCAGGTAGTCTCGCTCACCATAGATCCCAGCGGTAGCGGGCTCGCCAGCAGCAGCTCCGGGAAACCTGGGCGAGGGCCGGGGAATGGGTCGCTGCAGGCTCGAGACGGCTCGGACACGAATCCCATCAGGGACACCGGCAAGTTAGTCAGGCCGGGCCTCAGTGGCGTCCCAGGCTCTGGTCCCCTCGGCTCGGATGCCCCAACACACCTAGTTTCCGGGCCGGCTCTGCGCTCCGCGCGCCTCTCCTTCCTACCCTCTGCCCTCCGCATCTACTCCTTCCTTCTCTTTCCCTCCCTCTCTCTTTCTCTCTTTCTTTCTTTCTTTCTTTCTTTCCTTCCTCCTCCTCTTCCCCAGCAGCCCCTCCCTTCTGCCCTCCTCCCTCACTCGCCTCCCTTTCTGGAGATGGGAGCCCCGCCCACATCCTCCCACCCAGCCGCCGGGCCTCGCCTTGCCTGGCAGGCCCAGGTCCCGGAAGCTCGCACAGCGTCCCAGCCAGCCTGCCGAGGCAGCCTGGGCTGGGACCTCTCCACCGCCAGCCCGGTGGAGGCAGCCGGGGCTCACCTGCGCACCACGTGCAGAGGTACTAAAAAAGCATGCACCGACTAGTCGCTGAACCTTCCAAAAATACCCATGGGAGTCTGGGCTTCCCTGGGTTTAGAGTAACTGCTGCCCAAACTGATGATTAAAACACTGAGTAATCACCAGTTACCCCGAGTAATTAGAGATAATGAAACACCTCTAAAATCAGGTTATGGAGAAAGGAGCTGTTGGATTGGTTTAAAGGGTGGCCTTCCATAAACTGTTAAAGGATTCCCAAACGTTGGGAAACAGGCTGTGCACCCCAGATGAGCTCCTAAAAGGTGTCTTTCCTTCTTAAAACATCTTTTTGCTTGCTTTTTACAGAACGGCTAACTCAGTAGTAACCCTCAGTAACTCCACCCCATCTGATGTGCTTCCTTCCCTTCTCCCCAGCCTAACCTTTGTAGAGGACAGAAGTGACTTGCAGACAGGCTGGGCCATGCTTTTACAGTTAGAAAAGTGGTGTGTGTGTGTGGGGGGGGGGGGTTCAAAAGCTCTCTCAAGCACTTCCATGGCAGTTATTTTTGTCACTGTTGTCTCTGTGTTTGTGGTGTACCTAAGATTTCCTCATCATCTCAACAAGTTGATCTTCCAAAATAACAACCAGCCAGGCAGGTACTGGTGGCTCAGGCCTATAATCCAAGCTACTCATGAAGCTGAGAACTGAGGATTTCAGTTTGAAGCCAGACCAGGCAGGAAAGAGTCATCCCCAATTAACCACCCAAAATCTGAAAGTGGAGCTGTGGCTGAAGCGGTAGAGCATTTGCCTTTAGTGAAAAAGCCAAGGGAAAGCAACCAAGCCCTGAATTCAAGCCCTACAGCAGGCACGTGTGTGCATGTACACACACACACACACACACAAAGGTAACAACCTTAGAAGCAATCACCTTGTAGGCCACATAGAGCCAAGAAAAGATGCTCTTTGCTCTGCTTTTAAAAGAAGAGAGGGAATAAAGAATTGGTCCTTTAACTAAAAAAAAGTGCTAGTAATCTTATTAGCAGGGAGGTGGAACGTGGTGGTGGCTTTCAAATCTTCTCAAACAGGAACTCATTTCCCACGCAGCCTGGGATGGAGCTGTAAGGGAACTATCAGTTCTATCTCAGTTTGACAAAGACCAAAAAGGAAGGACAGCAGGTTAAAGAGACTTGCCCAAAGCCTTGCAGTGAATCATAGTCTCTGCTCTGGAGTTACAAGCTAATGCCACAGGGTAGGGTGGCTCTGGGCCCTGAACTCTAGGCTGCGGGAGGAATGCTGGAGGGTTTATCATTTCCTGTCCTGGGTTTCTTTCCTTAGATTAGACGTTGAATTTCTCTGTCTCCACCACACTTTGAGCTCCTTACTTAAACAGATACCGCCTGGCCTAGGGTAACTCATTTTTAAAAGCTTTACATTTACACACCTTTAAACTTTAGAGAACAGGAAGTACTTCCTGTAATCTGTGAACCAAGATTACAAAGGTTGGGAAGTAAGTGAGACCAGAGAGACACTACTACCAGAGCAGAGCCACAGCATCCTGCCATCTTTTCCAGTCAAACAAAAGAAACAAGCTGAACGCCTTTGGCCAACTCCTTTTGTTCCTATAGGTACTAGTTTTCTTGCCTGCGCAATGAAAATATGAAAGCAGATAATTTCCATATTCACTTTCATTTGAAAAGTAATAGATTATTTTATTGTAATTTTAATAAACATTATCCACCTTCTTTCATCTTAAATCACTCCTGCGTTTACCTTCTCTTAACTATCTGATCAATTAGAGCAAGGCAATAACAGTTGCCTCAAAAGATGACTGAAAATATACCATCAGCTTCCAACACAGTCCAAATTACAATTATTTAAGACAACAACATGAAATTAAAGCTTCATTAACTAGTTACTCAAGTCTCTCCTGCAGCATGAAGCAGGGTGCTCTTCTAGCACACTGTAAGAACAGATTAAATGCTCACTGAGCCCCTTGAAATCAATCACTATAGTTTTAATAATTAACAAAAAGTATCCCTTAATATTTAAACTCAGAAAAGACAGTGCTAAGCTACCCTCAAAAGCAAGCTTCTTAGTTTCTTTTTGTTGATGTACTCTGTAATTTGTTTTGCTCCAACTGTTTTTGGATGCCATCTATTCATTGAAATGAATAAAGGGTCCATTGGTTTACCCAAGACCTATGACCACATTCTAGGAGCTTTCAGTCATATCTTCGTGGGACAGTACATGGGCCTTTAGGTGTGTGATGGAAAAACTTAGCTTCAGTTCTCTTGGGCTACCTTTACCTCCCCACACTTTAGATGGGGGCAATCTACCTGTTATCAACTGCTTTTCCCCAGGCCTCTTTCTCTTTTCCTCCTCCCTCATTCAGGCCAAAGACAAATTACTTATTGGATAGCCAATCAATCACAGCCCAGTGATCAGAACTGGTGAGGGAAATCAGTGTAGTTCTTTTCTCTCAAGCTTATTTATGAATCTCAGTGTTTCTAAGCTATGATAGACCGAATAAAACAATACTTTCGCTGGGTGCGGGTGGCTCATGCCTATAATCCTAGCTACTCAGAAGGCTAAGATCTGAGGACAATGGTTCAAAGCTAGCCTAGGTAGCAAAGTCCATGAGACTTTTATCTCCAATTAACTACCCAAAAACCAGAAGTGGGGCAGTGGCTCAATGTAGTAGAGCACAAGCCTTGAGTGAAAAAGCTAAGGGACAGTGCCCGGGTTCTGAGTTCAAGCACCACAATCAACAAAAGAAAACATATCTGTACTTTAAAGTACATAGATTAAGAGAGGCTCTCAGAACAATTCAGGAGCAACTTGCTCCTCTGCTGCATGGAGTATATTTGTTTGTTGTTGTTGTTGTTTTTCTCATGGACAGCATCACAAAAGACTTGCTAGTCAACTAGTCCTTTGAAACAGCAAGGTGTTCTAAAGACCATCAGCTTCAGAATAAGGATGAGTACCAATAAAAGGTAGAAGTATCCATATTTTACAAGGTTTCCTAAAGATTCTGAGCACATGACAGTTTAAGAAATATTGTTCTGCACTGCACTTGTGGCCTGTAATCTTAACTACTCAGGAGGCTGAGGTCTGAGGATCTGAAAGCCAGTGAAGACAGGAAATTCCATGAGACTCTAATCCCCAATTCACCACCCAAAAAGCCAGAAGTGGTAGAGTGCTAGCCTGGAGGAAAAATAAAAAACAACTCAGGAACAATGTAGGCCCTGAATTCAAGCTCCAGGACTTACACAAAGCAAAAGAAAGAAGAAGAAGAAAAAAAGAAATATTGATTTATAGTTTTAGAGCTGAGAAATATCATTAAAAGAGAAACAATAGTTAGGTGCAAAAAAACCTCAAAACTAATAAAAAACCCTCAGGCCCTGAAATCAAGCCCCAATACTAGCACACACACAAAGGCAGATGCTAAGACATTATTAAATAGGTAAGGACTTTCCTTGGCTGGTCCTTTATAAGCAGCAGTTATAATCTTATAATGCTCAAAGCACACAGGGTAGCTTAGGCCTAGTAGACCTTCCTTCCAGGACCCTCAATTGTGAACTACATTTAGTTATCAAACTTTCTTTGCCAGTGAGATGTGTGTGAAAACTTTAGGGAATACTTTGAAGGACTTACCAGCATCCTTGCTAGTCACTGGGAAACAGTAAGATAAGTCAATTACAAGTGGAATTGAAAGCAATCTTTGAAGCCTGACTATTAGTTTGTCTCTTCTGAGTATTTACTGTGTGTTACATATTTTGCTGTCTCTCATTCACAATCACCTTGATAAAAATCCCCATTCTACAGTTGAGAACCTGACATGTACAGAGATTGTATAAGTTACTCAAAGTTGCCAGGATGGTAAGTAGTAGAACCCAAAGCTAGACCAGGCCAGTCTCCTCTTGCATATATCTGGAATGAGGCCTGCAGAGGAATTGGATTCCTGTGACCACAGTTTGAAACTAAACAGGCATGCCCTCCAGGGTTTCCAGGGACCAAAGCATCCATTCCTGCAGCTCACTAGAATAGAGAATTTCACCATATGACAGCAGAAAATCAAGACCCAGAAGCTTACTTCTACTTGGCATATAACCCCACCTTAGGGCAAGACATTCTGTGACCTTCCCTGAGAAAAGTTGTGCTCTGAAGAAAGCAGCTAATTACCTCTGCTGGGTTAAAGTTTGCTCCTGGCAAATTGTGATGACTGCACAGGTTCTTCATGGGTTTCTCAGCCCTCCTTCCCCTGCCGCACCCCCCCCTCCCAGGCCTGCCAGGACCTACAAAGACTATATCCTAGGAGTTAAATCATAGTCAGTTGTCTATCCTCCAGTGTCTCCATTTCCTCATTTATAACCTGAGAATAACTTTTATTTCATAATAGGCCTACAAGCCTAAGTTACTATAATAAAACAATAAGCACAACAAAGCACAGTAAAGATTTGTCTCTGTTGTTCCTTATAAAGATAATGATTACTTTAATCATGAGCAAGGAGAATATCAGAGACATTTCAATATGTGGTTTTATGTAAAGTTTGTAATAGGATTTATATAAGTATATCCATGTCCCAGCAAAGCCCATTAAGTTGTACAGTTAATATGCTAAAATTGTAATTTTAAAAAAGTAAAACCTTAAGTTGGTGATAAGCTTTTTAAAGAAAAGAATGTATTTCATAGTTACTTGTTGTCTCTGATTCTTTGAATCTCTAGTGTTATAGTCAATAAGGGCTGTCATTTGCATGAATAATGTACAGTGAGTTAACATTCATTATGATTTGTTTATGTACATCTGATCCAGGCACATAATTGCCAAGACAACTTCTAACTGTCCATTCCTGTCTACTGAGAACTAGGAAATAATAGACTTGTTGACATGTCCCATTTTCATCTCCAAATTTCCAGCTTCCTAAAGCCTCTTACTTAAGAACTTTCCCTCTCCTTCTTGCACAAACCTTAGGTTTGAATGGAGGATGGATTCCTGTGGTCACAGATTGCAACTAAGCAAGGCTTGTCTGAGGGTTTCTTTAGGTCTGGGGAAATATAAAGCCATTTCCTTTTTCCTGGTCTGAAGTGTTGTTGCTTTTCTCTTTTGCCGTATGGAATTGAATCCAGTCTCTTGTACATGCTAAGCAAGTACTCTACCACTTAGTTATCTTGGGCCCCAAAAGAAACTTAACTGGGTTATACAAGTTGTTCCTCTAAATATGTGAGATGGTTGCCAACCCTTGATATACCTTATTTAAAGCTAAATAATAGGGTAGAGTTTTGCCTAGTATCTACTGGACCCTGTGTTTGATATCTTCACCACTATAAAGAAAATAAAAACTAAAGAATATTAGAATATTTCTTATGACGAAAAGAAAAATGCAATGCTGAAATCAGTTCCCAGTGCCTTAAATTATTATCTTTCTATTTTCTGGAATTCTTTTTTTAACTTCTTCAATATATAACATGAAAAGGTGGGCAATGAGACCACAGTGATATTAGAAGAGAAAACTATTTTTGTATCATAATAACACATTTCTTTTTCCGTTATAAGGCTTGAACTCAGGGTCTAGGCATGTCCCTGAGCTCTTTTGCTCAAGGCTCACGCTCTTCTACTTTGAGCCACAGCACCACTTCCAGTTTCTTGGTGGTTAATTGGAACTCTCACAGAGTTTCCTGTCTTGGTTGACCTTGAACCACGAGATCTCAGCCTCCCGAGTAGCTAGGATTACACTTGAGCCACCTGCCTGGCTCATAACACTTTTAAATTAACACATGAAAAGCAGACCAGGCAAGGGTATGCAAATTCTTTTCTAGGGAAAGCTCAAGAGAGATTGATGCACAAAGAAGAATGTGTAGTTTCTGCCCATTTTGTTCTCCTTTCTGAGGAACAGTTGACTGCATTCACCAAATTCAACAGCAGATTTTCAGGTCATCCATCCTATTTACTTTCCCTTCCTCTCCCTGGTGATTACAAATGGTGTGACTTGGGCAAGAATGCAGAGAACAGTTTGGACTGTATTGTGTAGTATAGTACTATATTGATGTCTGATGTCTGACAACTGAGTTATTATGATTTCCCAATCAGACGTCAATTGGGCAATACATTCACCTCTCAATTTATGCTAGAAGCTTTCTAGTTTTTCAGAAAGAATGTTTATTCAAAGGGATAAGTGATTTAAGAAGTTTTCTCATTGTAAAGGTAAAACTTGAGTAGTTTTTAATTAGTAGTCTAAATGTGTCACAGTCCTTTGGGGGTGAAGGGTGCCCTATTCTTGATGTTCTGTTCAAGATAATTGTATAAGTGGGCACTATTCCAGGCTTATGCCTATATTCTTAGGTACTTAAAAGGCTGAGATCTAAGGACTGCTTTTCAAAGCCAGGTAAGGCAGAAAAATCCAAGAAACTTATGTTCAGGTAGCCAGCAAAAAGCCAAAAGGGAAGAGGTGGCTCAAGGAGAAGAATGCATATTATTTATAATCCTTTAGGGATGATGCATATGTAACAAACAACTCAAATGCCTATTAATGTTCCCTTGAAAATTGATTCAGTTATGTACCTAAGAGAGTTGAACTTCCTTTTGATGTTATATTTGAGTTAAAGGTTTTTGGAAAATCTGCTTTTGAAGTGGTTGGGTTTTATTCTTCTTACTGTCAGTAGCCATCCATTAAAAGTTCCAGAAAGAGGCCATGTTTAGAGCCAAATGGTTGTAAAAGCCAAAACTGACGAGCCTTTATCTATGATCCTCTGGTGGCTATCACACCCAAGAAACCAATGGAAAACTTCAAGAGGCTTCAGGGAGTCTACTCTGGGGTCTTCATTGGAAAACTAGAAGTCACAGCAACAGAGGCCTGGCTTCTAGGCCTAGAGCAGTATTTAGTAAATGTCTAATGCTCTCCCCATGCTTTTCTTAAACCAGGAGGCCTCTGGGAACTGCTGGATCAGAATAGAAGTTCTGGGGGGAATCAGCAGCTCGTGCTTTCTTGGTCTAACCCTAGCTTCTTGCTGGAAGACTCTGGGCATCGCAAAGCATAAATCAGGCTGTTCTATTACCTACCACAAAAAATGCACAAAAAAATAGAATAGGTAACAATTTGAGAGAAAGAAATATCCTTGGTCTTCTGAAGAGCTTGGGAAAGGATCCCGGGAGAGGACAGTGATCAGGAAAACGCGGCTTTGAATAAGTGACTCTCTTGATCCTTCTCCAAAGGATTCATACAGAGAGAAGGGCTTCATAATGTAAACATAGCCAAGGTTTGACCCTTCTGGAGCTCTTGCGTTACCAAGGCCAGGTTCGGAATCTGCAAACTCGATTTCAAAGAGAATCACTGGAGGGGACCAAGCACAATCAGTGAAACTCACAGGGACACTTGGCTTTCGTGGGTGGTGGTGGGCCTATCTAGCCAGAGACACACAGCTTACCAGGTCCAGTGCCTTCTCATCCCTGCCCTGGCCAGCTGACAGAGGCAACTTCCTAGCTCCTTAACCACATGTCCTTGGTCAGACACTTTCCCAGATTCCTGCTAGCATAAAGAAAAGTCTGTGAAAAGCCACTGGAGACAAGCAGTAACTAGGTAGTAAGGGAGATCCTGGCAGCTCCCAGACCTGCTGCTTCTTAAGGTCCCCAGGAAAGGCCCTAGTCATCTGTGTGTTAGTCTAAGGTGAGGAGATGGAGGGTCTCCCCAACATACAGACCCAGCTCTCTACCTCCACATGGCCTCCCCTGCTAGCTAAGCCTGGTTATTTTTAGCTGGCACATCCTGCTGCTGGATTTGTGCCAGGATGGCTAACCTGACCCACACTTGAAGACACTGCAGTCTCCAGGACAATGAGTTTTTTGAGACTTGGATGTACCACCTCCTACTCAGCCACTGCAACATTGGAAATTATGACCCGCTCCTTGAGTCATATATAAAAACACAAAATTTGTTTTTTTTGTTTATTTGTTTTTAATCAAAGAAGATGGAAGGTCCAACCATTGAAACTTCTGTGGCAGTAACCCAACAGCTCCAGAGATAATCTTACAGTCTTCTCCTCACATCTTCCTCCTGAAGTCCTAAGGATGTGGGGGACACATTACAGGAACTCTGACTGCATTGCAGAACATTATATTTGGAAAGTATTTGCCAAGTTTGCTTCCTTCAAGAGCTTCCCACCTTGTGACAGGCTGGCCAGAGGGCAGAGTATGGCTTTGCTTATCAGTTCAACAAACAAACCAACACCCTAGCTAAGCAGGAGGCTGAAATCTGAGGATCTGAGTGAAGCCAGTCCAGGCAGAAAAGTCCTTAAGACTCTTATCTCCAACGAACCACAAAAAGCTGGGAGTAGCAGTATGACTCAAGCATTCAAAGGGTAGAGTGCTAGCTCACAAGAGTGTGAAGCACTGAATTCAAGTCCCAAACTCACACATGCACACACACACACACACACACACACACACACACACAAAACCCTCTCTAACATATGGCCCAAGGATATCTCCAAATTGCACACACAACTTTGCTTCAATGGAACATGCAAGCTGAGACAAAGACAAGCATTACTCACTAAAAGTTAATAATCAGCAGGAAAAAAGACCCCAGCCCATAGCCTAAATCTCTGCTCTCCCCAGGTTAACTAGAACAACTAAAAGTAGCAAATGCTTAATTGTGATCCTCACACACTAAAATATGAAACCAATGTCCAGATCCCAAAATATATGGCTAGTGGTTTATGAAAAGAAGTGTGATAGAGTTCTACATGTAATTAAATGACCAATTATGTAAGTAATTATCATTACATGAGTATTTGCATATTTTCTTCAATCATATACTTAAGAGGAAAATCAACATACTTTGGATACTCAACAATTATTGGACATTTTCCTGTTTTACTATCTCACTTAAGCCTTGAAATAATCTGTGGCTTACACATGACAGCTACCCTCCCTTCAACGTTTTTCTGAACCTTTGGGGAAAGAATCATAGTGAGATTAAATCGCCTAAGTCACTCAGCTAACAAGCATCAAGTTTTAACTTCAGATAAAGTCCCTACTTTGAAAAGGGATTATTAGGGGGAAAAAAGCTAATTTTGTTTAGATTTAGTTGAATTTAATTCCATGCATGTTTTTCACCAAGCTCAGGAGTTTAAAATTGAGCCACTGTACCTGGGATTCCATTCGATCATCTTTTCTTTGCCAACCAACTGTCTTTAACCTATTTACATTTTTTCATTTCCTCCACAATTCAGGTTTACTAGCACCTTAATTGAAATGCATACACATAGTTCCCTATTAGTGGCATCTAGCTTCTTCAACTAATTAGGCAGCCCTAGAAGGGGTGCTCTTGCAAACCTTCCAGGAATCCTTTGTAATAGGAACCATCATCTTCAGCAATGAGCAGATGCCAAAACTGAGAACCCCTCCAAGATATCTCACTCAAGGTTAATGAGCAAAAACAGAGTTTTTTCTGGCCCATGTTTACTTTTCATATCCATTCCATTCACAGTGATAAATACATGATCACGAGCATCGAAGGCATTGCTATGATTCACTAGGGTAATTCTCATCTTTTCTTACTAAGTCACTGAACTAAGGCAGATGAAACAGATTCATTTAGCTATCCTGTGAGTTTTGGACATAATTGAACTACTACAAACTCTGTCCATTTTCTTTTCAGTGCTTTCCACTGACTTTATCTTTGTTATGTGGGTTTGTTAATCTGATAGCTCTCCTTTTAAGTATCTCTCTAGCATATAATACACAATAGCAAGCTCAGTAGAACAGTCTGTGGAAGCTCCTGAGAACAAGCAGACATCTGTTTTTGATCTTTAATTACGTTTTAATTATGTCTTGACTTGAGAACTAGTATCATAGAAAATTAGTTGCTGGCGGGCAAAGGCTAAAAGCACAAATAAGAAAACAACATGGAACATAGTAGGTCCTTTGCTCAAAGTATTAGGAATAATGGTAGGACTAAGGTTGTTTGTCAGGAATAATAGATTCAAAAACATCTTAGTAACATTCTGGTACTTATACCAGAAGAAAATGAAATGACTTTTAAAAGCACAGTACTCCAAGAGGTATGATTTGAAAAAAAATATAGACTTGAAGTCAGTATCGATAACACCAGTACATATATGTGTCTTACTCTGTTTTGTGCTATTGTAACAGAATATCATAGTCTGAGTAATATATAAGAAAGAGAAGTTCATTTGACTCACAGTTCTGAAGCTGGGGGGTACAAGATGGACAGGCTACAGCAAGTAAGAGTTCTCTGCGAGACACTCTACTGCCTTCTACTTTCTCCTTTAGAATGACACAGCCCTCACCAGATTCTGGCAGCTACATAGAATACTTCCTAGCCTCTAGGAGAATTCATTCCTGTAGTTCATGCATTACATGAGCTAGAGTATGTATGATGGCAACACAGAACGGACTAAGAAACCTGGAATCTAGATGTATCACTTCAATCTCTGCCTTTCACAAGGTGTTCTTCCTGTGAGTGAGTCTATACAGAAATTGCCCCTTTCTATAAGAACTCAGTCCTATTAGTTTAGGAGCCCACCCTATTGTAGTAAGACTTCATTTTAACTAATTACATCTGCAGTGACCCTATTTCCTAATAAGTTCGCAATTCTGAGGTGTTGCATGTTATTATTTCCACAATGGGTAGCCAGAGCACAATTCAAGCCATAAATCCATTCTTAGCTCATATGCCATACAGAAACAGGGTTTTCAGGAGCAAAATGACATGATCCCTCTTAACTTTTATCAGGATAATTCTGGTTGCTGATTTAGGAGCTCATTCTGATTCCTGAATCGGTAATACATTATCAAAAGGTAGAGAAGCTTTGCAGATGAGATTAAGGACCTTGAGGTGGGGTGATTATTCCAGATTATCTATATGGACACAATAAAACCCAACAAGCATCCAGGTTCTCCAAATAGCAGTCAGACATGTAACCAGGGGATCTTGAACTATCTTATTCAGCTTTCATAAAATGTCACCTACATGAACTAAATGACTCCATGTCATATGTTGGGTTTCAATTTCAAGAAAGAGCAAGAAATGATGCCCACCTCAAGGAATTCATTTCCTTCCTTCCTTTTCTCTTTCCTTCCCTCCTTCATTGCTTCCTTTCCTCTCTCCTTCCTCCTTTCCTTTCTGCCTTCCTGCCTGCCTGCCTTCTCCTCTCTCCTTCCTTCCTTCTTCTTTCCTTCTAACCTCCTTCCCTTCCTCCCTTCCTGCTTTCTTCCTTTCTCTCCTTTCCTTCCTTTCCCCTTCTTTCTTCCTCCCTTTCTCCATTCCTTCCTTCCTTCTTTCCTCCTTCCTTCATTTCTTCCTTCTTCCTCCTCTTCCTTCTCTCCTCTCCTTTCTTCCTTTAGTGTTCCCTTTCTTCCTCTCTCCTTCCTCTCTCCTCTCCTCTCTCCCTCTTGCCTTTCTTCTTTTTCTTCTCCTCTCTTCTCCTTCCTTCCTTCCCTTATTCTTTTCTTTCTTCCTCTCTCCTCTCCTTCTTTCTCTCCTATCCTTCCCTCATTTTTTTCTCTCCTTCCTTCTCCTTCCTTCTTCTTTCCTTCATTCCCTCCTTACCTTCCTTCCTTCTTTTCTTCCTTTCTCTCTCCTTCCTTTTCTCCCTTCCTTTCTTCCTTTTGTTCCTTCTTTGCATTCTTCTTTCCTCTTTCCTTCCCTCTCTCCCTCCTTCCTCCCTTCCTCCAACATTTCTTTCTTCCTTCTTTCCTTCCTTCTTTCCCTCCTTGCATCTTATAGCAGTCTGAAATTTTATGAATACAAAAACAAAGCCTACCCTTCTTAGGAATTCAAGCTTTTCCTGGCGCATGTTTACTTTGCATATCTATTCTATCCACAGTGGTAAATACATGATAATGAGCACTGAAGAATAACTTAGGACATTGCCATGATTCACTAGGAAAATTCTCATCTTTTCAATCCTATGACTAAGATTTCTGGGGTCCTGAATGTTGGAATTCCTCATGTTCAACCATCTCATTTGACAAATGATGACACAGAGATCCAGAAAGATCAACCTGTAATTAGCCACCTACTTAGTGGTAGAGTGTGTCTGGTTGTATTTCTCAGAGCTGGATGTAACAATACCTTCGGTCCCACATGCTCTTACAGGTGACTTTAATACTTTTCCTACTGAGAGATGGGGAATCTACATTCCTCCCCTTGAATCTGGATGTATCACTTTTCTGTAGCTGCCATAACAAATTACCAAAAAAAAAAAAAAAAGAATTGTGGCTTAAAACAACACATCTTATTATCTTATAGCTCTAGAAACTAAAATTCCAAAGTAGGTCTTAGTAATCAAAGTGTTTGTATGGCTGTGTTCCTTCTGGAAACTCTGGGTAGAATCTGTTTCCTTACCCTTGCTGGTTTCTAAAATCTGCCTGCATTCCTTGGCTCCCAGAAGCATCTCTCTGCCTTCTCCGTCTTCATCCTATCTTCCTCTCTGATTATGACCATTCTGGACCCCTGTCGTGAGAATTTTTAGATTTTTATGTGGCCATTTAGATAATCACTCCACCTCAAGGTCCTTAATTACATGTACAAAGCCTCTTTATCTTTCAAGTTCAGGAATCAGGATGTGAACATTTTAGAAGATTATTTTTCTAATACACAGAATAAGCTTATAACTGCAGAAGAATTGATGCTATATAAGTGTAGGTTATGAAAGTGATTTTGCTGCAACTGGTTGTCAGAAATCACTTGATATTAAAACTCAGTTGTCCTAGCCACGCTATGAGGAAGCCCAAATTAATTCAAGCAACATGAGAAGCCAGATGTTGGTATCCTGATGGACATCCAGCAATGGCCTAAGTTATCATCAGTATCAACCACTACTCATGTAAATGAAGGTGCCTCCAGATAATTCTCCAACCTAGATGTCATACCATTTTGGTTTTCAAGTCTTTCAATGGCCTCACTTGAGGCTCTAGTGAATGCAAAAGACCTTTCCTATACCTTGTTCAAACCCTGATCTACAAACAAAATGAGACATAATAAAATGATTACTGTGAGTTACCAAAGATCTACCTAGAAAATGGGATGTTCAGTTTCTCAACCCCAGTGCTTTTCCTACCTCCATGATTACCTCCCAGATAGCAAGGAAACCAAAGAGAGTCATTTACTGAGCATCTATAAGGAATAATGTCCTCTGGACAGTTTTTAAGAAGATATAACTTGCTCCTCATCTTCAGAGAATCCTTTGTAATCTGGCAAGAATGGTATCAGAAACTATCTGTTTGAGGCTGGTGCACAAGTATTGATAAGAGACAGCAAGATTCTCCACCCAGGGCCTAACACAAACAAAAAGAGAGAGAGACCAGGGTCCAAGGGATTTTTGGAGGATTCACTGACAAGACTTTTCAGGTGAGAGATGTGCTGAAGGAGGAGGTAAGGAAGACTGTGTTGTTTCCAATCATACTGGAGGTAGGAAAGCCAAGAGAGGACAGAGAGGTAAGGCGACTTTAAAGTACATAAATTCAGTCTGATTATTGGTGGGGTTACTTTATGTCCTTGAAAGCATTTTCACCATGAAATAATCTTTAGTTCCCCATAATGGAGCATCCAGAGAACAAGGTGGAACCACCTTAGGAGATATCTATACTGACTGTTATGATTTGGGTCTTAACTGCCTCCCAGAGAGGTTTGCTAGCCAGCCAGTGGCACTATTGGGAGCTACTGAAACTTTTAGGAGGTGAGGCTTAGGGGAAGGACGTTCGGTAACTGGGGGTATGTTCTTGTAGATGTTACTGGAACCCATCCTTCTTTTCTCATTGCTTCTCAGTATTGTGAAGGTGAGTGGTTCACTCCACCACAGAGTCCTTGCAATAATAATCCCTGCAATCATGCTCTGTGTGAACATAGGAGCCAAAACAAAGAGAGCCAACTGATCTTTGGACTCAAGGATAAGCTGAAGTAGACCTTGTTAAAGAGGTTTTATCAAGTATTTTTATGATAGTCAAGAATCCCCATCATCTTTCCCTATGAGAATATCTGGACTTCATTTAGACTCACAGCCTTTGGTCGCTACAGTAAGTCACAGAGGGGCTAGTGAACTACTTGATATGACCACTATTTGACTACTAGGAAATCATTTAGAATGGGGGCTGCTCCATCCTGACATGTGCTGACTCTCAAGCAAGAAGGCTTTTCTGTCCCAGGGAAGAGGCGGTTTTCTCTTCCACTGTCGGGTGAGTTTTAAGGCATTTCCTTACGGACTTTGTAGGTACTCACAGACAAGAATTTGCTACCTTCAGCACATTCTATTTCCACAATGTGTCACATTTACAATGCTCTGGAGTGTTTACTTTTACACAACTATGAACATGGAATTTCCTGGCCTCCAACTCAGGATCCTCCTGCCTCTGACTCCAGTGCCATGATGACAAGTCAAAGAGAAGAAATACTTGGTGAAATACTTGAAGTAAAGATAGGGCAGTGGTAGAATTCTATTTCTGCTACTTAAGAAAAGTAAGAAGAATTACAAAAGTTTTATATGCTGTGTTCTATGGATCCTGATTTGCAAATTTATCACAAAATCAAATTTTATAAAATGAAACCGTTTACCATACTCCACTGCAATTTGGAGTTATATGTGCTATACGTGTACTAACAGCTTTGGGAAAAGTGTTTGTGCATGTGTGTGTGTGTGTGTGTATGTGTGTGTGTGTGTGTGTGTGTGTGTGTATGTGTGTGTGTGTGTGCTGTTTATTGGGCTTGAACTCAGGGCCTCTTGCTTTCATTTGTCTTTTCCCACTCAAGGCTGGCATTCTACTACAGGAAAGTGGAGCCAAAGCTCCACTTCCAGCTTTTTGTCAAATAATTGGAGATAAGTCTCATGGACTTGCCTATTTGGGCTGGCTTTGAAGCATGATTCTCAGATCTCAGCCTCCTGAATAGCTAGGATTACAGGTGTGAGGCACCAGTTTCTGACAAAGTACTTCATACTAAATAATCACAAAATAGAGTGACTAAACAATAATAGCCATCTCCCAGGGGTCTATAGATAAGCTGGGCTTATCTTGGCAATTACAATCAGGTAGTAGTGAGGTTCAACCATTTGTGTCTCAACAGGGCTAAACATCCTGGGTAGCTTCTCCCCTCAGATCACTGAGGACTCAGGTCCTCATCTGGCCTTGCCAATTGGAGATTTATGGCAGTGTAATAGTCTTACAGCAGTTTAACATTTTTATATAGGAGCTGGTATCTCTGATAGAACTTCTGATAGAACACAATGGCCCAGAAGTCATAAAATGACCTTCAACCATACTCCATGAGTTGTATCAGACCATTTTTATTCCATGAAGGAAGACAATCATTGGAGGACTTTGGAGATGAGCTCCCACAATGGGGAATGTGGCTTTGGCAAAATGAACTTGAACTATCCAAGATCACCCACAGAATGCAACACCAGGTAAAGCTTCTTTACAAGATCAAGTGCAAAGTGGTTTTATGCTGTCATGGGTAGAAACGCTAATAGAGCCATTCTGAGCACAAAGTATGACTCTCTGCTAGGCAGCTTTAGTAAATCTAGGGATTTCATTTATCAAAAAGGAGGACTCCTACACTGAGAGTCAGAAAATGGTATTTGTGCCGGGCACAAATACTAGTCAGGGAGATCTGAGGATCTCAGTTTGAAGCCAACCTGGGCAGACAAACCCATGAGATTGTTACCTCCAACCAACCATCAAAAAACCAGACATGGAGGAATGGCTCAAGAGGTAGCGCATCAGCTAAGGGAAAGCTCTTGAGGCCTTGAATTCAAGTCCCAGTACTAGCACAAGAAAAGAAAAAGAGAACAATGTTTGTTTCTTTTCTCCAGCGTAGCTAAAGCCCTGGGAATACCCAATATTGGTCTACTGTGCTCAGTCCATCAGACATGTGGCTCTGAGGCTGCTCTAGTGGCAGCTCCAGCTAAGAGGCTCTTGGACTGATGCCTAAGTACATTTAACTCACATTGTATTCATGAAGCCTATGCAACAGCTGTTACCTTCATTTGACAGACGAGGAAACTGAGGCACAGAAACTATATAATTTGCACTGGCACATTGTAGCCCTGGAAATCAAGCCTACTGAGTCCAACATCAGAGTCCATTTCTTCTTAGCCACTCCCTCACTCTGCTGTGAGCAGACCACCTGAATTCTCTGGCTGCAGTCCCCCTGTCTTGATGGAAGAGCTAATACTCACAAGCATGTGCAAAAAAGCCCGTGTTTGGCCAGCTCTCTAACACTTTTAAGCAATGTAACCTTGCACAAATAGCTGAACCTTACTGGGTCTTGGTTTCTTAATAAATGAACAAAATCTGTTCTTTTGAGGAGTCTGTGGCCAAATGCATATAAAGGGTAGTGTCTGGCAGAAAAGCCTTGATAAATGCTATTAATTGGCATGGATATGTTATTGTTACTCCTCCTCCTCCTCCTCCTACTATTACTACTACCACTACTACTGTTGCTGCTGCTGATCCTGGGGCTTGAACTCAGGGCCTGGGCACTGTTCTTGAGCTTCTTTTGCTCAAGGCTAGTCCTCTACCACTTGAGCCACAGTGCCACTTCTGGCTCTTTGCGTAGTTTAGTAGAGATGAGAGCTTCACAGACCAGGCTGGCTTTGAACCATGATCTTCAGGTCTCAGTTTCCTGAGTAACTAGGATTACAGGCATATGTTACTATTGCCTTGCATGGCATGGATATTATTATTGTATATGTTGCATCTTGTTTTGGCGGTTCTGGAATCAAATACCCTGATAAGTTCCTGTTGGCATTGCTATAGCTTTATCTGATTTTGACTGCCTTCTTAGTTTGTACCCAAAACACAGCTGCCCATTTGGGTAGAGAGATGTAAAAGGCATTGGCGAAGAGCCACACTGACATCTCAGGAGCCTTGGCTTGGCTGAGGATAGAAGACAGCATAGAGACCACAGATGCTCCCTTTAACTTGGATTGGAAGGATGGAGCTAGACAGTGAGGCCACTGCAGACTTTTCCATTCAGAGGAGAATACTGCAGAATATGCAGGCATCCATGCAACACTTACGGAATCCTACTCAGTGCTGAGTGGCCTTGGAAATACCAACGTGAATGGGACATGTTTCCTGTTGCCTCGGGCCTTGAAGCATGAGGAGACAAAGCACACTAAATGAACCATACAGAGTGAGATCTGTGTGTGGCAGAAAGACAAACAAGCAGCTGGTCTCGGAGGAGACATTTTGCCAGAGCGACTAAGAGGTGTTCCTTTATCAGGACTGAAAAATAATGAAAGGACTTTAGATGGGGTAGGGCAAAGATCATTCAAGGTGGAGGAAATGAGGAGCACAGCTGTTCTATAAGTCAGTGGCTGCCTAATTACAGTGGTAGGTGTGGCAAATACTCCTGTTTGTCGGGCCCCACCCCTATCCACAGCGTCACCTCCTCCTGTCACCTTCCACTGAGTGACACACTTCTGGTCATTGAGTCATATGCAAGATGATTGCTAGGTTAGCAGTCTGGGAAAGTATTTCCCCTTAAGACAGGACAAAGTGGGTGCCAGTAGCTCATGCCTGCAATGCTAGTTATTTAGGAGGCTAAGATGTAAGGATTGAGGTTCGAAGTCATCTGGGCAGCAAAGTCCAAGAGACTCTTGTTTCCTATTAAACACCAAAAAGCCAGAATTGGAGCAGTGGCTCAAGTGGTCGAGCCAGGGCCTTAAGTTTAAGCCCAAGTATCAGCACAAAAATAATTTAAAAGGAAAAAAGATAGGCTCTAGAAAGTATTTTCCTTCAATGTTTGCTAGGGATGTTGTCTTCTTTCTGCTCATGGAAATGTAGATTTCTGGAGGTGTATCTTGAGAATTAAAGTTTGAAGCCATCCCAAGTAGAAAAACTCTCAAGACTCTATCTCCATTTAATGCAAAATGCTAGACTACAGGTATGGCTCAAGTGGTATAGCACCAGCAATAATTGAAAAAGCTGAGAGCAAAAGACCCTGAGTTCAAGTCCCAGTACCAGTGAGTGCATGCAAGTGTATGAGCATGTATGTACACACACACACACTCACTCACACACATACCACTATTTCCTGTTTACTAGGTAGTAGGGAACTAGTGAAGATTTTTAACTAGTAATAATATTGAAGTTCTGCTTTATGGAAATTTATCTCAAAAAGAAAAAGACAAAGTACTCCGAGTGAAAGGAAAGAATCAAGAATCCAGGCACCAGTGGTTCATGTCTGTAAACCTAGCTACTCTAGAGGCTGAGATTTGAAGATTGGGTTTCAAAGCCAGCTGGAGCAGATAAATCTAAGAGACTCTTATTTCCAACTACCCAGCAAAAAGCCAGATATGGGAATGTGGCTATATTGGTAGAAAGCCTGACTGGAGTAGAAAAACTAAACAAGATCAAGAGACCCTAAGTTTAAACCCCAAGACCTGTATACACACACACACACACACACACACAAACACACACACACATACACACAAAGAAACTATGCAAGAAACCATTCTAATGGCTGCTGTACAAAATAGATATCTCTACAATAATATCTATCACTAGTGCGTGGATATGTTTATAAATATATAAATACACAAGGGACACTGTCTATTTATCATATACTTTAAAACTTTGCTGTATTACTAATTTGTAATATACAGGTGAAATGAAACTAGTATTTTGCTTTGTGGATGGTGGTGGCTTCAAAATCAGTCCCTTAACATCCTCTGTGGCAGCCTGAGGCTCCCTCTCCCTAGTTCTTTCCTATTTAAAACTTGAAGAGCTGCCAGCCTGTAGTAGGCGAGCAGCAAGGGACAATGGAGAGAGGGAGGAAAATTGGGCATTTCACAAGAAGGACTGACAGGTCTCAGCAGGGCCTAGGAGCAGGGAAAATGAAGAGTGACTCTATAAGGAGGTTTATGTTGTTGGACATCTCCAGAAAGAATGAAAAGTATGCAGAAGGGGTAGTTTGGGTGCAGAGTGGTGGGAAATCATGGGTTCTTCAGACCACTGACTATCAGAAATGGGTTCTTTCATAGGTGCCAGAGGCTCACGCCTAGAATCCTAGCTACTTACGATGTTGAGATCGAGAGCATCTTGGTTCAAAGCCAGCCTGGGCAGAAAAAGTCTGCAGGACTCTATGTCCAATTAACCAGCAAAAGGTCAGACTGGAAGAATGGCTGAAGCAGTAGAGAAGGTCAAGTGCAAGGCCATCAGTTCAAACTCCAGTACCACCAAAACAACAACAACAACCACCATCCATATCAGATGGATTCTATGGAGGGACCTCCTGGCATTGTAGCTGGGTTGAGGGACTATAAACCTCTGTAAGACATTGGAGCATCATAGAGTGTATCCATTTGGAACTATTTGTTGAGGGTCTTCTAAGCAAAATTTGTCAATGAACACAAATGCAAATACAGTGAGGTTAACGCTCAGCCCTCTAAAAGAAAAAGACAGATAAACTAACCATGGCAAAGCAGGTGGGAAAACAGTGGGATTAGGTGCAAAGTTGAAGAGATGTCTGGAATGGCTTCACAAGACCCAGGACCTGTTGGAGTGCCAAGTAGGCAAAAGCATCCCAGACGGCAGCATGTGACAGAGTTGCCACCACACCTACTCCCTGCCTCTCAGCTCTGTGGCGGCAGCAGCATGGGGGAGTGTGTGTGTGTGTAATTAAGTGGATGAATGAAACCCAAACTATAATCTGCAATTTACTTGCACAATTTACTTAAACTGTCTGAGCCTCCCTTTGTTCCTTGGTAAAATGGGTATTGTTTCATGGGCCTTTTTTTTTCTTTTAATGAGGATTAAATGGAATAATGAATGCTTAGCACCACACACCAAGTGGGGTGGGGGGGAGAGCTCAATAAATGTTAGCTCTTGTTACCCTGTAAGGTCACAAGCCAGGATTAGACTATCTTAGAAAGACAACCATGTGGGTGAGTAGTTTGTTTAAGGCAGGAAGTCCAGCTAGAAGGAAATCAAAATGGTCTAGACCAGAGGCCAGAAAGGGGTGATGGCAAAAAGCCCAGGAGGAATACCATGCCATAGATCTTTACTCAGCCTAAACAGCAATGGAGGGGTTGTTAATGCTTCATGATGCTTCTTTTCTTTTTCTTCTCTCTTTTTCTTACCTTTTCTTTTTCCTTTCACGTCTTTCTTTTCCTCTTTCCTTCCTTTCTTTTTTCCTTTCCCTTTGATATTTCTTTCTTCCTTCCCTTCTTTTTCTTTTTTTCTTTTTATTGTTACTATAAAGGCAATGCACAGAGGGGTTACAGTTACATAACTAATGAGTAGATTTCTTTTTTAACAGTATCCCCTCTTCTCCCACATACAAGTTGTAGAGTTCATTTTCAACCTAGTATCTAGTGAATATCACTGCTGCATTTGTTCACCCCTTGTTCTACTATTTTTATGCTCCCCTTTCCCCCACCACAACGCATAAGCCTACATATAAGACAAAAGGTACAGAAATTAAAAATGGCTTTTGAGGTTTGAACCCAAGGCTTTGCATTTGCTTGGCTTGCTTACTGGGCTGGTGCACTTACATTTGAGTCACACCCCCAGTTTGCCTTTTTATTGGCTTTTTAAAAACATTCTTTTTACAATTCACATTACATGTAAACTGTGCTTGATTTGCAAAAAGTCATTAAGTAGAATATGTGGAACTGTCATAAAGTCACAAAGTTAAATATGTAGAACTGTCTCATTGAGACATTTGTTTGCTTGTTTGTTGGATTTTGTATATAATGTATATAACCAGTACTTCCAGCAAATTATGAACAAAACATATCTAAATTTAAAAACTGTGTGTGTGTGTGTGTGTGTGTGTGTGTGTGTGTGTGTGTGTGTCCTGGAGCTTGAACTCAGGCCTGGGCACTGTCTCTTAGCTTTTTCTCTCAAGGCTGAATTGACTAGTTTTACTATGAATTTACCAGTCTTCTCTGCTGTCACTGAGAGACAGTTACTATTCAGGGGCAGATAACTTCTTTTTCATCCACAAAGGAAAGGTAAGAAGATGTGATTAAAAATGTTTGCAAAAATAAAAGAATAACCACATTGCTCACAGAGCTGGGCCAGAGCCTATCTAACTTTCTTGGCCAGTAAGTGTCCTCTGAGAATAAAGGTGCCAGGATACAGGAGAGGCAGCCTCTGTTGAAGGAGTGTGCTTGTTTGCAGTTCAGCTTACTTGATTTGCCAGAGATTTCCCATCCCATCTTATCAGAACTTAGCTACTTGGCTTATTCTTTTTCTGCTTTGCTGATATCCAAGCTGGTCTTTTTAAAATATTATTCTTAGCGGAGACTCTAAACCTTGGGGCATATTTCAGGGTGTTGTTAATACTTAAATGCCATTGGTTAAAGAGTTAAAGATCTTTGAAGCCTCTGTAGAAAGGGTGATAGGGTAAATCACTCACCCACTGGGGATTCAACCCTTGTCCTTAAGCAAAATAAGGTCTGAGAACTATAGTGTGTATTTGAGAAACTCTACTATGCGAAGCCCAAGGTGAGTCTTAGGTTTTTAAGGCAGGAGAAAATGTTCATTGTAATTACTTTTTATCTTTGAAAATAAGTTTGTATATTTACTTATTTTCATTTCTTGAGAGTGCAACATTTCCATTCTTTAAGAGATACTTTATATCCAGGGAAATATTCACTAACAACATTTTTTATTTATTCATTGTTTCCATTCAGAAAACCCTTCTGGAGATTGAGCCATTTCCAGTATAAGGAAAGAGAGTGCCATCAGGACTGGCTCTCCACCCAGGTGAAGAATTTGGCCTTTATAGTACTGGTAATTGTTCTAACTTCCAGGAAGAGCAAAGTTACCCCTTATAGTTAGACACAGAAACATAGAAAGTATTTAACAGGGGGAACTCAATTCTGTACTTTCACCCAAGCTGAGTATTTAGGAACTTATATTAGCTAGAAATGGAGCTAAGTAATTGAACTGATTTGTACTGAGGATAACTTTTAAGTTTCCCTATCAGTTATATTTATTTCAGTAAAGAAAGAGTAGAAAGAGGGGGTGGGGGAGCCAGAGGTGGAGGAAAAGGGTGGGGAGAACAGGGGAAGGGAGAAAGCTTTGCTTAAGTCCTCAATCTTAATCTCTTATCAAAGTTTCAAACTATGAGCAGTTTGACACAGGTTTGGAAGATGGTGTTTTGGTAGAACTTGACCTCTAAATAAATGACCATAAATTTACTCAGATTTCTCTCTTCTCAAATTAAGAGTGCTGAATCCTGTGTGTATTTTATGGTGCTTAGTCAAATTTTAAAGGAAACACTGCTTCCTAGTGAACTCATTCTATATGATGGCAATGTTGGTGTGAGGCAAAGACCTACAGAAACACTTGAAAATGAAACATTCTCAGTTGTAATCCCTTCCTTATCCAGGCAAGATTTTCAAAGCAGTGCAAAACAGCAAAAAATGCGCATGAACTATTTGCCTCCCAGAAAACAGAAAGTGCATTTGAACGTCCTCCCTGAAAAAGTGCTGACATTTCACACACACACACACACACTTGTGTGTGTACCAGTACTAGGGCTTGAACTCAGAATCTAGGCACTGTCCCTTAGCATTTTTACTCAAGGCTGGCACTCTATCACTTGAGCCACAGCTCCACTTCCTTGCTTTTTGTGTTTTTGTTTTGTTTTGTTTTTGGTGGTTAAGAGTCTCATGGACTTTCCTAACTTGGCCTGACTTTGAACCTCAGTCCTGAGATCCCAGCCTCTTGACCTCTTGAGTAGCTAGGATTACAAGCATGAGCCACTGAACGCCTAGATTAACACTGCTTGGAACCTCTGGGGTTTATGAGACTGAATTTTCTCCCATTTTGTTCCAAGAGGCCTCGTTCATCCCTCTAGCCAACTCCTCAAGCCTGCTTGATCAGCCTCTCCCTTTGCAGAGATGGCAAACTGAGTATCTCCTTGTCTGAGGTCCATCAGTCATTTAGTAAGAGCTATCAGAGGCCAAAGAGGGAGATTTGGGGGTGCAACCAGCTTCTGTGAGTTCATCAATAGTGATAATTAATGAAATCCCAGGCACAGTGCTTTGGGAGAGTGCCTTTAGTAAAGAAACAAAGCCAGAGATGTTGTTGGGACTTCTGTAGTGTGGTTGTCATGGAAGCATTCGGGTGTGGTGGAAGATTAGGCGGCTGCAAAACCATTGTAGGTTGCCAGATAGAATTATCCTTTGATGTACACTGGGGTCTAAATTGTTTTCTTTGCTTTGATACATTTAAAATTAAGATTCCGTGGTAATCCTCAATTAATTCCAAGATCAAGCTTCTATTTTAGTGACTTGAATCAGTGATGTTGGAATACTTTTACGGAAGTGAAGCCACACACAAATATTTTCCAATTACCTTAAATGCCTTGTGGGCATGGTTATTAGACATGGCTGTGATAAATACGGACTTAAAAATCAGGATGGTGTGTTTTTAACTCAGAAATCTTTGTAAGTTAGAAATGAAGTGCTTATGTCAATTCTTAAACCAAAAGGGGTGGGGGGGGGAGGCTAGAAACTGCTCCTCAGAGTGAAAAGTTCAACTTAGTATGAAAATTCAGGATGGTGGGTTGTATAATTTAAAAAGATTAAGTGTCAAGTATAAATCCTCAGTACAACATAAGAAAAAAAATGGACTAGAACTTTCTCTACACTGCAGTCTGTGAAGAAAGGCAATCTCAGCTTTGCACCAGTGGTTCAAGCCTGTAATTCTAGCTACTCAGAAGGCTGAGATTTGAAGATCACAGTTCAAAGCCATCCCAGTCAGCAAAGTCTGAGATTCTTATCTCCAATTAACCAGAAAAAAGCCAGAAGTGGAGCTATGGCCCAAGTGGTAGAATGCCAGCCTTGAGCAAAGAAAAAGCTGAGGAAGAATACCCAAGCCCTCAGTTCAAACCCCAATACCAGAAAGAGAGAAAAAAAGAAAAGGAAAGAAAAAGAAAAGGAAAGGAAAGGAAAAAAAGAAAAGACAAGACAAAAAGAAAGTCAACTATAGCTCACATGGCTTTTTCAAAGGCCCTGACTAAGGGTTAAGGACAGCTGATCTGGGCTGCAGCCAGGCAAAACTGAGGTTACTTGGAACTATAAACTTGACATGTTGTTTAGGGGCAATGTTATCATCATTCTTCAATTCTCTCTCTCTCTCTCTCTCTCTCGCCTGCTTGCTCTCTCTTTCAGTGTTGGTTAGAGCTATGAACTCAAGACTTTTGCATGCCACACAAGAACTCTACCACTGAGCCCCACCATGAGCCTGGAAAGCAGTTTTCTAATTCAGATATCTACGTTGACCCATGGAAACAGCTTACATTTTTTGGGGAGGTGTGTGTGTGTGTGTGTGTGTGTGTGTGTGTGTGTGTGTGTGTGTGTGTGTGTGTGTGTGTGTGTTATTTTCTGTTTACTCTCATATGTCCTGGAACCTGGAAGTTGAGTGGAAGCAGGTGATTTCCTGCTTCTGTCTCCCACCCCTAATTAGGAGCTGAGTCCCTTGTGATAATATCTGCAAGGGAGCTATGCCATTATCAGTGGGTGGGGCAGTGGAGGGGAGTAGGTGCACTGAACTCTCCTTCCACATCCAGGCAACCACCACTAGCTCCAGCCTTGGTATCAGTTGGGACCAGGTCCGCACCTGCTCTGGTGGTTGCTAAGTGTCTTAATATAGCCTGCTGCGAAGACTCCATTTATGAGGCTCCTAATCAGCCATCAAAGACACCTGGGGTTCAGTGAAGCACATATAAGTTTGGCATCATCAGACATTTGGATTGTAGTACCAGCTCTGTCAAGATAAAATACAGGTTGAAGCCAGGCACCCATGGTTCATGCCTATCATCCTAGCTACTTAGGAGGCTGAGATCTGAGGATCACAGTTTGAAGCCAGCCCTTGCAGAAAAATTCATGAGATTTCTTATCTCTAATTAATATCACACACACACACACACACACACACACACACACACACACACACAGAAGTAGAACTATAGTTCAAGGGTGGAGCCCTAGCCTTGAGCAAAAGAAGCTCAGGAACAGTGCACAGGCTCTGAGTTCAAGCCCCACAACCAGCACAAAACAAAACAAAATAGAATACAGGTGGAACATTCCTACTCCGAAACTCTCAAATCTAATACGCTCCCAAATTTAAACAGTTTTGAGTACTGACATGAAACCGCAGGGGAAAATTCCATACCTAACCTCCTGCATTGGGCCAAAGCCAAACACAGGAGCACTGAAAATGCTACATAAAATTATATTCAGGCTAGGTGCCAGTGGCTCACGCCTGTAATCCTAGCTACTCAGAAGTCAGAGATCTGAAGATCTAGGTTCAAATCCAGCCTATTCAGGAAAGTCTGTGAGATTCTTATCTCCAATTAACCACCAGAAAACTGGAAGTGTCACTGTGGTACAGACATGAGCCACAGTGTCCCTGTCTTCTAAGTGTCTGTAGATTTATTTGCAGGCCAAGGTAGAGTGAGGGAGGGTTCAGGAAGTCAGCCAAGCCAGACCTTATTCCTGACCTCAAAGAGTTTCCAAGATATTTCAATATAAATAATTTGTACTCAAAATACAATGAATGCTTACCAACAATAATGTACTCAAAGTAGAGAAAGAGGAAAGGAGCTCGGAAGTGAACTTGATCAGGCTCTTGAAAAAGAATAAATATTTCTTTTTGCTTTCTTTCCTTGGTTGACCTATTTCATACATATTTTAATTCTATCATGCTGCTAGACATATAATTATAAAAACTAAAAATATCTCAAACACATTTATATATATATATATATATATATATATATATATATATATTCCTCCCTACAATCCTGGCTCTGTTCTTATCCCCATTTCCCAGATGGAGAAATTGATGCAAGGGTGATTGAGTAACCATACCCAAAGTCATTCTCTCCATCACCTGTAAATTTTATGCCTTAGGCCATTAACAACCTACCTATGCTTTGCTTTATTGCCTCCATAAGTATTTTTTTGCTCCATTTAGTATCCTTTTTCTTTTCCTTAAATATTTCTGCTGCTTAATGAAAAGGATGATTTTTGTCTTTCCTTTTGACGTTAATTGCAGTATTTTCTGGGTAATCATAGAAAGCTTGACTTGGGAAATACTAGCCCATAGGAAGACCCCTGGAGCTGGCACAACTAGCCCTACACTAGCAAATATGTTTTAAATGTGTGCTCCACTGCTACCAACTCCTGCTGAACCAAGGATGTCCCAGAGAGCAAACACCACCCTAGCAGGTCCTTTCAGACCTTCCTGCACTAGACACTCAGGATTGAAATGATAATGCAGACATACTGAGCACCCATGGTACTGGGCAGAATGTACTGCTACTGAGTCTCAAAGTAGGAATGAAAACCTGGCTTTGCCAGTTACCATCTCTGTGTTATTATAATGTCTCTGGATCTTGTTTATCCCACCATGAAATGGAGACTGCACAGTTACAGAGTCTGCAATTTGATTTGAATGGGGAAAGCACAACATGGGACACTTGAATCAAAAGCAAAGAGCAACTGGAAAAGAGGGAAGAGGGCAATGTCCAAAAAGAAATGTACTCATTACCTGACTTACGAAACAGTAATCCTTTTGTACATCACCTTTATAATAGGTTTTTCTACAAGCTAAATTAAAAGAAAAGAGCTCTGAATTGAAGGCCTTACGAAAAACTAGGTCATGCCCTTTGACTTCGTTTCCCCATATGACCCAAGGAAGCATGGTTTTACTGTGTTCATTCCTATGGAAGTTTCAGAGGAGGAGAAGTTGGACCCCTCGGTGTCTTCTGTGCATTGCCCCCCCATCCCAAGCCACACCCACAACTCCACCCTTGCATAAGCCTCACCCCACATTTAGTTGCATGTCTTTTTCTGAGAGCCTGAGGGCCTGGCACCCAGTTCTATCTCCCGGAGAGGCCATGCCAGCTTCCCTGTACCACACCCTGTCCCAGCTTCACACTCTGCTTTAGATTGCCCTTGAGAGACTTTCTTTGACCCCTGGGATATTTAGGAGTGTGGTGTTAACTCCCAAACATTTCTGGATTTCCCAGATCTTTCTGGTATATAGTTGCATTTAATCCCATTGCGGCCTTGTTTTATGTGATGCTTCTTATTTTGATTTTGGTAAAATGTGCTTTCTTAGCTCAGAGTACAACTGGTATGAGCGAATGTTCCATGTGCAACTGAGAGGAATATGGGTTCTGCTACCGCTAGGTGGGGTGGTTCACAGATGTCAATTTATCAAGTCTGGATAATGTTTAGCTCATCAATACCCTGCTTTCTCTTCTGCCTACTTGTTCTATCAGTTGCTGAGAGGGATGTTTTGAAGTCTTCCATTATAATTCTATATTTATCTCTTCATTTACTTCCATCAGTTTTTGTCTTACCTGTTTTGAAGCTCTATTGTTAGATACATACACATGTCCTTAGAAATTTGACTCACTTATCACATGTAGTCTGTAAAGTCTCTAAATTGATTTTCTTTTTTTTTGGAGACAGGATTTTGCTATAGAGTCCAGGCTGGTCTCAAACTGGTGATCCTCCTGCCTCAGCCTCCTGAGGCCTGGGGTTATAGGCATCTCAGCATCATGCTTGCCTAGTTTTGAAAATCTTTGCTATTTTGAAATCCACATAGTTTGAAAATGATAGAGCCATTTGAGCTTTCTTTTAATTTTTCATGTCATAGCTTCTCTATGCTTTTACTTTTAATCCAATAATTCACATTTAAAGTGAGTGTTGGTAGACAAAATTGGGTCTTATTATTTTAGCCAACCAACAATCTCTGTTTTTTAATTGGTACATTTAGATCATTCACATATAGATTGATTTCATTGCATCAATTTCTTCCATCTGACTACATTCTATGAATCATACATTTCTTGATCTCTATCCCTCTCCCTTTCTATTCATTGTAATTTTCTTGATTTTCATCCCTCTCCCATTCTGTCTTGCATGGGTTTAATTGAGCATTTTTATCATTCCATTTCATCCCTTCCATTGACCCTATTTGAAAAACACTTTAAGCAGCCAGCTAGAAATCTTACATATTTTTCAATGAGAAAATATTTCACCCTTTACAGATCCTAAAGATAGAATCAGGCTGTGTAGTTTTGTTTTTTGTTGAGAAAGACAAGGTATTTTGTTTAAAAATCACTGGAATTACAATAGGTTGAAGAGTGATGTAACATTTACATGTAAATAGATATTTTAATAAAATAAAAAGAAAATGAAATGAAATTTTAAAATGGTCAACTTAATGATCCAAAAAAATAATAAAAGGAAGAGCCAGCTATTATAGAATTTTGCTCATTGGGGAAATTCTAGAGAGATTTTTCCCTTTGGGAAAAGTCATTCTCATTTTGGAATTACAATTCTTTTGAGGATTTGATGAATCCTACCCTAGAAAAACACATGTGGCTTATCTACACACACCAAATTTCAGTTATGTGAAGGAATTTGCTGATGTCCTCAACAGTGTTCAGAGTCAGCACTGCAGCACTAGAATTGACAGTGTCTGCTGCCTCAAGCATTATGATATCACATATATGAGGAACAAATAGTAATTAATCAGCAAAAAGCCCAAAGTGAAGCCATGGTTCAAGTTGTATGAGCACACAAGAATGTGTGGATCTGAATTCAAGCCCTAGTACTGGCACAAAAATGGCAGGGATGTTTATATTAACTGAATTGAATGGACCCAGGCAGGGGTAAACAATCAGTGTGAGACTGGGCTGAGATACTCTCCAGTGCAGAAACTCACTTCGGCAGGTGAGAAACTGCCTGAGGTCTACTTGGGTCCTTGTCAGATCCTTTCTGGATTTGATTCCATCTCTTGATTTAAGAAATTGGAATCTGGGCTGGGAAGGTGGCTCAGTGGTAGAGCGCTTGCCTTGCATGCCTGAGGCCCTGGGTTCCATTCCTCAGCACCACATAAGCAAAAAGAAAAAAAGCTGGAAGTGGTGCTGTGGCTCAAGTGGTAGAGCGCTAGCCTTGAGCTGAAGCGCTGAGGGACAGCACCCAGGCCCAGAGTTCAGGCCCCATAACCGACACAAGAAAAAAAAAAAAAGAAATTGGAATCTTATTGTTTCTGTTTTAGGGGTAGTGAGATTTGGACTCAAGACCTTATGCTTGTTAGGCAGGTTGTTCTACCACTTGAACTTTTGTTTATATTTCAAGTTGAGTCTCCCTTTTTTTTTTTAACTGTGAAAATACCATACAGAGGGGTTACAAGTACATGAGCAAGATAATGAGTATATTTCTTATCAAGCATTGTTGCCTCCTCCTTTGTTTCCCCTTCTCTTCCCAACCCTCCCATCCCCCACCCCCCACTGCCACCCCCACACCCCCCCTCCCCACCCCCGGTGCAAAAGTTGTACAAAGTTCATTTTTTGATATAACGATTTGTACATCTCATTGTTGCAATGGGTCTGCCTGTATCCCTATTTAAACAATTTGTTTATTCCCTTCCCCTCCACAAATTATACCAATATCAGATACAGTGAAAATAGGGGTTACACCATGGGGAGGGCCATACAAAGCAACAAAGAGATATGTTAGAAACAATAGCAAGAAAGAAAAAATATTTGGGATTGCATGAAATTGTAGAGCTTCTACATGGCAAAGGACATAGCTAGCCAGATCAACAGAAAGCCCATGGATTGGGAGAAGATGTTCACTAGCCATAAAACGGACAAGGGTCTCATATCTAAAATATACCTGGAACTCAAAAAGTTAAATCCCCCAACAACAAATCCTCAAAGAAACAACTGCCTAATAAGTAAGTGGGCTAAAGACTTAAAGAGAAACTTCTCTGAAGAGGAAAGAAGGATGGCCAATAGACACATGAAGAAATGTTCAACCTCCCTAGCCATAAAAGAA
>NW_012267232.1:2968542-2981997 GCF_000151885.1 Dipodomys ordii | reverse complement strand
TATTTGCAATAACTAGTATATGTCTGAGTCAAGCAGAAAAGGTCAGATAAGTTGATGTTAGGGAAATGAACCCTAAGATATGTATTCAAATGTTTTTTTTCTTTCATGCAATTGTCTCTAACACATTTATAAAATTATTTCTTTGTTGCTTTGTATGTCCCCCCTCCCCCCACCACGATATAACCCTTGCTTTCACTGTATTTGGTGTCGGTATAATTTGTGGAGAGGAAGGGAAAAAAAATCGTTTAACTAGGGATACAGGTGGACCCATTGCAACAAAGAGATGTACAAGTCGTTATGTCGAAAACGAACTTTACAACTTTGGTGGGAGGGAGGAGGTTTAGGTGGTGGTGGGGAGAATGGGAAGGGATGGGAAGGGGAAACAAAGGAGGAGGCTACAACGCTTGATAAGAAATGTACTCATTATCTTGCCCATGTGATTGTAACCCCTCTGTACAGTATTTTCACAATTAAAAAAATAAAGAAAGAATGACATTGCCCTATTTGTTAGGAAATGGAAAGACTTGCAAAAAATTATATTAAGTGAAGTAAGCCAGGCCCAAAGAAACATAAATCCCATAGTTTCCCTTATTTTCAATAACTAGTATATGTCTAGGACAAGCAGAAATGGTCAGATAAGTTGATGTTAGGCGAATTGAGTCTCCTTTTTATGCCCAGGCCAGCCTGAACATCTTACCGTTTACATTTCCTGTTAAGCTAGGAAGACAGGAGTGTACCACCACACTCAGCCTTTTTATTGATTGAGATGAGGCCTAGGCTGACCTTGTACCTCAGTCTTATCAATCCATCTCCCAAGCAGCTAGATTACAGACATGAGCCACTTCACTAGGTGTGGAATCAGCATCAGCATCATTATTAAGTTTCCATATCCTTCAATAAAATGTATTATATAAATAGTACCTTTCACTTTATTTTACAGGCACATAGATATACCTATTTCTGATGAAAAGACTTCCTAATGTCCTACTTAAAAATAGTTCACAAAAATTTTATTTCTCGGGATGTGTGGAAGGAGTCCTAAAGACAAACAAAACCACTGAGTTTTCCACATTTTGGAATAATCAGAATATCAAGATTTGGGCATTCCTACAGGAACATTCTCAGGTATTCTGACCTGAAAGTTTGAATTCATCTTTATTCTTTGTAATAGGTTATACTCTGAAAAAGATAGGCTTCTTTCCTCTTGATAAACAACGATGCTTTTTCCTGTGCTCCCAAAGAAACTAAAATTATCCGAGATCAATTTCAATGACTTCCTTAGGTCTATGTGAGACTCACGAACAATATCCTCCAATACCAGCTCACAGAGCTCATCTAGTCACTTTTCTCCTGTCTGTCCCCAGCATCTTCTCCACGAACAAAAGCCTTTTCTCAATTGCTTGGCAATATTCAGAAGACTTATCCGTTCTTAGTGATAACAAATAAAAAAAGCTTCATTTGTCACCCTCACACAAGCTGTGCTGAAGCTCCAGGACTCCATGTTGTAGTGTTGCAGTAGTGCAATAACACACCCAGCTCTCTGCCCATTGAGTACAACGAGCTGCTTCGGCAGGAGAGCCCATCCCAGCGTTAGCCAGTGATACTGCTCACCACTGACAACCATTACAAGTTGGATCTGCGAACGTCTCCCTGAGGCCCATTATTGGAAAAGCATAGTCCTCCACTTGGCACTGTGGGGAGAGGCAGTGGAAGCTTGAGGAGGTGGGGCCCGCTTGAAAGGTTTAGGTCACTGAGGATTTATCCTTGAAGGGGATTGTGAGACCTTCCTTTCCTGCTCCCATCCTCTTTGGAAATCCAGCCAGGTGGTGACAAGTGTCACTACATACTCCCAAGCACAATGGGCCAGCCAGGTGTGATGACTCACCATTGGCATCCTAGCTACTCAGGAGGCTGAGCTCCGAGGATCATAATTAGAAGCAGTCTGGAAAGACAATCCCCAAGTGAATTTTCTCTCCCATTAGCCAGCAAAAAAATGTCAGAAAAGGAGCGGTGGCTCAAGGGCTCAAGGGGTAGAGTGCTAGCCTTGAGTGAAAAAGCCAAGCAAGAGTGGAATGCCCTGAGTTCAAGCCGTAGTACTGGCACACACACACACACAAAATGATGGGGTCAACACACTATGGACTAGAACCTCCGAAACAGAGTCTTTTTAATTTGGTTATTTCGTGTATTATGTTATATGGGGTCAACCCACTATGGACTAGACCCTCCAAAACAGAGTCTTTTTAATTTGGTTATTTTGTGTATTATGTTATAGTAATGGAAAGCAGTCTAACACAACCATTGGGCAAGTCACTTGCAGCAAGTTCAAGCAAGTCATGCTTTGCCCAAAGTGTGATCACAAAGGCCCTGAATTCCAACAGAGAGGCAGGAAAATGGAGGAAGACAAATTTAGGGAGACAATTTGAAGATAATTTTTAGTGGGGATGAAAGAACACTAATGGGTTGGGTCAAGAACAAGAGTCAGGAAAGGAAAGTTCAGCCATTTTCTACCCTCTTGTAGTTTGGATTGAAGAAGGGTTGTTAATCATCTTCTTGACTATTCAAGATCCTCACAAATTAAAAGTCTTTACCAGAGAAAAGTTAGAAATTGTGTGTGTGTGTGTGTGTGTGTGTGTGTGTGTGTGTGTGTGTGTGTGTGTGTGTGTTGGTACTGGAGTTTGAACTCAGAGCCTCGCATTCTCACTTAGGTTTTTTGCTCAAGGCTGGCTTTCTAATTGAATTACATCTCCAGTTCTGACTTTTTACTAGTTAACTGGAGAGAAGAGTCTCACAGACTGGACCCTGGGCTGGTTTGGAACTGCAATCCTCAGATCTTAGCCTCCTAAGTAGGTGTGAGCCACCAGCTCCTGACTGAATTTTGTTGTTATTTATTTCATGTCTTCTAGGCTTGTGTGTCCTAATTAGAAGGCTAGGCTCATTTCACTATACATACACACATCTGTATTTTATTCTAATAGTTTCACTGTTTAGATGTTAAATGCTTTAATATCTGCTTCATTTTGAATTTAGTTTGTGAAATTTTTATGGAAAACTTTATCTTCTTTCATTTTGTTTCAATGTAAATTCCATGCATTTTACACTCAGATCAGCCAATCATCTCCAAGAATTTCCTGAAGACTTACAAAGGAAATATAAGACAGTGGTTCAGCTCAAAGAACTTACACTATTGTCAGGTAAAGAACTAACACCTGAAACAATCCTAGAACCAGACAGCATGTAATCAAGTACCAAATATGAATGTTTTACTGGAGCTGCGTCAAAGCTCAGAGGATAAAGAGGTCTACCTGTGCTGCAGATGTTAAGGCAGGCATTGTGGACAGGTGGGAAGTTAAGTCACATATGTGTTTTCCTACATACTAAAGTAGAAAATAGAAAGCTACAGTGTGTGTGTGTGTGTGTGTGTGTGTGTGTGTGTGTGTGTGTGTGCGTGCGCGCGCACAGGTGGACAACCAGGTTTTATAATGTAACCCATCTATTGGGAAAATGTTCCTGACACCCACTATAATATAGGAACTAGCCACTTTCAAATTTGAAACAGGGTTTTAAGGCAGAATATGTGGTAGAGGAGTGGGGGGGGTGAGATGGGGAGAAAGCATCTGCCTGAGTCTTCTTACCTTCTGCTTATTCACAGGTATGTGCTGGACCCTTCCTCCACTCCATGGAACATCTCTGTGATTTCACCTCCCCTTATTCTGCCAAATTTCACCAGGTCTCCTTTGAGAACCTCCTGCCAGCAACAGGTTGCTGCCTTCTTTCTCTTATGACTTAAAAAAAAACCTACCATCTCTCTACCTCTTAATGACGTAAGGGATCAGTAACAGCTTGGGACATCATTTCAAAAGTCTGATACAGTTGAGCAGGGCACTTGTGGTTCATACCTGTAATCCTAGCTACTTGGGAGGATGAGGATGAGAGGATCAAAATTTGAGGCCAGGAAAGGCAGAAAAGTTTAAGAGATTCCTCTCTTTTTCAATGAAGAGCTGGATATGTCCCTCCCACCCCCAACCTTGTCCTGTTATCAGTGTCATCCTATAGTCATTGGAATTATAATACAAGTTATAATAACTACATCAGCACCAATGACTAACGTACTAAGTGGAAGAACAGATAATAACCAAGTCTCAAAGCTGCCTCCTGTGAAGGGAAGACGAGTTCCAAGCCTTTTCTCTACATCTTTTTTTGTGCCACAACTAGGGCTTGAACTCAGCACTTCATATTCTTTGAGCCACACCTCCAGTTCCAGCTTTTTGCTGGTTTACTGGAGATAAGAATCTCTCAGATTTGTCTTACCAAGCTAGCTTCGAGTCCTGATCCTTAGATCTTAGTCTCCTAAGTAGCCCGTCTTATAGGTGTGAGCTACCAGCATCTTTTGTCCTTTCTGGAAGACAGGACTTGCTGCTGCAGGATCTGGTAACGAGAGAATATAAGATGTCTCACAGCCGTCATTGCCCACTGCAAAGCCTTCTGAGAGTGTGACCATCAGGAGTTAGTGCAGACTTTGAATAGACCAACATAGCACTCTACAGGCTGGCCAATATCTTTCATGAACGCTTTCTTCTCTGACATTGTCTTACTTCTTTTACCTTTATTTTCACTTTACTCACAATTTCTTCAATCTATTTTATAAACTGTTAAATGACTTAGGAAATAAGATAAAAAATAAATATATGCACCCAGAGTCAAATTTCCACACCTCTGAAATCGGTGTTGATTTTCTTGCAGATACAGAGTTCTAAGTTAAAGGCCTATGTAATTGTTTTGATGATGATGATGATGATGTAGTTGTATGATGAGGTTACAATGGTTTCTTGGTATGGTATTTGAGGACTGTATTGATAGGATCAAATTAGGACACATCTTCATAGTGGCATCTTCATTGAGCCAATTGTTATTTCTTACTTCATTTTTTTGGGGGGGGTCTGGTCATGGGGCCTGAACTCTGGGCCTGGGCACTGTCCCTCAGCTCTTCAGCTCAAGGCTAGCACTCTACCACTTGAGCCACAGTGCCACTTCAGGCTTTTTTCTTTTTGCTTATGTGGTGCTGAGGAATCAAACCCAGGGCATCAGGCATGCAAGGCAAGCGCTCTACCACTGAGCCACCTTCCCAGCCCCTACTTACTTCATTTCTTAGCAAAAAGATACAGTCATTTCTAAGAAATATCATAGAATCTGGTTAAGTGGGAAGGAAATACATACAATCTCTTTTATCTCATATGTTTAATATGGACTTCTGAAAATAATAATGATTGCTTAAGTTGCCTGTCAGGTTATCACACCGGATGTGTTTATTTCTAGATATTAAATACAGATTCATGAGCGCATACACACACATACATACAGAAAGTAAGAGAGACAGAAAATGAGAGAGACAGAGAAACAGAAATGGAGATAGAGAGAATCATAGAAAATATACTACAGGATCAAGATGGATTTAAAGGTTCTCTAGTTATTAACACAGTATGTAAGTCATAGTTAAGTGTTTTTTAAATGAATCTACAAGGGAAAACAAAATATTTTAAAGAGTAACAATATTGTAGAAACTATGTAAATAAAATTAAATAGTCTAGGTGCCAATGGCTCTCACCTGTAATCCTAGCTATTCAGGAGGCTGAGATCTGAGGATCTGGGCTCTAAGCCAGCCTGGGTAAGAAAGTACATGAGACCCTGATCTCCAATTAACCACCAGAAAACCAGAAGTGGAGCTGTGACTCAAAGTGGTAAAGCACCAGCCTTGAGCAAAAACACTCAGGGACAATGCCCAGGCCCTGAGCTCAAGCCCCATGACCAACAAAATAAAGTAAATTATGAAGACAATATTTTCCCAGCTTCATCAAACCCACTACTCACTGGGTGCTGCTTGGCTGAAGTAGAACCATGGTTTATGGCAGCAGATGATGCGGCCACAGGCTGGGCTGTCATTGAACATGTGAACCAGAGCCCCAGAGAGTCCAGGATGTAGCTGAGTCACCACCGTCTATGCTACGCCAGAACAGCAATGAATGCACTTACAAGGATGTCTCTTCCCAGCCCAGTAACAAGATATTCAGGGGAAATGTGAACCAAGAAAGCACTACAGACTCTCCCTTCAACACTGCCACTCCAACTCAGTTTTTATCTTTCCATCCTTCTTTCCCTCCCTCCGAGTCCTTAGAGCTGGGGCTCAGATTCGGTTTTGAGCTAATAGGGAGAGGGGAGGCAGGAGGTTAAACCAAACTGTTAACTGTGTCTCTTCAAAACTGACATTTAATACAGGGTGTAAATCACTAGAGGGGTCTGTTAGTCCCTCAGGAATGCAATTACATAGGGTCAAATAAAACATGAAAGAAACCAACAGGTTTGAAAATGTAGTATGTTCTCAAAAGTAAGCAAGAAGGAATGTGAAGCAGTCCAAAAATGCTAACACTCCCTGCTGTCCTATAGGAGAGGATTAGTCGAGGTGTGCCCTTGATGATTATGTGTGGGAATAGGAGCTCATCCTTCTCACTAGACCCAGCTTTGGGATTTATAGCCATCTCCACATGTATTTAAAGAAGGTACTGCCATCCAGCCCATTATCATCCCTCCCCTTCCCAGCCCTACCCTCCACTCAACACTTTCCTAAAGCATTTATTCACTGAGCAGAATAAACACCAAGATTTTATTTCATTCAAACTTAATCCCCCAAACCCCAGCAGAATCCTTGTTCTGTGACCTTGAAAATTAAAATTAAAAATTTACTGTTAGAATTCTGCTAAAAGTCGTTTCCAATATGTATGGATACTTGTCAATTGTATCGTATTAATTTATCCCATTAAGGTGGGGCGGATAGCGGGGTTACATTTGCATTTGTTTAGAAGTTTGACATGTTTTGAACAATTTGTTGCCTTCCAAGCTTAGGTTGAATCTTTGTTTGTTTGTTTGTTTGACAGGGTTGATCAGCCAGCTCCCAGTTTCCCTGGGACATTTTGGGTTTGGAAAGTAGAAGTCCTGCATCTCAGGAGAGACCTCAACTACCAGCAAGCAAGGATGGTTAGCTTCCCTACTATACATAAAGATGGCTTCACACACGCAGTCTGTGAGCTTGCAACCCAGCATGTGTACAAGGAAGTATGAACACACGACAGTTTGTGGAATCTGAATCAAACCAAGAGTACTTGTTTATGACTAATTGTTTGCTGTTTGGTTAGGGAACAAGGTAATGCTTTGTTGCCTCAAATTCTTGGGCTCAATGAATCTTCCTAACTCAGCATCCCTAGTAGCTGGGACTACAGGTGCACACCACCCCACCTGAGTTAATCATTTTGTTAAATGGCCCAACATGGCAAGAACTATGTGTGAATCATGTAAAGAAAAGAAATAGCTGAGAAGGTGCATTGGGATTAAAACTAAATTAATTGCTGCTGGGTGCCAGTGGCTCACACCTGTAATCCTAGCTACTCAGGAGGCTGAGATATGAGGATCACAATTCAAAGCCAGCCCAGGCAAGAAAGTCTATGAGACTCTTATCTCCAATTAACCACCAAAAATTCAGAAATAGAGATGTGGCTCAAGCAATAGAGCACTAGCCTTGAGCAAAAACAAAACCCCAAAGATAGTACCCAAATCTTGAGTTCAAGCCCTAGGATCAACACACACGCATGTGTGTTTATGCGCGCACACACACACACACACACACACACACACATGCACGCACAATGAAAGGATTCCAATGAGTAGGTTGCCTAGATTCAGATTGTTGTATAATCACATTTTAAAAAATATGTTAGTTCTCAGTTTTCCAAGAAAAATAGCTTCAGTTGAGTGGTGATCAAAACTTGATTTTTTTCTTAGCTTGCATACAAATGAACCCAAACAGGAAGTCAGCTTCTCCAAAGGGTATAGATTTTATTTACTTGGGTGTAGTTGGCTGAATTTTGGGAGCCCAATCCCATGTCTCCTTCTCTATACCCAGGACCAAACTTTGGTGGCCAATGGCTGGTCTTTGTGAATCCTGCTTCCAGGAGCCACTGAAGAGATTGAACCAGACCACCTCCTCACATCCAGTAGGCATCATGGTATATATCAGAAGGCACACTATTGCTCAAGTTCCCTCCCATATCAGTGAACTTGGCATGAAGATCTTTCTAGCAACCTTTGTAATTCCATTGACTGCAGCTCAGGAGAGACACCATTTGGAGGGTTTTCTTGTCATAGTTTTTGCTGCTGTGGCTTGTTTGTTTGTGGAATAGGGTCTGGCTAAGTTGCCTGGGCTGGCCTCAAACTAACTATATAGCCCCAGGCTGGCCTTGAACTCAAGGTCTTCCTGTTTCCATCTCCCAAGTACTGGGTTTCCGGGAGTGTTATAAAAATCGTAAGGCTCAGTTCAGCTCCTGGAAGCAGTGTCATTCTGAGGAGTCTGAAAACCAGAGGAAAACTAAATCCCTAAGAACTAATTTCTCTAAGGCATTTGGCTAGCCCTTTGACTTCTAACAGTGTAGCAGGAATTATCTCTATTCCAGGAGAATTTATGTTCTGTCTTTGGGGGCTGTTTTCTTTATTCTGATTAAAGAAGCCATGTTGACACACCCACCAGAAGCTTTATTTAAGCAAAAGTGCTTAAATAAAGCTTCTGTACATGTCTCAAAATAGGAACATGTCTGTCTCTATCAGGAATACCAGAAGCGTCAGTCTTTAAATTTGGTCAAAGGTAAGAAACTGTTGGTAGATAGCTAGGAGACAAGGACTAGGACTAGAGGAAGAGATACAGAAGAGAAGAAAGGTGCTTCCCTGCTAGGTTCAATAAGCAATAAATAAGTAAAATATCTTATAACAAATATATAATATAATAAATATAAAATCTATAGTATACTATGTGTTTATATATGTTAAATATATATGCTAGTCATATATTTTATAATACTTATATTATAAAATATATAATTATAAAATACAGTATATTATATATAATAATGCATTATTATATGTATTTTATACATTATTATATATAATATATTATAATAATATATAATATTGTATATAGTAATATATTATTATATATGTGTATATTCATTATTATGTAATATAGTATATATTAGATATAATATAGTAAATTATATATTATAATATATAATACAGTATGATACATTATACTATACTATATTATCTATGTATAGTATGAACTATATATAGTATATAGATATAATGTATTATATATACTATATTATATATTATATACACATATATATTATATACAATATATATTTATATAATACATAATGTTGTATATAATAATATATAATATACATTATTATATAATATAGTATATATTATATACTTTGATATAATAAATTATATATTATACTACATAATACAGTAGATGTTATACTATACTATATTATATAATGTATAGTATAGATTATATATAGTATATAGATATAATATAGTATATATACTATACACTATATTATATACACATATTGTATATTGTGTATTATATATATTTATACATGTAAATTATATATTAGACATATTATATATATTATTATATAATAATATTATGATTACTATTATTTTGAGAGGGTGCTGGAACTGGGGCTGGATATCAGGGCCTCTCAAGCTCGCTTGGCTTTCTTTATTCAAAGCTGACACGTTACCACTTGAACCATACCTCTACTTCTGCCTTTTTGCTACTGATTAACTGGAGATAAGTGTCTCCTGGATTTTTCTGCCCTGACTGGCTTTAAACCTCAATCCTCAGATCTCAGCCTTCTGAGTAGATAGGATTAGAAATAGGAGCCATCAGAGCCTCACACTTTTGTTATCTTTTTTGGTTGTTGTTTTGTCGGTTGTGGGGCCTGAACTCAGGGCCTGGATACTGTCCCTCAGTTCTTCAGCTCAAGGCTAGCACTCTACCACTTGAGCCACAGCACTACTTCCAGCTTTTTCTTCATATGTGGTGCTGAGGAATCGAACCCAGGGCCTCATGCATGCAAGGCAAGTGCTCTACCACTGAGCCACCTTCCCAGTCCTTCATTACGTTTTGAATAGGGCTTTGCTTTTTTTGCACAGACCAGCCTGGATTGTGTTCCCCCTATTTATGCTCCTCACGTAGCTGGGATCAGAAGTGTGTGCCACCATGCTTGCTTTTTAATGGTTATACCTAGAATGACCTTAGCTCACAAGTTTTTTTTTTAATCTCAGCCTTCCAAGTAGTGGGTTTAGAGGCATGAGTTCCTGCACCAGAGATCCAGATTCTTACAAGTTATGTGCTCTTGATAAGGACACTTCATCTCTATAAATTTCAGTTTCTCATCTTTACCATGAGGGTAATTCTAGTTTCAACAGGAAGAAAGGAAATAATAGTGATAGGTAAAGCACCCAACCCATAGTAGATACTTAGTAAGTTGTAGCAATTATTACCATGGTGATAGGTTTGGCAGAAGAAAGTGAGCCCAACAGTAGTCCTGTTGGCTACCCGCCACCAGGCTCTCGGTGTCTTGGCTACTGGGTTTCTTCTTGTACATCTCTAGGAACTCTGAGCTCTGAACCTCAGTCCTCCGCCCACACTCCCTCATTGGCTGCAGGCGAATCACTTATCTGTCTCTATTGCTTCATCTGGGAAGGGGAGGATAATAATATTTACCTTCCTCAGAGGAATGTTGGGAGAATTAATGAATACTTGCAGAGTACCTTCAGATCTATAGATGAAAGCCAGGGTAGAATTGCAAAGTATTATTATAAATATTAATGTTATTTTGACACATTTGCATGCATACATGCATGCATGTGCAAGCAAATTTGTACCTGACAGCATTGGAAGAAAGTGTGCGACCTTCAGGTAGAATTTAGTGAGAATCTCTGGGGGCCTCAGGACCTTCGTGACTATGGGATTTACAAATAATAAGAACAGCAGTGAGAATTTTCCCAGAATGGGAAGCAGTGAACTGAATAGCTAGAGTAAACAAGCATAGCCTATGGTTACATCCTTTTTGGAAACTTCTTTGGCCAGTGCGATGTGGCTTGTAGCAGCCCTTAGGGGTTAAAGACTATGTAAGAGCTTCTTCAAAAGCAGTCCTGTATAATTTCTTCTCCATTGTTTTTGCTTGCCAACTCAAGTAGCCACTTTGAGTCTCAAAATGTTTCTTTCTCCCTTTCTTTTATTTTTCTTTTGCCAGGTACTGGGGCTTGAACTCAGGGCCTGAGTGTTGTCTGTTAGCTTTTACCACTTGAACCACAACTCTAGTTCTGGCTTTTTGGAGAAAAGAGAGAGAAAAGCCTCATAGATTTTCCTGCCTGGGTGACTTTGAACCATGATTCTCCCAACTCAGTCTCCAGAGTAACTAGGAATATAAGCAATGAGCCACTGGCACCCAGAAGTATATTTCTACACGGATTGTGTCCTCTCAAAAGACACAGGGATGAGATAAGACTGCAAAGAAATATTTCCTGTAAAGTTTCAGCTGGTCTCTCAGCCATGCCCTTGCCCACTCCCATATTCCAAATCAAATCCAAGTCACAGCCTTGCTGCTCAACAACTCCTCCCAAACAGGCCCCTGGTCCTCCCATTTGGCTCCCCACTTGGTAGTGTGAGGTAACACTCTTAACTATTCATGGTTAACTATTCAGCATGTCCCACACAGCAGACTCACTCTGAGGCCTCTCTTTCTCAGAAGTTACAGGAGGAAATGAAAGTCCCTCCTGCCTTAGGACTGAACCTCTGGAGCCCGTTCCTTCTTTTGTGAAGATGGGGTCCCTTCCCTCTGATTCTGCAAGGGAATATAGTACACTGACACAAACAAGATATGTGTCTGGTCCCTACCATCAACTTTTGCACACTGGCAAGGAACCGCAAAGCTTATTCCAGACCCAGATTTTCCTTTATGCTTGAGCCATCATAAATGCCCACAGACACCAAAGAAGCAAAGACTGGAAGCCTCATAAAAGAACATTCTGGAACCCTGGACACCTGGTGGGGAAGGGTACGTTTTTGAGCTGGATGCCACATTGAAGAAGCAGGTGACATGTGGGGAGATGGTAGTGGCTGTACACTAGTTTCCCTGTCTCCTTCCTCTGGCTAAACAGATGTCCTGGTGTTCCACAACTTGTGTGATTAAGATATTGTCTCCAGAAAGCCGTGGAGACGCTTTAGAAATCATTACCGTAGTGGGTTGGAGACATGTGACAGTCCCTTCCCATGAATCTATTCCCACTCTATCAACCTTCAATGTCTGGAAACCACCAAATAGTGGGCATCCAAAAAACAGTTGTTTGACATTGACACTAACAATTAGCACCTGCTTCATTCTGTCATCTTTTGATCATGGATGAATCTGTGGTTTTGAGCAGGCATGAGGCCTAGGTTGGAATTGAGTATGGGAAGCCAATGAAAAGGGTGAAAGATCTGTGATCTTTTGTTTTGATTTTGTGCCCATCCTGGGGCTTGAACTCAGGGCCTGGGAAGTAACCCTTAGCATTTTCACTCAAGGCAGGCAGTTATCACTTGAGCCGCATTTCCATGTCTGGCTTTTTTGGTGGTCAACTGGAGATAAGAATCTCATGGACTTTGCTGCTCAAGCTGGCTTTTAACCACAGTGTTCAAATCTCCGCCTTCTGAGGCAGGAGCCATGAGGGCCTGGCTATGTCTGTGGGCTAGATCCTGACGAAAGAACAGGTGAGAGGTGTGTGAATCCCTTGCTCTTGTTCACAGTTCTAATATTGTTAAATGGACGGACAGGGTGCCACTTGCTTCTTTTTCTGCTTCTCAATACCAGTCTGGAATTCTCCCCGCCCCCTCACATCACCCCCACACACATACACACACATACATACCAGCTTTGTATTCACTCTTGCTTTCCTACCTCCTTCTCGGATGCTTTCCTTTTTCCTTCTCTATCTGATCAGGTCTTTCTCCCTGTCCATCCTCAGGTCACTCAGGGCCTCCTTCCCATCTTTCTCTGCTCAGGCACATTAGGCAATTTCATCTCATCCCACGGATTTGTTATCTGTAGACAGATGGCTGTTAGACCCCTAGAATTATCCTCTGTCTAGACGAGTTGTTTTTAGAGTGGAAACCCAGGCCAGGGGCATCAGCACCACCTGGGAACTTGTTGAAAATGCTAATTCCCAGGCTCCACCCAAACTTTCTTAATGAGAAATTTGGAGGTGGGACCCAGCTACTGTGGAGCCCTGCAGGCTTGTGTTTGCTGTGGGTATATATGGCTTTGGCAAAACCAGCAAGACTCCCATGCTGGGGGCTCGGATTCCAGGGTGGGAGTCTGGATGTGGTGGAAACGTTAAGAGGAGGGGTCTGGTAGCCAGCCATTAGGTCACTGGGGTTGCCTCCCCTAGAAAAGACTCCAGCCCTGTGAGAGCAGGTTGTTATAAGAAAAGAGACAAAGAGAGAGTCAGAGAGAAACAGAGAGAAAGGAAGGAAAGAAGGAAGGAAGGAAGGAAGGAAGGAAGGAAGGAAGGAAGGAA
>NW_012267232.1:2947240-2968042 GCF_000151885.1 Dipodomys ordii | reverse complement strand
GAAGAAGAAGAAGAAGAAGAAGAAGAAGAAGAAGAAGAAGAAGAAGAAGAAGAAGAAGAAGAGGAAGAGGAAGAAGAAGAGGAAGAAGAAGAAGAGGAAGCAGCAGCAGCAGCCGCCGCCAGGGCAGCCAAGGGGGGAGCTCACAGCGGTGGGACTATTACCGCCCCGTGGGCTTGGACTTTCCAAACCATGAATTAGATGAACCTCTTTTCTTTATAAAGTACCCAACCATCAGTATTTTGTTACAGCAACAGAAAATGGACTAATACAACCCTGAAGTGAAAGAACTGCTGCTCCAGGGCTGGAGGCCAGGCTCTAGTGACAGAGTGCAAGCCCAAGGTCCTCCACGAAGGAATGAGTGGAAAAAAGAAAGTGCCAAAAGAAGATACAGTCTTATTTCTACCTCTACTTCTATGTCTTACAGAAGAACCAAATTTAACACATCTGAACTTCTTTAAATTCTTTCTCCCAATTTTTTTAGCCCCCATCTAGTCTATTAGCATAGATTGTATACCAACAGGAAATCAGAGCCAATTCTGTGTTTTTGCGTGGCTAGCCTATTCCTTGAGATATGATACCAGAAGAGGACTACATAGTTTTCTTTCCCTTTTCAACTGGACTGTGTCAAATTTGTTCCTGTGTTAGCTTCCCGGGTTTCATCATTGTTATGCTTTGCATATGGCTTGAATGTGAACCCAAAGGGTTTCTGTGCTGAAATGTAAGCTTCATTGTGAGGATGGATAAAGGGGAAACTTAATCAGACTATGGTGTTTGGAGCTGAAGCTTTTGATTAGGATTAGCTGATCATCATTGAGTACTTGTGGGTTTATAAGAAGAGGAAAGAAAATGAGAAGACTCTTTCTCTTTCCTCTCTATTCCTATCTTCCCTCTCTTTATTCCCTTTCTCCCCACTCCCTCCCCTTCTCTCCACTCCTCCCTCTCTGTTTTTGGCTATGTGATGCCCTACAAGATGCAGAGGCTCAACCTTGGATATCCAGAGATATGAGCCAAAACATACACCTGTTTTCTTTATAAAGGTACTAGATTCAGGAATTTCATTAAAGAGAAATGAACAAGTGCAGTCACTGCTGACAAAATTATGAGGTAGAAAATGAAATTTCCATCCCTATTAATCAAGGTTCACTAATAAGATGTTTATAAATGCATACACAAACATTTCCCTGTGTATGGTTTTGACTTAGAACATTTCAACTTCAGGATGACGCAAGAGCAAAAAGCATTCCATAGAGAGCATACCTTACACATTGTATTTAGACCTTTTCCTGGGTTGGGCAGTGCTGTGGGCAGCAGCAGGGAGCTACTGCTTAGAGTTAGCCAAGTGATCACAACCCATTCCAGTGCACTGTGCTTGGTAGGTTAAGTGAATAAAAGGCATTTTCAATTTAACATTATTTTCAGCTTACTGGGGATGTATTCAGACATGACCCCATTGCTATTCAGACATGACCCCATTGTAGGACAGAGAGCATCTATCTACTTACCAGTACACACATAGACACTCAGAGAGGTTTGTCCTGAGGAATTGATTCATAAGATTGTGTCTCAAGGTGAGCCAGCAAGCTGGAGACCCAGGAGACCCAATGACATGTCTGCAGTTAGCTGGCAGGCTAGGACTTAGGTGAAGCCAATGTTTCAGGACAAGTATAAAGGCAGAAAACATGAGGTGCCTGAAGATTTCCCTCTCACTATGGGGAAGTCAACCTTTGGTTCTTTTCAGGCTGGGAACCGATTGGATGGAACTCACCTTCATTGGGTAGGAGGGAGGGAAGGGCAATCTGCTTTAACAGTTAACTCAATCAGATATTAATCTCACCCAGAAACACCCTTTACAGCTACACCAGAATAATGTTTAACCAGATGTGTAGGTATACCATGGCCCAATCAAATTGGCCATTAACCATCTCACCATTCCACTGATAAAATGTGGGAAGATCAGGACACTTGTCCTGTAATGAAAGCAGATTCAAATTCATGTTTCTCTCACTTCAAAATTTTATACTCTAGGTGTTACTGTGGCATTAGTGTCATTCTACCTATAATCCCCACCCTGGGGCTATGCTACAAAGAACACAAGGAAGATGCTGTTCTTTGTCTCCCTCTTTGCCCAGGAGTGAATGTAGTGTTGTGTTTTGTTATTGGGTTTGCTGATTGTTTGGTTAGTTGGTTGATTAGTGATTGCTATGAAGCCCAGGCTGGTTTTGAACTCAGGGTTCTCCTGCTTCAGGCTACTGAGTGCTGGGATTATCGGTGTGTATCACTGCACTGAGCTTCAGAATTGAATGCTTTGATCAAGGCTTATTCAACTGCAATTATAGAAGCATCTATTCCAAGCATATAAGGTGAACAGCAGCCACAGGAAAGGAGAGAGACAGTGGTACTTCTGACTTCAGCTTCCTCATCACAGATGAAATGAACTCTTGATTTTGTTCACTCCCTTGCTCATAAAAATGAAAGCTTTCAAATGACTCATCTCCTTATATATCTGACATATGAAAGGTGCTCAATCAGTGTATAAAAGTCAATACACAAATCTAACTGCATATTATAATTTGGACATTTCTATCATTGTACTAAAATACAGTGGAAAGAAAACTGCAAAATAAGTTTGGGGCCAAGATGTAAACAATGTAAGATGTAGAGAACTTGGTGGGGCATTGGTGTCTGATACCTGCACGCTAGCTACGCGAGAGGCAGAGATCTGATAATCAAGACTACAGGCCAGAGCCATTGCAGTACACTGAGCTCCATAGAGACAGCGCAGGGGCAAGTGAGAGCCGGACGGGCACCGAACGACTCTGTGCCTCCCGGAGGAAAAACTAAACATGGGCAAAGGAGATCCTAAGCCGAGAGGCAGAATGTCATCATATGCATTCTTTGTGCAAACTTGCCAGGAGGAGCACAAGAAGAAGCACCCGGATGCTTCTGTCAACTTCTCAGAGTTTTCTAAGAAGTGTTCAGAGAGGTGGAAGACTATGTCTGCTAAAGAGAAAGGGAAATTTGAAGATATGGCCAAGGCAGACAAGGCCCGTTATGGAAAAGAAATGAAAACCTACATCCCTCCTAAAGGGGAAACAAAAATGAGGTTCAAGGATCCCAATGCACCCAAGAGGCCTCCTTCGGCCTTCTTCTTGTTCTGTTCTGAGTATCGCCCTAAAATCAAAGGGGAACATCCTGGCCTGTCTATTGGTGATGTTGCAAAAAAAACTGGGAGAGATGTGGAACAACACTGCTGCAGATGACAAGCAGCCTTATGAAAAGGCGGCTGCGAAGCTGAAGGAAAAATATGAAAAGGAGATTGCTGCCTACCGAGCTAACGGAAAGCCTGATGCAGCAAGAAAAGGAGTTGTGAAGGCTGAAAAGAGCAAGAAGAAGGAGGAAGAGGAGGAAGATGAGGAAGATGAAGAGGATGAAGAAGAGGAGGAGGAGGAGGAAGATGAAGAGGATGATGATGAATAAGTTGGTTCTAGCACCGTTTTTCCCCCTGTCTATAAAGCATTTAACCCCCCTGTACACAGCTCACTCCTTTTAAAGAAAAAAATTGAAATGTAAGGCTGTGTAGGATTTGTTTTTAAACTGTACAGTGTCTTTTTTTGTATAGTTACCACACTACCGAATGTGTCTTTAGATAGTGCTGTCCTGGTGGTATTTTCAATAGCCACTAACCTTGCTGGTGCAGTATGAGGGATGTAAATTGGCATGGAAATTTAAAGCAGGTTCTTGTTGGTGCACAGCACAAATTAGTTATATATGGGAACGGTAGTTTTTTCATCTTCAGTTGTCTGACGCAGCTTATACAAAATAATTGTTCTGTTAGCTGAATACCGCTCTTTAATTGCAAAAAAAAAGTTGCAGCTGTTTTGTTGACATTCTGAATGCTTCTAAGTAAATACAATTTTTTATTTAAAAAAAAAAGATTACAGGCCAGCAGGGGCCAACAAATCTGAGATGCTTATCTCCAATTAACCAGCACAAAGCTGGAAGCAGAGATGTGGCTCAAGTGGTAGGGTACTAGCTTTGAGCAAAAAGCTAAGTGAGAGTACAAAACCCTGAGGTTAAGTGCCAGTTTTCACACACACACACACACACACACACACACACACACACACACACACACCATATTGAAAACTCATTTCTCAACTCTGAATATGTCTACCCATCAGGGCTGCTCAAAGGAACAATCCCTGCCTATAGGTCTGACTCACTGGGCTTTGGATCTAGCATTTGAGCTCCTAAGAGGAGGCTTTTGAGGAAGTGTCTGGGGCCCACTTTTATCTGTGACTCCCACTTCTAAGCCCTTCAGCCAGAAGGAGAGATCCAAAGGCATACCCCTAAGTCTAGTGAGAGGGCCAAAGTAGCCCTGGGACAGCTTGATGTGTGTTATCCTGGGTTGCAAGAGACCCAGAGAAGATAGGCAGCTAATGCGGCCAGTTGAGCAAAGCAGTGACTCCATGCTACTCCAGGAACAAATCAGTATTAGACAGTCCTCAGACTATATGAGACCCTTAGAACAATTTTGGCTTGGGATAATAAAAAGGGAACCCTGCCCTTTAAGTACACTGGTGTTGAAGGTCAGAGAAAAATGGGAGGGGAGGGGTGGAATACATTTGTCATCCCAGCTATGTGGAAGACATAAATAGGAGGATCAGGGTGTATGTCTGGCCATCTAAGAATATGAAACCCTACCTAACATATAATTAAACATAACTAAAGCAAAAAGGGCTGGGGGCATGGCTCAAATGGAAGAGTACTTATATAAGTCCCTGAGTTCAAACCCCAGCACCACAAAAAGTAAATAAATAAATTTGAAGATGTGGGATTTAATTTTTGTTGCACCCATACCTACCAAAAATTTTTCTTACAAACATGATAATGAATTCATACTCTTTAGGGGAAAAAAGCAAGTATATCTGACTTCTTATATAAATTTAAGAATTAAAACAAAGAGAAGAAAATACCTCTAGCTCAAAGACCAAGGTGTTTCTATAGGACTCTCTCTCTCTCTTCTCTCTCTCTCTCTCTTTCCCTCTCTTCCCCCCCAAAAACCCTTGCGTGGGAAACTTCTGTCTCTGGGGTGAAGATGTGATCTTAGGCAGGAGGCTGAGCAACAAACAACTTGGAATACATAAGGCTTGAAATTGCCTTCAAGTCTGGCCTTCTTTCCCATGTGGAAGAGTGGAAAATACAGGGGGAAAAAATGAGGTAGAGGACGTGTTTCCTCCACTCACAGCTGTGGATTTGATGCTGCCACAATCCAAGCAGGGTTTGAATGTTACCCCAAGGGTTGGTGCTCAAAGCTTAGTCCCCTAGGTGGTAATGGTATTGAACTGGTGGAATGTTTAAGGTATGGGGCCTAGTGCCACATGGTTATGTCACCCAAGGCTCTGCCTTGAGAGTGGATTGATGTAGTTCTTGAGGGACCCAGCTAGTTTCCAGGAGACTCAGTTGCTATAAAGGGAGTGATGGTACCTGTCATCTGTTGATGTAAATAAGAGCTCTCACCTGAGCCAAGAAGCCAACACCAGGCTCTTAGATCTCCTGAACTGTGAATGGAAGAAATATCTTTTCTTTATAAAGTAGCTAGGCTCTTGCAATTAGTTATAGCCCAGTCAACAAAGGCATATCTTTTCTATGTATGTTATTTTCTTCCCATGAAAGAGTTGCCTCACCCTTCAAGATAGAACACACACACACACACACACACACACACACACACACACACACACACACGGAAGAGAGAGAGAGAGAGAGAGAGAGACAGACAGACAGACAGACAGAAGTCCTGTTTTAGTGTTTGTTTCTTGGTAACCTCATGACATGGCTTTCACAGCAGCTTCTCATGTGTTGGACATGCCCAGTTTCACCCTTCAAGCACCAGCTTACCTAGGATACAGAGATAAAGTGGTATCACACTGTTCTGGAATTCTGCATATGTCAGCATAGGGGACTATTAGAACAAATTCCTTATCCTGCACATATGACAATTTAAAGTTAAGTACCTATATGTTAATGACATTCTTTAATGTTAGCTTATAAAAGATTAAACAGAAAAAAAACCTTTTCTGTAGTAATTATGGCTGCTTATCAGACTATAAGCAGGAAGAGAAATGGAAATGCATTTTTGTTTGATTAAGAACTCATATGGATAGTAGCTGAACTTTATTTAGATATTTAAATTAATAATAATGTGTAAAATCCACTCATTGGTCATCACACTTCAAAATGAAAATTCAGACTTCTAGGAAAACAATTTCAGGTGACATGCTGGAAGGATTCATAACAGATCCTTGCCCAATCAATCAATCTTTCTAGGTCAAGGGTCCATCAATACACACTGGACCCAGCAGCTGTAAATAACCCTCACACCCCAAATCCCATGACTCTATGCATTTGGAATGAAATGGTTCGTTGCGACGTGGGCTGTATATCACTCTGAGGAATGCAAAGAGTTCCCCCAAATACCTCAACGTACAAATATGGACTTTTTGTGTACTGCCAATAATCTATCATTTCCTTGCAAAGATTTCACACATAGAGTTTTAATTCTAGAGGAAACTACTATTAAATCCATATGTATTCAGCAAGGAAAAGGTTGAGAAGAATAAGGGCAACAATAACCCACTACAACTTGGATAAACTTCAGTTTAGTCAAGTATGAGATTAAAACTCACATGTTCTACTTATTTTCTTCACTACTCTAAGCGAATGTCCTTCTAAATGGTGAATTGTAATAAAACTGCTCATTCATTCATTGTCCTCTCTCCATGATGCTAGTTCAGCGTGAGTGTTCATGATATTATCTGAATACTGGGAGGAAAGCCAAGATGTGGAACAATGGATCAGCATTCTATGTTTCAATGTTTTCTTTCATAAAACAAAAATACTGAGTTTTCTTAAGTTTCCCTCCTTTACCATTCTATGGTTCTATGCATGTTCTACTCAGTTGTTCTTTTCATTATCTATCAATATTCTAATTCTGTCTCATTCTGATGAGGTATGTTTATAATGTGCATTTCTTGTTTTCTTCTTAATAATGACAATAGCAACAACAAAGCAATCCCTTCCACCCCTGAACCCATTTGGGTTTTAAATGCTCCATTTTTCAAACACAGGTACTAAATCAAACACAAAAGTGTGTAAGTAGAATAGATAAAGAATCAGAAAAGGATTTCAAGAATTTTTTTTGTTTATTGACTCCTCCTCCTCCTCCCCCTCCCCCTCCTCCTTCTCCTCCCACTCCACATCCTCCTTCTCCCCCTCCCTCCCTCCCTCCTCCTCCTTCCTTCCTCCCTCCTTCCCTCCCTCCCTTCCTCCCTTCTTCCTCCTCCTCTTCTTCCTCCTCCTCCTCCTCCTTCTTCTTCTCCATCTTCTTTTCCTTCATACCATTACAGGAGTTTGAACTCAGAGCCTCAGGCTCTAACTTAGCTTTTTTGCTCAAGGCTGGTGCTCTATCACTTGAGGTATACTTCTACTTCCAGCGTTTTGCTAATTAGAGATAAGAATTTCACAGATTTGTCTGTATAGAACCATGATCCTCAGACCTCAGCCTCTTGAGTAATTAGGATTATAGGCACAAGCCACACTGGTACCTAGCTCAAGAATAAAATTTTTATATCCCAAGATAAGAAAAGATTCTTGATTAGTTATATCACAAAATGCCCCTGACAATGTAGGCACATCCAGGGTATTTATTAGCTTTTCTATGTGGAGGACTCAGAGGCTTCATCTGGTCCCTCTGAATCGAGCATCATACATGAAAACACAGGGCGCTGTGTCACTCCATAGTTCTTCAACAGGTTCCCTCAAAATCAGGACAATGATTCTTGGAAGTTAAACACTCAACGCTATGTAAACTTAATAGAGTCAAAGAAAGGAACATGATCTGTTTTGTTTTGTTTTCCTGAATAACCCCAGGATAAAAAGAATTTGTTGGTCTGATTTGCTCATATGTCTGTCTACATAGCAGTTAGTGTGGCTTGAGAGTCAGGTTCTCTGAATGGTTGGATTAGACAATATTCCCACTCTGTAGCTGGAGGTAGAGAGTCATGGGATGGAATACTCATAGGCAAGAAGGATTTTGAACTGTGAAAAAAAAGTAGAGAAAGTGCGAGAACAACCACTCATGGATAGATGTCATTTGACAGCTTAAGAAAGATGAGCTGTGATAAAAATGATTCTGACTGCTCAGATTCTGACTACTCGCAGGTGTCCCCTTGGTCCATTCGATCTTGGCCAGAGGATGTCAGTTCAGATCATTATAGTACAGGTAATATTTATTGGGTGCTAACTATACTTTTAAAAACATTACCTTTCATAGCCTTTGGGACTATGCAATCATATTCGAAAGAAGAGGTATTTAGAACTTTCTGGGGGAAAAAAGGTTCCCTTAAGCATAAAATATTAGACACACAAATATATAAATACATACATATCTAGACACGTTCTAATGAGACACAAGATTGTATATATATATATATATTTGGGTCCGGTCGTGGGCCCTGAACTCTGGGCCTGGGAGCTGTCCCTCAGCTCTTCAGCTCAAGGCTAGCGCTCCACCACTTGAGCCACAGCACCACTTCCGGCTTTTTTCTTTTTGCTTATGTGGTGCTGAGGAATCGAACCCAGGGCCTCGAGAATGCAAGGCAAGCACTCCACCACTGAGCCACCTTCCCAGCCCAAGATTGTATATTTTTAGTTTTAATAAAGATCTAGCAATTTGGCAAGGGAAAACAGTAAAATCTTTTGAGTGTGCGTTAGAGTACCTGCATTAAATTTACAGCATTAAATGTGCCATAATCATACTATGACTCCTTGGCCAAAGGAAAAATTAAAGAGAGGATTCACCTTATAGTCTCTTCACTGTATCTCCTGATCCATGAGGGGGTGGGGGGGTGAGAGAGGGTATGTTAAATAAAATCCCAAGACATTAAAAAGCATTAATGGGAATAGCCTCAATGTTTTTTTTTCCTGTTGCTGCTTTGGTTCCCAGTAACAGAAATTAAAGCCAACTTAAACTGTTCTAACAAACAAACAAACAAGATATAGGTTATTTATAAGAGTACTGGGTTTCTCACAGATACCCAGGGCAGCCCTTCTAAAGCAATGTGAACCAAGAACTGAAAAGCCACCAGTTTCCCAGGCAGGAGAGCCTCAGCTTAGCCTTTCTTATCTCCTCCATTTCCGCTCTACAGATGAGCCATGTCTCTGTAGCCCACATGGTACGACAGATACTTCACTGCTCTTGAATCTCTGTCAGCTTGCTCACATCACCATGTTGTGTTTACTGATCTTACTTTGGATTCTAAGTGTCAAAAGTCTTGAGAGAAAATCCAAATGGCCCAGCTTGGGGCAGGTGTCCCCTTGGCTCTATTCTATCTTGGCCAGAGAATGTAAGTTCAGATCATTATAATACAGGTAATATTTATTGGGTGCTAACTATACTTTTAAAAGCATTATCATTACATAGCCTTTGGGACTGACCCTTCCTTATCAGGACCCTGAACCAGTTATCAAAAAAAAAAGGGTGATTGTAAGTGATGCAGATGTCACTAGAGCATGAGAAAATGATGTGCAGAGAGATGCACATGTGTAGGAAAAGCTGGTTTAGGGTTAAGAAGCAATTTACTAATGCCACAATGGGAACAAGCCCAAAGTTCAAATTCAAATGACCTAATTCCAACAAGCTTATGAGCTATGTGGGTTGGATAAGTTCCTTGATTCCTCTGCTCAATTTTCTTTCCTTTCTGTGAAATTAAGATAATAAGCATATTGTATGACAGAGTGTACATGGAGCGATTAAGTACTATGTTCCTACACACTTGAAAATGAACAAATATTTGTATTTCTTCTGGGACCAAGAAATGTCAAAAGGGTGTACACTAGCAGGAAGAAAAAAGCAGAGAAGGAAAATGTCCACTTGCTCTAATGGGTATTACTGTTACCTAATATCATCTTACATTATGAGCTATGATTGTATCTATGTGTTGTAATGGGAATTTTTCTCATGCTTTGCATATATTTACATGCATTAGCTGAGGATTATCATTGTCCTAATTGGAGATACAAGAGAGTTCAAATATGTTGTTCTGGCTCACACAGCTAGTAAGCTATGGAAGTGTGAGTTGAGCCTAGACAGCCAGGTCCAGAACTCCCATCCTACAAATACTCCTCAGTCTTGCTCTCAGGCCAACAATGTGATAGGCTACACTAGCCCAGAGAAAAGATAGTATATCTTCAAGATGTCCAATTTGCTAGAATTCCTCCTGTTTATTCCACATGCCCCTTTAATGAGGTTACCTCATCAGAATTAATGGATTGTTATTCTTCTTGATCAGTGTGTAAACCATAAACTCTGAGATAGTTTGCCTACCACACTTAGTTTAAGATTTAGAAGATTTACTCGCAAAAGCTCTTAGAAGGACTCACGAATAAACAAGAGTGAAAAGTTAAACCAAGAACAGACATTTCTGTTTGCGCTCTTTTCAAAACTATCCAAACAACTAGATTCACATGCTTTCCCTGACACCACAGGCAAAGTCTCCTTCCCTGAGCACAGAATTTCCTGCTGGGGATGGGACAGCCACATCACTGTGGTAACTACTCAACTTCCCAGATTTTAATTTAAAAGAGTTGCAAAGAGCAAAGTATGCAAAGATGGTGTTGAAGGTTGATGACTTCTAATGAGGATTGGACAACATAACAGCAGATAGTATTAGTTGCCCAACTTCCATTTTCAAATCCATCTACTTTGATTTCCTTCATTAGGGAGGCTAGAAAAGCCACACATTTGCTTTTCTACTTTTTGGCCCAGAGTTGGCTGTGGGAGACGGTTTGGACTCCATGAAGTATACGTGGAAAAAGTTTCTGTCAAAAAAAAAAAAGGGTCTGGGAAGGTGGCTCAGTGGTAAAGCGCTTGCCTTGCATGCCCTGGGTTCGATTCCTCAGCACCACATAAGCAGAAAAAAAAAAAAGCCAGAAGTGGCGCTGTGGCTCAAGTGGTAGAGCGCTAGCCGTGAGCTGAAGAGCTGAGAGACAGCGCCCAGGCCCAGAGTTCAGGCCCCACGATCAGACCACCCCCCCCTCCGCCAAAAAAAAAAAAAAAAAAAGTTTGACACATGCCAGTGGCTCATGCCTGTAATCCTAGTTAACTAGGAGGCTGAGATCTGAGGATCACAAATTTGAAGCCAGCCTGGGCAAGAAAGTCCATGAGACTCTTATCTCCAATTAATCACAGAAAAATCCAGTAGTGGTGTTATAGCCCAAGCTGTAGAGTTTTAGCCTTGAGCAAAAAGAGCTTAGGGGCAGCACCCAGGCCAGAGTTCAGTGTCGAGGCCCAGAGTTCAAGGCCCTGGATGGACAAAAAAAAAAAGAAGTTTGCTTTCCTGATATAAGGACAGATGCCATGGCACCACCCTTCTGCTTTTTCTTCTTCCTAGTTTGGATATAGATTAGTCTCTAATGCTAGTGCTAGTGATGCTGTCTTCACCTACAATGGAAGCATGAAGAGAAATGAAAAATACTGTCCCTGGCACTTCTCAGATTTTAACAGTGACAAACAGTTCCATAAACAATGAAATCATAATTTGAAGAATTGGATGGAACTCAGTATAATCCTGTCAAATGAAGTAAGCCAGTCTCAGAAAGACAGTCATCACATTTTCTCACATATGTGAAGTTTAGGAGGAAAAAATTCCCATGAAAATAGAAGGGGAACTATTAAAGAAGAAAGGGAATGGAGGAGAAAGAATAAGCCCATGAAATAATATGATCATAGTACATTATATGCATGTATGGAAATGTCACAATGAAACCTACTACTTTGTACAATTAATTTATACTAATAAAAAGCTTTTATATTGATGGGTACCTGTGACTCCTGCCCGTAACCATAGCTACTCAGAAGGCTGAGATCTGAGGACTGCAGTTCGAAGCCAGCCCAGGTGGGAAACCCTTGAGACTCTTATGTCCAATTAACTAATAAAAAAAAATCAGAAGTGTAGCTGTGGCTCAAGTGGTAGAGCACTAGCTTGAGCAATGATGCTCAGGGGCAGTGCTCAGGCCCTGAGTTCAAGCCCCATCACTGGCACACACATGCTTGTGTGCACACATGCACATGCACACACACACACACACACACACACACACAAACATTTGCATTGATAGAATGTGATGGTTGATATTTTAGCCAGCCTTTTATCTTATATCTTTCAATCCTATTCCTATCTCTTTACCCCTCTGAAATTGTCAGAAATTGAGTTACAGAAGCATTATTGAATGAAATCTGAAGTGACTCATAGGGCAAAGTATAGTCAAAACAAATCCATACTGTTATTCTCTAACCATAACTATGTTAATGTGACATCCATTTTACATTTCTAATAGTATAAGAAAGGGAAGGACAACCCAATATTAACCACACTTACTGATGATCAGATACAAACATAGAGTCCCAAAGAATGCAAAGCCATCTATTTCAGGCTTGAGTTTTATCTTTCAGCTTTATGAGTCCATGGTTGAGAGAACAGGTTGAGGTCATTTTTTGACCTTACCTTTTTCAGCACTTAGGATAGCTTAGATCCTTCCAAACAGTCCCTCAAGGTCATTCATGTGGCCACCCCTGTGGTGGGCCCCAGAATATATCTCTTCTAGCCCCCTTTTTCTTTCCCCTCATACTAAGAAATGGGTGGATGAGTCAATGGGAGCAAAAGATTCCTATAGATTTACACATTAAATGTATAGTGGGTATTCCGTAGCTTTGTATTCGATGAATAAATTAAAAGGGAAGGTCTTCTGTAATGTAGATGTTGCCAGAGAAGTTTCTATCCCAGAGAAGCATGGCCTAACATGTTAAAACATTGAGGGTCAGCCTCATAGCAGAGCAACAGGGAAGCAAATTAGAGAGAATCTACAGCACGACGAAAGAGGAGTGCTGTTTGAGGAACAAAGGACTGTACAGGGTGGAGAGCAGCGTGCAGTGTAGGAAGTACAGGGTGAAGCAAAGAGGACATAGAAGTCAGAACAAATGGCTACCGGCTGACAACGGAGAAAGAAGGAAATCAGGAAAATCACTCCAGTGTTAGATTCAAGACTCAAGCATGGATTTAAGAGGACCCTGTTAGGAGTTCCAGAAGGAATAAAAGGCCATGGGTTTTTACATTAGTTATTATGTCCCCAAACGTATTAAGTATGAACCTCAATATTTCAAAGTACTCTACCCGGTGCCAGCTTAGGGTCAGCCATGTGATTGAGTTGTACATCAGCTAGGCAGTGTAAGGAAAGGCCGACCATTCCAGCAGACAAAGTAGAAGGGGGAGGTCAGATAGCCACTTGGTGGGTGGGTGTGGGGGAAGGCTATGGAATAGCTGATGTCACAGAAAGGGAGGTGGCGACAGTGACTAGAGAGAAAATTCCACCATGGGGCTGAACCTAACCCCGTATCTAAGCCACCTACATCCAATGCTCTGAATGCTCAGCACCTTTCCTACTGCTCATTTTCTTTTTTTTTTTTTTTTTTGTCGGTCATGGGGCTTGAACTCTGGGCCTGGGTGCTGTCCCTCAGCTCTTCAGCTCAAGGCGAGCGCTCTACCACTTGAGCTACAGCGCCACTTCCGGTTTTTCTGGTGGTTTATTGGAGATAGGAGTCTCACAGTCTCTCCTGCCCGGGCTGGCTTTGAACCGTGATTCTCAGATCTCAGCCTCCTGAGTAGCTAGGATTACAGGCGTGAGCCACCAGCGCCCGGCTCTACTGCTCATTTTCTACTACCAGACAACCAACTCCCAAGCACAACAGATAAAACTGGTACCTGAGGTTACACAGCAACCAGCCCAAGTACCGCCAGTGGCTCCTGGATCCAGTTCCATGCCTGCAATCCTAAAAGATGAAACCATTGCCTAGAAATAGTCTATTAGAGGGCAAGGTGCTGGTAGCTCATGCCCATAAATCTAACTATTTAGGAGGGCTGAGATCTGAGGATTGCCAGTACAGGCAAAAAAAAAAAAAAAAAAGGCCATGAGATTCTAATTTCAAGTTAATGAGCAAAAATTTAGAAGTGAAGCTGTGGCTCTAGTGGTCAAGTGCTAGCCTTGCATGAAAAAAGCTAAAAGCTAAAGGAAAGTATGACATCCTGAGTTCAAGCCACAGTATACACATACACACACACACACACACACACACACACACACACACACAAAAGAATGGATCACTCTCAAAAAACTAACAGGTGCAATATTTCGGGGAAAATGTCCTGAATTGAATGAAACTAATCTGGTCTGCTGTGAAAATACAGCTGCATAATTCCACAGGCAGATATGTGTCACTGGACGGTGAATCCAGGACTCAGGCTGCCTGTGGAGTGGGTGGTCGGCTGGCTCCACAGGATGGTCCACTTAACTGCTGATCTTTAGGACCAGTGCCTAAGAAGTTAATTTCTAGCTTTGAGATGGTTTCTGGTAATTGTAGGTAATTTAAAATATAATTGCAATTTAGTTGGGGGAAAAAAAAAGCCCTTCTGTTTTGCAGTGTTTATGCTCATTGCTCTAATTTAGGGTCTAGAATGTTGGATGAACTGCACTTCAAGATACGCCCATTTTTGTATCTTCCTGATTTTACCACCGGTGATTATGAAAACAGCCTCAGACAACTATGGTCTGCATCGCAAGACAGACACTGAGAAGGCTGCATACGAAGTTTCACATTGCTGGAAGGTTCACGGTGGACGATGTTAAGGATTATCATAGAGATGAAGAAAACTGTCAGGCCTCCAAATGCAAAACGCCCCTAAAAACATCCAGCTTACCCATGTTTATAATAATGCTATTTATTTATTTGCATCTTTCTATAAAGGAGGATGATGATGGTGGAGCTTGATGTGCTCTGAGCAGGCTAATGGAGATATAATTATATAATGCTGCTCATGTATAGACCCTAGGAACTTCTCTCTGAGTTGTGTGTTATAAACTTCTCCATGGTAACCCAGGTGAGAACCTAATGTTTTTCAGTGTTAACAGGTTTTGTTTTGCTTTGATCACCATGAGAGCCAACCTTTTAAATGTATTTTTTAAGAGAAGGAATTTCACCATCTCTATTGTATGAATTTGTAGAGTGTTGTTGTTGTTGTTGTTGTTTTGTGCTGTTACTGGGACTTGACTTCAGAGACTCATGCTCTTACTCAGCTTTTTGCTCAAGGTTGACACTCTACCATTTTTCTTGGGTGGGGGGGCAGTCCGGTCGTGGGCCTGAACGCTGGGCCTGGGCGCTATCCCTCAGCTCTTCAGCTCAAGGCTAGCACTCTACTACTTGAGCCACAGCGCCACTTCTGGCTTTGTTTTTCTTTTTTTTTCTGCTTATGTGGTGCTGAGGAATTGAACCCAGGGCCTCATGCATGCAAGGCAAGTACTCTACCCTGAGCCACCTTCCCAGCCCCACTCTCTACCATTTGGCTACACCTCCACAACCAGCTTTTTGCTGATTAGAGGTAAGAGTCTCATAAACTTTCCTGTGGAGCTGACTTAGAACTGAGAACCTCAGAACTCAGCCTCCTGAATTCTAGGATTACAGGCATAAGCCACCTATATACGACTTGTAGAGACTATTTTTAATTGTCAAAAAATTGAATAAAAGATGTACTCAATGACAGGGACCTCCATAATTATTTAGATTCTAAAACATTATGGGCTCAATCAATATCATTGCTCACCTAAATACATAAGTGGTTGATCTAATAATCTACAATCTCCCATCCACCAGTTTGCAAAGTTGACAGAATGAAGTGTGGGGCAAAAGTGGCTCCATTGCCATAACAGCTATACTGGGTTAACATTGGCACTGGAAATCCCATTCTGAGTCCGAGAACTGAGAGTTGGGATCAGAAACTCTGGTATCAGAAGCCTAAGGGAGTGTTGCATTTTTTAAAACTTCTGTCCTACTAGTCTCCTTCTTTCCAGATATCTCCTGTTAATGATTCTTTGTGTGCTATAATCTCTGACAATCCAAGGGTGCCTATGTAGTCTACCTACACACAGTGCTGGCTCCAGAACTTCTACATGGGAAGAACATGGGGCCATAAATGCATTTAGATGGATATACTCTGGTAAGTTGCATTTACGTGGTCATTTACATAAGATATTCATATACATATTTACATAAGACTATATGTCAGGTGCCAGCTCATGCCTGTAACCCTATCTGCTCAGGAGACTGAGATCTGAAGATTGCAGTTCAAAACCAGCCCAGGATCAATACCAACACACACACACACACACACACACACACACACACACACACACAGAATATAAAACTTTGAACACTAAAAAGAATAAGAACAGCAATGGGTTATAAGCTACTAAAAGACAGAAAGTCATGACTACATACAGAAAGATAGCAAGTAATAAAGATATGGAAGCCAGAGGCCCCAGATTGCTGCACAATGCAGCAGCTGACCAGCAAATGTGCAGGGGTACTGGGACTAAAGCGCCAGTATTTCATAACTATGAGAGAAAACGCTGGACCTGCAAAGCAATGGATGTGCATCTGCAGGGAAATGTGGATGAGATCTAGAATATTTGCATCATCTTAAAGTGTCTCCCCACATACTGCCTATTTTCTTCAAGAAATTATATAGTTGAAAACTTGGACAACCCCTGGACCAAGTCAGGAAATTGACGTCACAGTGAATCACAGGCTCAGTACCTGAGAATGACATGATCTGCTATTCTCTATACATTCTATCCAGTCCTGTGGCCAAGAACATATAACTTCAATTCAGACATCCCGAAGAGGAGCAGTGTTTTTATTGAAAACAGTGGTGAATGCCAGGTGTTGGTGGTTCATGCCCATAATCCTAACCAGGAGGCTATGATCTGAAGATTGAGGTTTCTAGATAGGGAAGTCCATAAGACTTATCTTCAGTTAACCAGAAAAAGTTGAATGTGAAGGTCTGGCTCAAGTAGTAGAGTATCAACCTCGAGCAAAAAAAACCCACTGAAGAATAGTGCCCTGGCCTTGAGTTCAAGCTCCAGTACTGGCACAAAAAACAAATACAAAAACAGTGGTGATATGAGGAAAGATGGTGATACTCAAAAGTGTCCCTGACATAAAAGACAGAGACTGTACAAATGTTCCAGATTAAGGAAGGTTAGTAGAAGACTTGACTTGACAAAATCCCACAAATAGCGACTAAAACTGATCCTGTTGTGGATCAGTGAAATAACTGATCTCAACTTTTCAGATTATTAGTACAGTGAATTCAACGAGAAAAAGAAAACGAAAAAACCAACTAGCACATGGAGCCCATTTTCCCCCCCAGGGAACCAAGGGATGGGGATGTTCTGGTTCAAGGCGGGCTCCTTCTGCCACTGGAACAAGTTGCTGTTTGAAGTTTTCCTGCAGATCCTTAAACTTGAGATTGGGTAAGTGACACAGGCCAAAGAGTGAAAATCTCCTCTGAATAGTCACACACATTCCTTCTTGCCCCCCTTTGACTAGACGTTAAAGTCAACAAATTCTATTTGAGGAGAAGGCAGTATGCAACAAATGTTTCTGGCTAAGAATGGTTTGATAATCAGTTAAATGAATGAGGGGATGAACTAGTGAACAAGGTAAGTCTGATGGCTGCTCTAATAATAAGTCTTCTAAACTGATGTATACACGGAATACAGATCCAGGAGCTGGTGACTCAGGCCTATAATCCTAGCTACTCAGGAAATTGAGATCTGAGGATCATGGTTTAAGGCCAGTCTGGGCAGATAAATCCGTCAGAGTCTTATCTCCAATTAACCAGAGAAAAGCTAGAAGTGGAGGTGTAGTGATAAAATGCCATCCTTGAATGAAAATTCAAAGCAAGTATGCAAGGACCTGAATTCAAGCCCAATACTCACAAAACAAACAAACAAATAAATACATGCCCTTACTACCTTACTCACTGAGCTATGCTTAGGTAACATCATCATTTCACTATATTTATGTTCAAATTTAAACACCTTTTTATTTGAGCTGGTCTTACAAAACAGTGTTAAAAGGAGGGAAAAATCATTTAGTAAGAGCCAATTAGCATTCCAGTGTTGTCATCAGCTGGCCTTCATATCAGACAGATGAAAATGGAAAATTAAACCTACAACCTATGAAAATGGTAAGAATTCCACACTCAGATGTGCAGGTGCTAGCCAAACAACCAGTAATAATAGTGGGGAAAAGAAAACAGGGAGAGGGATGGGGAAAGAGGAAAATCTCTCACTTAGCTTGGCAGAGAGAAGGGAGTGAATGACAACTCCACAGGCCCTTGTGCTTACCCTCTGGCCTGCAAATTCAGGAGGAAGTCAGAATGTGGACAGATGGCTAGAGGTATCAGCAGACACCCACACTGAGATTCTGCTTGGCTCTAGAGGGGGACTCACATCATGAGGGAAGAGTCAGTGTTCTCTTTCCTACTGGTTAGGGACGTTTGGTAAAAGGCAATTAAAAGTTCAAGAACAAAGTGGCACTGTGTCTCAAGCAGTAGAGCATACGCCTTGAGCTAAAGAGTGCAGGGACAGTGCCCAAGCCCAGAGTTCAAGCCCCACGACCGACAAAAAAAAAAAAAGTTCAAGAAGAGAAGTTTGAATTCAATTAAAAGTTTAACAAGTTGTTTAACAAGAGCATCACATGTCTGGGTACCAAAGGAAACTATCTGACAAGAATTACTGCCCTTTGGGGCTGCCAAGCAACTATCCCCATTTTTCTGACAGCACTAACCTTCATGATAGACAAACAACCCTCTCTGCACTGAAGACATTGTGCCAGGGCTCTCCGCCAAGCTATATATTCAGGTGTCTGGAAGGTAGTTGTAGAGCTATATGTTTGGATGGATGGGTGGATGGATGATGGATGATAAATGAATGAGTGAATGGATAAGCCCTCCTGTGGCTAAGCCAATTGGAATTTTCTTTGTGTGTGTGTGTGTGTGTGTGTGTGTGTGTGTGTGTGTGTGTGTGCCTGGCTTGAACTCAGCGTGTGTGTTCTGTCCTTTAGCTTTTCTGCTCAGGGATGGTGCTCTATCACGTGAGCCACAACACCAGTTCCAGCTTTTTTGTGGTGGTTAGTTGAAGATAACAGTCTCACAGACTTTTCCATCTGGACTGGCTTTGAATCATGATCCTCAGATCTCAGCTTCCTGAGTAGCTGGGATTACAGATATGAGTTATCAGCACCTGGCTTCTCCATGAAATTTGAATCTTAAGTAAAATACCAGGTGAAAAATGCCAGCAACAGATTTAGTGTAGCAAAAACATCTTGATGACAGCATTATATTTCCTCAGTCCCAGGATTCCTCAGTCCTGGCATCTATCCTTTCCAAACTAGGTGCCTCCACTTTTCCTTTTGTTCTAAGAGCTATCATATGTCTTCCCAATAAACTCTTCTTCAGCTTAAGTTATCCAAAGTTTATTTCTCCTGCTTATGAATGAAGAATCATGACAGACACACATTTCCCAGCTTCCCCTTGTGTAGTGTGCCAATGATTAGCCCCAAATATAAGTCTGGTAATAAGATGGAAGTTAGTGGATTATTTTTTCTTCTGCTTTTGTTCCTGGCTGATCTCACCAAGTATACTCTAGGGCAGGAACTTGAGAAACTGAAACAATAAATGTCAGTTCTTTGCAGTCTCCTGCAACAACTCATTACAATATTGAAAACTATCTATTGTTCATAGATACCAGCAAGAGCTACATGCACTTATTTGTAGACTAATTTCAAATGATGTCATTCCAATTTACCAATTTCCAAAGCCCCAATTAAGTACTATACATTTCTCTGATTTTCATGTCTACTAGAATAGCTTGAAACAAAAATAGGTCATAGTTTAGCTTCTAAAGTTTCAACTACCTATGAAAAGAACACTTCTAAACATGTCTGAGCAACATCTCTTTTCAAAAACATAATTTAAACATCAGGTTCTTAAAAATATTTTACTGTTATTATAAAGGTGATATACAGAGGGTACAGTTACATAAGTCAGGTAATGAGCATATTTCTTTTTGGACAATGTCACTCTCTCTCTTTCCCAGTTATTTTCTTCCCAACTATACCCACAAGTTGTATAGTTCATTTTGAACGTAGTGTCTAGTGAGTACCACTGCTGCATTTGCTCACCTTTTGTCCCTCCATTTCTGTGTCCCTGACTTATCTTCTCAAAGACAGATAAATGAACAAACAGGACAAAAAGAAAAAACAAAAACAACAAAGAAAAAAAACTTCATGTTTCCATTTCCTGGAGTTCATTTTGATAAATATTATTTTATATGATCAGAGGTACATAGGCATTGCACCTTTGTGCTCTTCCCTAAGAATATACTCCCTTGGTCTCACTGAGTGTGAATGCTTAGGGTCCTGTATAACTTATCATGTGGTTTAAAAAAAATTGTGTGTGTGCTGGTACTGGAGCTTGAGAACAGTGCCTTGTATTCTGATTTGGCTTTTTCCATTCAAGCCTAGTGCTCTACCACTTGAGCCACTTAGAACTTTTTGCTGGCTAATTGGAAATAAGAATCTCATGGATTTTCCTGCCTGGGCTGGCTTTGAATGGTGATTCTCAGATCTCAGACTCCTAAGTAACTAGGATTATAGGCATGAGCCACCAGCACCCAATTAAAACGGATGTTTTGCTGCTGATTTTTTAGTAGCCTAGTTTCTTTTCTTCTTTTCTTTCTGTCCATTGTTGGGCCTGAACTCTGGGCCTGGGCACTGTCCCTCAGCTCTTCAGCTCAAGGCTAGCGCTCTACCACTTGAGCCACAGCGCCACTTCTGGCTTTTTT
>NW_012267232.1:2928302-2947190 GCF_000151885.1 Dipodomys ordii | reverse complement strand
ATGTGGTGCTGAGGAATCGAACTCAGGGCCTCATGCATGCAAGGCAAGCACTCTACCACTGAGTCACCTTTCCAGCCCCCTAGTTTCTTTATATATATAAAACTGATAGAGGGGCTGGGAAGGTAGCTCAGTGGTAGAGCACTTGCCTTGCATGCTTGAGGCCCTGGGTTCAATTCCTTAGCACCACATAAGAAAAAAGCTGGAAGTGGTGCTGTGGCTCAAGTGATAGAGTGCTAGCCTTGGGCTGAAGAGCTGAGGGACAGCACCCAGGCCCAGAGTTCAGGCCCCACGACCCCCTTCCCCCCGAAAAAAAAAAAAACGATAGAAAATGATCGTTGGATCTTGCTTTCAATTTGTTACCTTTAAGTAGTTAAAAAATATGTAGCATATATATGAACAGCTAACAGATTCTTAAGAAGTAGTAGTAAAATTTATTAGCAAAGAAAAACATGTGTTTGGGGGTGCTAGGAATCCAACTCAGGGTGTTATACATAAGCACTTGACCTCCACACTATCAGCCATCACACTTTGCTTTGAATCATGAGGTAATTTTAGCTGAGTTATCATTAAGAGATAATTAGAGAATTTATTGTATAGGCATTTTTGATATGCCACCAGTCAAAATAGCTCTACTTTTTCAAAATAAATAAAAAAAGAAAGACTCACCAGATTGAATAACCTATCCAAAGTCACATAATCAGTCCATGACTATTTGAAGTATTTCTTGAAAAATCTCCAGGTTGCTCGTGATCCTAAAATACTACCAAGGACATAGCAATGGCCCTCTCGCTTCCTCTTCCTAATGCTTGTGGGATAAAGCATAAGTGCTGACTCTAGAAATGATTGATGTGTAAAAACTTACCCACGAGATCTAAAGCAGATTTCTTTGGGTGTTTGCAGGGAGATGGAAACTAGCCTTAACCACTTGAAGTCCTTTGATAATTGCCAAAAACCAACCGAACCCAGCCTCCCTATGGTGAACAGAAAGGGAGGAATGTTGTTAAAATAGTTTTTCAGCGTTAGAAGAAGTTGCAAAGCAGAGCAGGTAAATAGCACTAGCTGACTTTCAACTAGAACTACGCAGTGCCTTTGCTGAGGATCTGAATAGAACAAGTCCCAGCAGCCTGGAGAGGCCAGGACATCCAGCTCTGTGGTGCATCTGTATGCATTTTCAGCAATGAGGTTATCTCAGCCTTTTCTGAATCTATTTTTGTGTTCAGGCTGGCCTAAATCAGGATAATCCCCTCCTAAACTCAATTCCTATCAAGAAAAGCCACAAGGCCAGGCACCAGTGGCTCACGCCTGTAATCCTAGCTATTGAGGAAGCTGAGATCTGAGGATCATGGTTCAAAGCCAGCCTGGGCAGAAAAGTCTGTGAGACTCTTATCTCCAATAAACCACTAGAAAACTGGAAGTGGTGCTGTGGCTCAAGCAGTAGAGCCCTCACCTTGAGCTGAAGAGCATAGGGACAGCGCCCAGGCCCAGGGTTCAAGCCCCATGACCAACCAAAAAAAAAAAGAAAGAAAGAAAACAAGAAAAGCCACACTCCACAAATGTAGGTCATATTTTTAAAAAGACAACCTAGAAGATGAGAGAAATAACCAATAGAAATTTGTTGTACTAAGCAAATTAGGCCAAATGCAAAAGGAAAAAAATATTGGATGGTTCTACTTCTGAGAACCTGGATGATAGAATTCACAGAGACAGAAAGTAGAATGATGGTCAGTGTGGACAGGAGAAAAGGAGATGGGGAATTATTGCTTAATAGGCACAACATTCTAGAAATGGACAATGGGGATGGATATACCACAATGTGAATGTAATTAATGCCACTGAAATGTACATTTGAAAAGTAAAAAATGGGAAAGTTTGTTTATGCATTTTTGCCATCATAATTTAAGGGCAGGGAGGGCTGAACTCAGGGACAGGCCCTTGCTTGGCTTGGTGACTCGGCTGGCACAGTACCACCTGAGTCATGTCTCTAGACTGGCTTTTTGCTGGCTATTTTGGAGTTGGAGATAGAGTCTTGCAGACTTTTCTGCCTGGGCTAGCTTTGAACCATGGTCTTCAAGATCTCATCCTCCTAAGTAGCTAGGAATACAGGTAACCTGGCTATGATAGTAAGTTTTAAATGTAATACTTTACTTGTTTCTCTTAAAGGATGCAAATGAAACTCTAATTCCTAGCATTCCCACATCACTATATATATCATCTTAAATTTCTCAAAATCAGCCAGACACCCATGGCTGACACCTGTAATCCTAGCTACTCAGGAGGCTAAGATCTCAGGATTGCTATTAAAATCCAGCCCAGGCAAAAAATTGAGTTTTCCAACTCCAATTAACCACCAAAAACATGGATATGGATCTGTGGCTTAAGTGGTATAGCACCAGCCTTGAGTGAAAAATTTAAGGGACAGCACCTTGGCCCTGAGTTTAAGCCATGTACGAACACACACATAAAAAAATTGATCAAAATCCACATCTCTGTCTTTCAAACCCATCCCTAGAACTTCCTAATCTTCTTCTCTGGTCATTGCCTATGTCTTCCTGCTCGCCTTACCTCTTGAGTCTGGAGCACAAGATAGAACCTTCACTTAAGATGTAAAAGCATGAGTCAGGAGGCTCCTAGGTAATAGGCAGGAAGGAAAGGGGAAAGGCTAGAAAGTCATTTAAATTTCATCTAAGTCTAGACTCTCACTGTATCTCCCTGAACCTTGCTGTAGCTCAAGGCTATCAATCCACTGAGATGTAGAGGGAAATCTGTGCTCACCTTATCCCCTGCCAGCCATCACTTCCCTCCCATCACAGCCTCATTGGCTACAGGTTTCAGAGCAGTGGTCCTCAACCTTGTCTGTACCTTCCGATCATCTGGGGAGCTTTTACCACGTAGGCCACAGCTCACATCAGTAAAATCAATGGGGCTCTAGGCTGGGGGACCAGGTAACTGTCGTTTTCAGACTCTCCATGTGCAGCTAAGTCTGTGTTTTAGGGGAACTGCATCTCAAATTTTCATCCTTCAATGTGTACAATGGCCACATGGAGCTCTTGTTACCAGAGCTGACCACTCATTCAAGAGGTCTCAGGGGAGCCCCCAAATGCTGCTCTTCCAATGAGTATCAAGGTAGTGCTGAACTGGCTGTTTCTGGACCCCGCCACGAATAGTGAGGCTTCAGGGAACAAGAGCCATTCAGCTTTCCTTTGTTAATGGAGCATTTATGACCATAATGCACAGCCAGTGACCGTGAAGTCACCACTGCCTCCCCCCCCCCAGCAGGAGGGGTCTGCAAGGTGACTTGACATAGCTGTGGTAGCCCTGGAGAGCATGGGTGGGTCTCAGCCACAGGTGTTCCTCATGCAACCCACCGCTCTGCCTCTGTAATACAGGATGCTATCATAAATGTGTCTATATGTGTCTGTCCCCACTGACAACCATGAATCACCTCCCTCATTGCTTCTACCTCGGCTAATTGATGGCTTTTCCCTGTGCTCTTTACCTTTGTCCCCAATATCAGCTGCTGACTCTGCCAACAGGTTCAAGTTGCCTCCCTTAGAAGTAGGTTTGATTGATTCCATCAGCCTTAATCCACTCTGGGCTATCCCACAGTCCACTCTGTGAGCCTCTGTGTCTGCACAAAGCCACCTGGGGTACAGTTTAACTCAGGAATTGGCTGGCTTCCCCTGATTCAGCTTTGAGTTGTATACTAGGCAACGTAATGTGAGCTATGCATAAGAAACTCTCAGTAAGAGATAGGGGTATAGCTGGCAATCTACAATTGCCTAGAGAAGGTCATTGTAAGAACCCTCTTTGTCTTGATGAGTATATTCAACAAGTACTTAGTGGACATTTCATTTGTGCACAGCAATTATAGCCCCAATCTGGAGTCCTGGATCATCTGTGTTTCTTGATTCTGTATTTAAGGGGCAAAGAGTCTCACCCAGAGTCTCATTCTTGTTTATAGTTGCTATATTAGTCTGTTTTCTGTGTTATAATAAAATGCCTGAGGCTGGCCTGCTTATAAAGGGGGAAAAAAGGTTTATTTAGCTCATAGTTTTATAGTCTGAAAATCCAAACAATATAGCACCAGTTCTCTAGAGGGCCCAGCTGGCTTCCTCAAATTGTGGCAAATGGTATCATGGTATGAGCACATATAAGAGGAGGAGATTTCATGGCTGGAAAGAGAGCCAGAGGACCATAGATGGGGGCTGACTGAGTGTCACAGGAGCTAGGACTCCTGTGGGTCTGCCCCCTGGGCTCTAAGGACCTCCCACTGGCCCCATCTTTTTTTCTATAAGTCCCACCATCTCTTATTGCCACCCTGAGGACAAAGCTTCTAATGAGTGTATTCTTGGGGAAGGAGGATACACGTATGGTCTACATATGTATATATTCAGACCATAGCAGAGGAAAATGGTAAGATTTTGTGATCAGGAATGCTGCTCCAAATAAGAGAAAATTAAAGAAATCTCTCCAAAGCTTAGAACATGGTAAGGGATGTGGTCCACCTTGACTGAATCCTTTCTATATACTAGGTACTACTTAACTATTTTCTGTGGCTTAACTTATTTGACCGTCACAGTACTGTCAATATTGTTAGCCTCATTTTGCAGAAAGGAAAACTGAGACTTTGGGAGATAGAAACTCAGTTAATAAGTTGCTCCAGAGCCAGCTACAGAACCTGTACTTCCTCCCTGCTGGGCTTTATCTCTAGCCATCTCCTGAGCCTCCCCAGACTTGTAGAGACAGAGCCTCTACATTAGCATAAATTTGCCTAGATTATGCAGAGATGCCTGGTCCCTGGTGACATTCTCCTATATACCTGTGGAGGTGTGTTTACAATTCCCAGCCTTCCAGCAAGCAAAACATAAACTTGCAATCCCTCCAGTTCACATCAGAAAAGCAAATTAAAAAATAAAAAAGCTAACTCCAATATTACTATTACTTGCAATCTATCATTAAAATTGCTCCTTTCTTGCATAGCTATGTCTTGGTGATGTAGGATTTTTTTTGTTTTTGTTCTTTGTTGTTTGTTTGTTTTGCTTTTTTTTTGCTTTTTGTTTTTGGTTGCCTAGCATCTGAGGCTGACTTCCTACCTTTGAGAAGGGCCCATTGGTTAGCTTTCCCAAAGCCAAATTTCTCTCTCTGCCTTTCTCGCTCTCTCTTTCCCTCTCCCTTAACTTCTCCCTCTACCTTTCTCTCCTTTGTCAGCCTGTCTAGTCCAGATACCTGACCTAGAACTTGAATACAAAGAAATGAGGCAAAAGGAGCAAAGCACCATATACAAAGTGTCTTTAAACAACAAAATGTGTCTGCTCACCACTGGAAATCTGCACTCTAGGCACTGGCATTATCATCTCTCTCTAAACTCCAAGAAAGAATCCTTTGGGAGCCATCATGGCTTCTGGAAGTTGGTTTGTGGTAGCATCACTCCAGTATCTATCTGCCTCCTTCTCATTGTCTGGGTCTTTCCTGCTGTTTCCATGTACAAATCTCTCTTCTTTCCTCTTGCAAAGACATTTGTGACTAAATTAGGAACCATGCTTTAACTTGACGTGGGTATCTTGAATTAGGACTTCAGTGGCTCACATCTGTAATCCTAACTACTCAGGAGGCTGAGATCTGGAGGATTGTGTTTGAAGCCAGTCTGAGCAGAAAAGTCCATGAGACTCCATCTCTACTTAACCAGCAAAAAAAGAACTGAGCTGGAAGCTTGGAGCAAGAGTGCCAGCCAATTGAATGTGAGGCCCTGAATTCAAACCCTCATACTGGCAGAAAGAAAAGGAAGAAAGAGAGAAAGAAAGAAAGAGAAAGAAAGAAAGAAAGAAAGAAAGAAAGAAAGAAAGAAAGAAAGAAAGAAAGAAAGAAAGAAAGAAAGAAAGAAAGAAGGAAGGAAGGAAGGAAGGGAAAAGAGGGGTGAAGTGGGAGGGGGAGGGTAGGGGCAAGGGGAGAGAGGGAAAAAAGGAAGAAAAGGAAGGAAAGGAGGGAAAAGAAAAAAATTAGGACTCCAACATATTTGGTGGGTGGACAACAAATCAACCCATGACATACATGTACCAGATGATTTTGGGGGCCTGTCTCTCCATTCATATCAGTGTTCTTGTAGTTTACCTAGTTATCTTCCTTCTTTCCTTTTTTCTTTTTTCCTTCTTTTCTTCTTTCCTTCCTTCCTTCCTTCCTTCCTTTCTTCCTCCCTTCCTATTTCTCCCTTTCTGTCTTTGGGCCATCGGAGTTTGAACTGAGAGCCTTGCATTTGGTAGGCTGATGCGTTACCACTTGGGCCATGTCCCTAGCTCATTTTTGTTTCATATTTCAGATAAAGTCTCAAATTTTTACCCAAGGCTGGCCTCAGGCCAGGATCCTCCAACCTATAGCCTCCTGCATAGCTAGGATCATAGATACATGTCACCACATTTAGCATATTGGTTGAAAAGGAGGTTTTGCCTGGCCTGTTTGCCCAGCCTGGCCTTGAGCCATGATACTCCTGATTTCCAGTTTTCAAGTAGTTGAAATTATAGGTGTGTGCCACTACACCCAGCTAGTGCACTCCACTGTGCCCACATATTTTCTTAATAAATCCTTTTCCTACTTAAGTTAGTGAGATCATTTTGTGGCTATCAACTCTGATTTTTCTTATTATTGACTATTTCTTTAACCTCCTGAGGATCTCCATCCAGCATTCATAGAGGATGAGAAGAATGACGATTTCCTGGTATAAAGGCCTAATCACTTGAAGAATGAAGTGGGGGTTCCCCCCAACATATGTGCACACGCAGGCGCATGCGCACACACACACACACACGCACACACACACACACGCACACATGCACACACATATTCCCTGGATCAAGCAGATGGAGGAGGTGATGGCCTGGGCCCAGGTTACAGCATTCGCACTGACCCATCCCAAACCTCACTACTGAAATGCCCACAGAGCCTTTTTATTCCCCGAATTACAGATTTGTTCCTAGGCTAGGCTATACTCTGTAGTAGAATTTAACTAATTGTTGCCTTTGGCCAATGGGTAAGGCAAAGCCAGTTTTCGTGGAAAGGACCACACTGCTTGCATCAGATCCTAGTCTGCTCAATTTTCATCAGCTCCTGACAGCACCCCAGAGGGGATAACCCACATTTCAATTGTGTTGGCTCTCAAGTTTCCAAAGCTCCATCAATGCTATTAGGAACAATACCAGGCTGAAGGAAATAAAACATTAGGAGTTCTAAGAAACAGGCTAATAAAAGCCAGCTGGGTTTACAAAGACAAATATATGTCATTGACTTCAAGGAAATAAAAACACATTTAAAAAGTTTGAATAAATCAACTTCCCAAAAGGCCATTAGGAGAAGTGGCATTGTCACTGTTACAGTTGCTCCATTTTGCCTCCTTTTATGACCTTCACCTTGTCAGCTTCACAGAATTGTGAGAGGGCTGGGGATTGCCTGAAGCTGTCCTTGTCACCATTAGTAAAGAGCTTCCTTACATCCAGGCCAATGCAGGAAAGAATCCAGTTGACAAGTTTAAATGTATTATTTCCTTTGAGTCCTGTATTCTACTTGTACCCAAAAACACCCATTAAAGTTCCCGATGATTAGAGTCAGAGCATGGTTTCTGCTTATTTGCCTCAACTAGCTAAGTTGGAGTTACAGCTTTACAAATGTGTTAGCAGGTACGCATATCCACTGGGACCTGATTTCTGTAGACTGTTGTTTGCAAGGGAAGATTACACTGAATGGACCACAGATCTCAACTGAGATGCTGGTGTTTTATTATGCTGGTGTCATGTGCATGCTATTAGAAACGTGTACTTCCCCCATACACACACACACACACACACACACACACACACACACACACAAATACATAGATAATGGGAGATTATTTTGGGGGGGGAGATTATTTTTACAGTACTGGAGTTTACTTGAGTTATGCTCCCAGCTAAAATTATATTATCCTCATTATTATTAACAATTATCATGATCATTATTGTTATCTGCATGTGTTGGCAGTAGTTAGGTTTGACTCAAGGTCTTGTGCTTCCTTGGGAGGTATTCTACCATTTCAGCCCTAGCCCTGGACATTACAGTTCTACTTAAGAGCACTTGGAGTAGAGTATTCCACCTGACACAAGGCCTGCCCATCACTGCCTTTACCACAAAGCAGCAAGGTGAGGAGTTTCCTGGGCTCTAGCACTGTCTGGTCTCCTAACTAAGCTATACCATTCCTCCTGACTACGTACTCAATCAGAGCATGTGTGGGAACAGATTTCCATCAGTGCAGAGTCCTTAGACCTCTCTGCCTGTTTCTCCTAACCCAATTTTCCCGCAACCCATGGGATGGACCCAAGTATCCTCCTTTATTCACACATTTGCTCCACAAAGAACTGTAGCTCGCCCCTCTACTAACACAGATGCAGACACCTGGAAATCAGCCACGAACAGAACAAGCCTCGACCACTGGGATGTTTCTTTTCTACTGAGAGAAAAGAGATAATAGCAAAGGTTTAAAGAAGATAGCTGTTAGGTGGTGAGAAGGTAGGAAAGATAGGTGTGCAGGGTGGGCACTTATTTCATTTATGGTGAGACAGTGAGCCATGTAGTTACTTGTAGGAAGAGCATGTCAAGCCAGGGGACCAGCCTATACAAAGATGTGGGAACAAGGATTAGTTCTGAGGCCAGTGAAATACTGTGGAGAGACAGGGTGATGCAAGATGAGAGAAGTATTGGAGGGAAAAAAAAGTGCTAGAGAATATTCAGAGCTATTGTGAGAATTTGGGGTTTTATTCTAAGCCTGTTTTTCTTTAAAAAGTCAAATGCTAGAGCATTGTGCACAAAAGAGCAACATAATCTGCCTTGGAGTTTTAAAGACGTGTTTTTGTTTTGTTTTGTTTTTACTACATTGAGTATAACTAGTATTAAGAATAAAAGCAAGGAAGCCAGGGAGACCATAAAAAGAGCCCTGGAGGTGGAGAGAGGGTGGTGGAGCTCTGGACATTATTTTGAAGGTTTTTTTGCCTTCAAAATATGTCCAGAGTTCCAGAATGGAATGTAAGCAGAAGTTCTTATGGTCAGGTGCCACAGTAGCTCATGCCTATAATCCTAGCTCCTGGAGAGTCCTAAAAAATGGGAGGATTGAAGTTTGAGAATAGCCTTGGAAGAAAAGTTAGGGAGACCCTTCTCAATCCATCGCTGGATGCTGTGGTGCAGCCTGTCATCCCAAACTACATGGGACACTGAGATTGGCAGGATCACAGATCTAGGCCATTCAGAGTAGAAAAGTTCATAAGATTCCGTGTCAGCAGAAGAGAACTCCATGTGGTGAAATGCACTTGTCATTCCAGTCATAAAAGAATACTAAAATAGATAGATCACAGCTCAAGTCCAAGGATCATGGTTCAAAGTCAGCCCAGGCAGAAAAGTGCATGAGACTCATCTCCAATGAACCAACGAAAGAGCTGGAAGTAGAGCTGTGGTTCAAGTGGTAGGGCATTATCATTGAATAAAAACAAAACAAAACAAGACAACTTAGAGACAGCATTTAGATCCTGAGTTGAAACCCTAGGGCCAGCACACATAAACAAGGAATGGGTCCATACAGAAGAGAGGTCTGTACCGTGGATCAGTGTGATACTTACAAGCTGAAGAGGTAAGGTAGAACTAGCAACTAGAATGAGAAAAAAAAAAGTAAACATGACATTCAAGGACAAAAAGATGTCTATGAACCCAATGGGGTAAAAAAAGCCAAAATCCATTCAGATTTCAATAACAAAAGAAAGAGGAGGTTAGTGCATCCAATGCTGTGATGTATCAAATAAAACCAGGACTACAACTGCTGGATTTTGCTATTGGGAAGTCATCAGTATGGATTCAGAAGCATCAGAGAGGAGTAAACTGGGAACAGGGAATAAAGAGAATCCTTTTGAGGTGTCAGCTCTATACAACAATAGAGTAGTAGAGCAAAGCAGAAACCTCCCATAGAGCAGAAGAGCAAAAGCTTCTTGACCTTGATTTTGAGAATGAGCACACACTATGAAATCATGATCCTGCTGACATGTTGAGTGTCTGAAGAAGGTGTTAAAAAATGGCTTTAAAAAAGTCCTGTTTTATCTATAGTTGTACAAAGGATTTATGATTTAAAATGTCCATTATGCATAAAGTACATCTTGATCAAAGTCACCCTTCCCTCATTCTACCCCCAGACACATCAAGCTTACAACTTCCTCTTCACATTTGTACATTGACTATTATGACTGTATTCATCTACTCTAACCCTTTCTAGTCATCTCTTCCCTTTCTGCCAGCCCCTCTCCCATTTCAGCTTCCTGATATTCATTTTGTAAAACTGCCCGCTAATTATTCAAAGAGTTTATGACTTGGAGTTTTGATTCTGCATATACAACTCGATCACGTGTGTATGCATCTGCTCCTATGTGTGTTAACAGAGGAGGTTGTATTTTGGATCAAAGATCCACATATGAGGGAAAACATGCCCTTTCTCTTTCTGGGCCTGGCTTACTTTGTTCAGTATGATCTATTGTGGCTTCTCTTTTGAAATAGGCAAAGAGAAAGAAAAAGAAAGAGGGAGGGAGGAAGGGAGGAAGGGAGGAAGGAAGGAGGGAAGGAGGGAAGGAAGGAGGGAAGGAGGGAGGGAGGGAAGGAAGGAAGGAAGGAAGGAAGGGAGGGAAGGAGGGAGGGAGGGAGGAAGGCAGAAGAAGAAGCAGGGAAAGGAAGCAGGAAAAGAAAGAAGGGAAAAGAGAAAGAAAGGAAGGGGAAGAGAAAGACAAAAGAAAGGAAGGAAAGAAGGGAGAGAAAGGAGGAAATAAGTAAAAAAAAAAGAAGGGAGGGAAGGAAGGAAGTAGGGAAGATAGAGATAGTGATAAAAGAACAGGAAAAGGGGGAGGAGGAAGAGTAGGAAAAGGGAATTGCTAAACAATAGTGAAAGAGAATAACAGAGGCACCCAGTCCCTGGGCAGCAGGAAGTTCTGCTTGGTCATCTTCCTATGGTGCATTTGAGCCTGTGCTGAGGGAGGTGCTGTCCATAGTCTGAAGTAAGGGGAAGGAAAAATTCAGAAATGAGTAGTGAAATCTTCAAAGCAAAAAAAAAAAAAAAGCAGTGAACTTTAGACCTTAGAGTGGAAGAAGAAGGGATCTTAATGATTTTCTTGTCTGAATCCTTCATTGACATTTGAAAATGAAGGCTCTAGAAAATGAAATGACTTGTCTAAGAGCATATACCTAGTTAGGAGTAGACACAAGTGTAGATAGTTCGGTTGCCTAGTCTTTCCTTCCTCGATTCCATATTGACTAATACCAAGTATAGTTTATAGCTGGCTATGCTTTCCTTCCTTGCTTACTGGCAAGGCTGGGTGAAATTTCAGGCCCCATACCTATGCCCTGGTTACATACCTAGGCTTTCTTCTTCACTCTTAGTCCCCTAGGCCTTTCTTTTAGTACTCAGTCCCCTTCCATTAGCAATCTTCAATGACAAAGGCATAGAAGATCTGCTTAATACTTTAGCCCCTGTGTACTTCCAAGTGTACTTTGATGCTTTAAACCCTGAGCTTTAGGCCGGGTCAAGATCCCACATCAGGGAAGTGTGAATTGGGTTCAGCTGGGAGGAAGAGCAGGCTTGGCCTAGGGGCACCATGCTACAGTGGCTTTCCTAGGACTGTCCAGACAATGCCATGGTTTTTGGGTGCTGGTGACAAAGACCTAGAATCACATCTCCCTGTTTCTTCTGGACAGAGAGGAACTCAAAGACCCTTCCAAACCACAGACTATATGTGCTCATCGAACCAGCAAATGTCAACAGGTCTTTGCATTAAGAAGGAAATAGATCTGAAGCAAGTTTAAGGACAGCCTGCAGCCTGTGTCCCATCTGAATACCATTTGAACACAACTGGTTAAAAGTTCTTTAAATGATGGCTTTTGTTATCTATAAAATTAAGACTAAACCAGAGATCAAGGAATTTCAACTGGAAGCTATATCCTGTCTCCAGTCTCCCATCTTGGTGTAATTTAAGTGAGTTACAGGCCCCTTTAAATTCACTTATTTAAAACAGATACTCATCCAAAGAGGCATCTATAAACATTTGGCACATCTTGATGAGCACTTCAGTTGTCCCTCAAAGGCAGTGGAAATAACCTCAAAACCAATTACTTATGCTCTCCTCCATGGAGCCCATTAATTGGAACGAGGACCCTGCCCCTGGCTGACTGTCCCTTCTACTCTTTCATGTCTCACGATTGTCCCTTCTGGGGAAGTAGTATAGTCCCAGGCAATCTTTATAAATTAGGAAATTACTTAAATATAGAGGTGAAGCGTAGTGAGGGGGACGAGGAGTGAACACATGCAACGCAGAAATAGATCTTGAGTCTATCTTCTCTTCTGATTAAAACAAGTAATTTAAAAATGGGAGGAAATCTAGAGGCCTTTGTAGCACCATGTGCTGGTTAAACCCTTGGGAATGAAATCCCCTATATAAAAGAGACCTTTAAAGTGGGGCCTTCATTTAGGCCCCTTACGTTCTACTAAATTAATCAGTAGCCAAGTCATACCTACTCCACCTCATGTCGAGGGTGAGTTATCCATGCCATTGGTGATTCCTTTCTTGGGCCAATTGTCTCTTGGTGGCGGGCATTAGCACCTCTAGATGGCAGTACCTAGAATTGTGAGGACTTGGAAATACACCTCCAAGAGATGCTGGAGGATAGTTGGGTGGGCCATTCTATTGCTCCTGGGCTCCCGTGTCAGAGCCATGAAGACCACAGCATTGTATAGTAGCTATTGCCTTAGGGTCTGTGATGTGTCTTAGAAGATGGCACCTCATTCTTAAAAAAGAACACTCCCAAATTGGTATCTCAATGATACCTTCACAACATTGCATTGCTCTGCCAAACCAGCAGCAGCTGGGTGGTCCAAGTGTGAGAGGACCAGTAGCTGATGCCACATTTGCATCACCACTAGTGAACTTCCTTTGGTATAAATTTGGTCCTTGGTCTAACATGGTCCCTTGTCTGTGGGTCAAACAGTATGCCATTGGATGGGGAAGAAGGGGTGGGTAGAGCTGGAGGAGACCCTCTGGGCAGGAAAACTATTCTTTCAACCCTGAACTATAAAAAATTAAAACACTACAAAATAAAACTAACTGAGCTAGGTTCCAGTGGCTCACACTTACAAATTGTAGCTACTTAGGAGAGATCTGTGGACTGGGATTCAAAGCTATGCCAGGTGGGAAAGTCTGTGAATTTTTTGTTGTTCTTGTTGGTTGTGGTCATGGGGCTTGAACTCAGGCCCTGGGCACTGTCCCTGAGCTCTTCTGCTCAAGGCTAGTATTCTGTCACTTTGAGTCACAGCTCCATTTCCCGTTCTCTGGTTGTTAATTGGAGATAGTAGTCTCATGGACTTTCCTGCCTTGGCTAGCTTTGAACCATGATCCTCAGATCTCAGCCTCCTGATTAGCTAGGATTAGAGGTGTGAGCCATTAGCTCCCAGTTTTCTGGGAAACTTTGATCTCCAATTTAACACCCAAACATGCCAGCCATTGCTCAAGTGGTAAAGAGCTAGCTTCATGCACAGAAGCTCAGGAACAGCATCTAAGTCCTGAGTTCAAGCCCCAGGACTAGTCCACTAGTCCATGAGCACATACATACATACACACACACACACACACACACACACACACACACACACACACACACAAGTTGAACGAGTCTTAATGAATGGAAAACCAGGCTTCATGAGTGTTTTCAAGGATGTGAAGCATCTAGAACTTTCAGTACTGCTGGGGGTGGGGGGTAGGAGGGACAGGGAAAAAAATGGCACAGGCTGACTATCTTAAGCAAAATGCTTGGGCTCAGAAGTTTTTCAGATTTCTGCATATTCTGGATATTCTAATATCCAACCACCTGAACATTCCTAATACAAGAAATTGAAACCCAGAATGCTCTGAAACAGAATGCTTGGATTACAGTTGTGTAGTTTACACAGCCACTGTGGAAAACAGTTGTCAGTTTATGGAGTTAAATATGCACTTACCCTATCACCCAGTAATTCTCCTCAGGTGTTAGTGTAACAGAACTAAGGATGTGTGTCTATACAGAGACATGTTTGCCAGTGATCATGGGAAGTGATTTAGCCATAGTTATCATCAAAGAATCCGCATTCTGGTATCTAAAGGTGCGGAGTGTGATATGGGATTGGGGGTAATGGGGTGGCCCTTCAAAGATGTCCCAATTGAGGCTGAGGTTCCAAGGTTTTGAATCCCCATTCTGACCACTCCTCAGAGGCAAGCTGTCCCTAACTGAGGTCTCACTTTCAATAGAGTAGTCTTTGACTAGTTGATTGTGATTGTCCAAACAAAATTCAACAGTTTGGGTGGCCTAAACAACATGGATTTATTTTCTTATGGTTTTGGAGTTTAGAATCCAAGATCAAGACACAAGGAGGGCTGGTTTCTTCAGAGACTTCTCTCCTTAGCTTGCAGATGGCTGACCCTCCTTTTGCTCCCTCTCTGCATGTGTAGTCCTGCTGTCTCTCTGTGTGTTCCAAACTTCTCTTCTTCTAAGGACACAGTTACATTGGAGTAGGGCCACCCTAATGGCCTCATTTCAACTTAAAAGCCTTTTGTCCAAATGCAGTCACAGTCTGAGGGGCAGGGCTAGTTAGGACTCCAATACATAAACTGAAAGAGAGGAACTGAGGACATAGTTCATGCCACAACCAACTCCTTTCAGTAACTTCCAGAGACAGAGTCAGCTCTGAGCCATCACCCCTCCTGACAGCCAAGACAATGAGAGCCGATAAGGTTCAATAGACACTATTCCTAAACATGGCATCTGAGTATATGAAGTATTTCAAGCTGAAAGAATTTGAGAAATGGATGAACAGAAGGTCTCTCTAGCCTTTCCTTGAGGAAGATCTTAAGACTCTTCCATGTCTTCCTTGTTCCTTTTATTGCTGAAGTCAGAGTCCATCAGAACGAGCAGGTCTCACTGTTTCCCCTAGTTTGCACAGTCAGCCATGTCCCTTTGTTCCTGTCATCTATTCCAACAACGTTCCAGTCAAGTATAAAACTCTTAGGTTTCATTATTTCTTGGGGCTTCATTTCCTTGTGAAAGGCTCCCATACCACATACCTTTCTTATTAAATACATTTGTGCGCCTTTCTCTTGTGAATCTGTCTTTTGTCATAGAGGATCCAGCTGAAAACCTAGAAGAATAAAAGGAAAATCCATTTTTTCCTCCCATAGAGTGCCTACATCCTCAGGTAAGTCATGGACAGACCAGGACAGCGTCCATCACAGTACTATGAAAATATCACTGACAAGAAAAACAAACACAAATAGCAACACCAATAGGGCAGCATGACAGGCCCATGTCTTATCTACATAATTCTGACATATAAAAGTACATTACCTCTCTGAGACCTCAGCAGTAAGGAAGAGCAATCTCAAAAGCTCCCAGTTATAGCACTCTCTATAGCCATTGTTCTTTTTAATATCTCAGTAGATATCACTTGCCTCCTTGCTTGAATAATAATTATGCAAGAAATTACTGTTGAGCACATGCTTCTGTAGAAAGCAGCTACCTTTAAGACTTTTCATTTCTCTAGAATATATATATATATATATATATACATATATATATATATATATATACATATATATATATATATATATACATCACTGTATCAATAACTCTGATGGCCACAGAGGAATTATTTACACAAGGGAGTTCTTAGAAATAAAATTGAAAATGAACGGCAGACATACTGGTGCTCTAGTCAATTCTGAGAATACCTAATCATGCTAGGGAGAATTTTTTTTCAGTGAATTAACACAGCTGGGTGTTTCCAGGTCTGTCTGGGTTCCAACATATGCCAGAATTCCTAAGAGAACTCTTGGTGTCCACCTTTCGTTTGATTCTGTATTCCCTAATGATATTTAGTCATTCTTCAGATTTTTATTGAGCATCTACTGCATTTAGTGTTAGAAATAGGAGCAGCCTGTGGTATGATAAGAAAGCATTAAAGAAAGCATTTCTTAACTCTTGTTAAGAAACAATTCTAGGCAGGCACTGGTAGTTCATATCTGTAATCTTAGCTACTCAGGAGGATGGAATACAATGATTGAGGTTAAAATCCAGCCCGGGTGGGAAAATCCAGGAGACTCTTATCTCCATTTAGCCAAGTCAAAAGTAGGCTGTGGCTCAAGTGGTAGAATGCCATCCTTGAGCAAAAAAGCTAATGTCCCTGAGTTCAAGTCTCAATACTCACACACACACACACACACACAGCTGTTAATAGAAAACTGAAACCATGTATTAACCACATCACACTGTGTGTGAAGCAGGAGTCATTATTTTTATAAAACAGAATGCTAGATCATGGCAATATTAACAAACTAGCCCAGGTCAGACAGGAAAAGTAGCTTCAGGGATTTAAACACAAATTCATCTGATGCTGAAAAGCCAGATTTGACCAGCCTCCACATTGTAATGTTCTTCACATGAAATAATCTTTCAATATTCGAATTGATTGTTGCTTATTTCCTAAGGTGGGGAAGTGAATTTGGAGGATTGAGGTAAGGTAGAATGTTTAATGCTTACAGCAGTTTCAGCTCAGAATCAGAGACAGCCAACCATTTCTTCTAGCTAATGAAAATGTGTGGCCAATCCTTCCCTTACTTGGCAAGAGAATGTGGCTCTCTTCTGAACCAATGTTACAATTTCACTATAAAATTCGTTTTATTGTGTGTATATCATGAAATGACCACTGGAGTATGAGTCAGGATAGGCTAACTGCTCTGACAGATAACCCCTGTTCATTTCTTCCTCATAAATTATTTTATTAGGATATTCCTTAATGGCCATCTTTTCTGCACAGCCTTCTTCCAAGGGATGACTCAAGTATCTATTCTCCTACAATCTTGTGCCATCATTGTGTAGCCTCCCTAAGTCTGCTCTGAAAGGCAGGCAGAGAATAAGCAAAGTACATACTCTCCAAGCCCAAAATGTAATTAAGAGAATTACATTCTTGGATCCGTTTCACTTGGAAGTAACACACATCATTCCCATACATGTTACTTACTATATAGCCACACCAGAAAAGAAACTCTGGAGCTGGGAAATGGAATCTACAGTTAAACAAGCTCAATATTGTAGAGGGAAGGCCCATCCTGTCTTTGAAGGTCATGTAGCTATTCCTACCTCAGCTGGAATCAAAAAGACTGACACCGTATCTAGTTATGAACAAATCAGTATGTTGCCCCATATATTTTACTGGATAAGTGAATCTGCCTAGAGTAGGTTGCATTGAGTTCTGCCTCCCTCCTTTCAAAAAAAAAAAAGAGATGTCCACTGGGAACTTATAACTGTGTCCTTATTTAGAAAAAGGTATTTCCACATATGGTTAAGGATCTTGAAACAAGACCATCTTGAATCTAGATACTCCTTAAATTCAACAACACCTGTCATGAAAAGAGACAGAAGAGGAAAAAGGAAAAGAAAACCATATAAAGATAGAGACAAAGATGACAGTTATGCTGCTACAAGCCAAGGAATGCTGGAGGAGACAAAAATCTTTCTCCTCAGAACTTTTCAGAGAGAAAACATGGCCCTAAGAACATCTTGACTTCAGATTTCTGACGCTGATAACTATGAGAAAAGATATTTATGTTGTTTGAAGTGGCCAAGATTGAGGTAATTTATTGTGGCAGACATTGAACTAAGGCATAGCCCAAAAGGTGTGTTAGAAACGGAATTGTTGGGCTGGGAATGTGGCTTAGTGGTAGAGTGTTTGCCTAGCATACATGAAGCCCTGGGTTCATGGCACTGTGCCTCAAATAGTAGACTGCTCACCTTGAGAGAAAGAAACTCATGGACACTGCCCCAGATCCTGAGTTCAAGCCCCAGGACTGGCAAAAAAAAAAAAAAAAGGAAATGGAATTGTCTTCCTCCAAACCTCATATGATGGAGGAGGATTAGCCAACCAGGTCAGGAAAGTCTGTGCAGTTCTTATCTTCAATTAACAACCAAAAAAGATGGAAGCAGAGCTGTGGCTCCAGGGGTAGAACACTAGCCTTGAACAAAAAATGAAGACAGAGACACTGGGGTTGCATGTGTGCAGAGAAAAGTCCATATGAGAACCTACAAGAAGTCACACATGCACAAACCAAGGAGAAGACCTCAGGGGAAACACAACTTCTGACATTTTGAACTTGGGTTTTCAACTTCTTTGGTTTAAATCATCAGTGAACGTTATTTTGTTATGATGGCCATAGTAGAGGAACACAAGGTACAAAAGACAGACTTTCTAGAGGTAAAACTAATGCAAGAGCCAGGAGACCCATGATATTAGCATTTGAGAATATCAGCCTTGGAAATCATACTTTTAATTTAATAGATAAATATAGTCATTAGCCAAGAGTGTGTGTAATGTAGACTTATTACCTATAAATGGTTTGCGTAGTATAGAGGATGAAATAAATACTATTTCCTAAATAATAAAATAAGCATTTTTCTTTCATTCTTAAAACAAGATATCTTCACCTAGTAAATATATTTTTCCTTAAAATTCATGTGGGGATTCCTAAGGTTTTTTTCATAAATGTTATATGAAATAAAGTATATAGAAGCATGATACTAAATGATTCACTAATAGCTAATAGGATGAGACTGAGCCACTGGTGTCCTTCTTAAATTGGCTATTTAAAAAACAGAAAGAGAAGATAAAATCTGAAAATCAGAGATTAGCCCCACTGACCTGCAGATTCCAGTTTATTTCTAAAATTCTTATAGTAGGACAGAAACAAAGGCTTTATATTTCTTCATTTTTCTTTGTAAAAGTAACTTAGGGATCTAGATGCCAGTGGCTCAAGGAGCAAAGTTCAAAAC
>NW_012267232.1:2867786-2926487 GCF_000151885.1 Dipodomys ordii | reverse complement strand
TAACTTAGGGATCTAGATGCCAGTGGCTCAAGGAGCAAAGTTCAAAACTAGCCCAAACAGAAAAGTCTGTGGCACTCTTATTTCCAACTGACCAATAAGAAGCTGGAAGTGGGGTGTGGATCAAGTGGTAAAGTAGCAGCCTTAAGTGAAAAAGCCAAGCAGGAGCTCAAGGCCTTGAGTTCACGCCCCACTACTGGCACTAATGTAAAAGAAAGAAAGAAAAATACTGGTGGAAAAAGCTGCCTGTCACCATAGAATGGGCCCCATGAGTGCTAGAAGCAGGACAGAGGGCTTAGGTTCATTAGCACCCCTTCCTAATTACCCATCATTCCTCCAACTCTGTATTCTTAAAGGTATTATTGAAATGAAAATAAAGGAATCCAACCAAAACCAACATTTTGATGAGTAAAGTGTAAATGAATGAGAAACAGATGCACTTGGTTTTCCCAAGGGTCTATAAATACAGGGCAAGGTACTCAGGAGCAAAAAAAAAAAAAAAATGCATTCAGGGCTTCACTGGCAAATCCTGTGTAGGTTAACAAACCCCAAATGCAGCCAAAGTTCACACCACCAGCATCTGCCCACATTGGCAGGACTCAGTTGGAAAGGATTTTGGTGCCAAAGGAAGCAGGCTTGGGAGCCCCTTGAGACATTGTTCGGCACCTCACAAATCATATTTTATAGGTGCCAAAGGCACTTGCAGAGCTCACATGTGTAGCCAGAAGCTTTCATTCAAGAACCCAGCAATGTTGGCTTTGATTAGAAACCACAGATAGGTGTAAACATCTCTCTTGCACATTTTATGATATTTATGCTTCACGTGGATCTTGTGATCACCTAGTGCTACAGCAGGATCAGGTATCTGCTAAGAGACCTGTACCCACCCCAGCCTTCATTCAGGTGGAAAAAGAAGACATAAGGGCAGGAGGCTGGCATGCCAGGTCACCCCAAATCAGAAAGGGTGAGCTCTTTGTGCATCTACATCCAGGCTGCCCTCCTCTCCTATTTTCTCCCTCATTCTCCTTTAGGGTTAGTGTCTCCTGCTGTCTTCAAAACCGTGTATATATCAAGTTACAGCTCTGAAAGAATGCATTTCCATTTGGGGGAAGTGTAGCCCTCCCCCCCAGCCCCAAACCAAGGATTATTTGAAAACCATCCAAGCTGCCTTGAAGAGTTTTGAAAATAATTTATTTGGCAATCCTGAGACCCCAGATTGGCCATTTGGCCAAAGTAACATTCCTTTCAGTGCAAAGACTACAATTAATGGGCCACATCATCCTGGCTGTAAGAGAACATGAGCCACCAGATGCTGGAGAACGCTGTGCGGTCTTCCAGTGTAAACGCTTCTGATATCATCGCCATCAGAAGGTCATAAAACTGATTGATTATAAACACAGCTCTCATTTGTTTACAGCTTACATTTTTGGGTTTGGGGTAATTAGCACATTAGCCATCTCTCTCTGGGGGTGAAGGCTCACAGGTGCTGGGGGACAGAGCCTTGCAAGAGAAATCCAGCCAGGGGAGATCACAAAAACTTTGGCAAAGCAATAATTGGCCTTGACCGGAAATAGACCAGGAAAATGCTGATCTGGCAGAATGGGGAATGGGGAACAGAGGGGTGGATGAACCCATATGTGGGGGTCTCTCAAGGAGGAGGCTTTGACTCTGCAGTTATTTCTCCTAACACAAGGTAAGACTGGAAAAATCTGAGACATGTCATAAATGTGCCGGAGATATCTTCTGTGGAGAAACTGGCACAGCCTTTTAAGATTCCTCCTCTTTCTCTCAGGCCAACAAAGTCAGATAAAGATCACCCTCACTAGGGGTAACTGGTACTTAGTTTCTTTTAGTTACAGTTAAAATAAACTCGACCAGCTTATAAAGATGTTGCTTTTCAGACACTCAAGGAAAGCAGCTGTCTCCACTGTCTTCCCTGGGTTTGGTTCTCCTCTCGGGTCCTGCCCCTTCCAGTTATATTTTGAGCCTTCCACCAGCAAGGCAGGTTTTATTTGGACAGCTGCAGCCATCAAGCTGGTGCAGATTGTCCAATTAGTCAACCGAGCCCCTTGGGTAAGTGAGTTTTTCATAGTAGATTCAGTGAGAACTCCAGAGAGACCCTAAAAAGCATCCCTGATCATTAAAAGTATATACTTTTAAATATACAGATGCTTGTGATTTGGATTATTTGATCCCAAGACAAAAAGGGTGTGTGTGTGTGTGTTTAGATATTTTTCTCAGTTCTTTAATCATTTTGCCTAACATGAGATTCTTTCCTTTCCTTTCTTTTCTTTTTCTTTCTTTTCTTTTTGTGCTAGTATTCAAGCTCAAGCTTGAGTACCCGGTGCTGTCCCCAACTTGGCACTTTTTCATTCAAAGCTGGAGATCTATCACTTCAGCCATGCCTCCATTCCCAGCTTTATGCTGATGAACTGGAGATAAAGAGTCACACAGACTTTCCTGTCCTGGCAGGCTTTGAACTGAAATCCTTACATCTCAGCCTCCAGAGTAGCTAGTGTTACAGGCATGAGCCACCAGTGACCAGCAAGATTCTTTTCAATGTCTGAAATGATATTGATTGAAATGACTGTTAAAAAACCAAGGGTTCCTAAAACTGAATGCAGATATTAACATTTTTGTCTCGATCACATTCATGGTCAGCTGTTTGGATACATTTTCTATTACATTTCATTATTTTAGCAATTAATAATCATAACTTTTTTTTAGTTTTCCAAGATCTTTGGTTGTATTACCTCTTTATCTCCATAGCAATGGCACAGGCTTGGACAAGCATCATGATATCTGCATTTCATAGATCAGGAAGGCACCTCAAGAAGATTAACTGACCTTTCCCAGAACACAAAGCAGTACAGTGAAATTCATTTTCTCTGCCCCACCTCACCTTGTTTGTGGGAGTTTCAATATGAAGGCTGTTCCTTTGAACTATGGTTTTGTCTCCTTTCCAAACTTCAGACACTAGGAGAACTGGAAGCTCATTTCATTGTAGTGCCCAGAAGTAGTTCTAAATAATCAAGTGGATTTTCAGGTGTTCTGATTCCCTGAAACCCCAGGCAAAGCACTACAGTTACATCCTTCAAAAGGTCAGGGAAGCACAGGTACTGGCTTTATTGCAATGCTAAGGATCCTTTTACGTTGGCCAGCAGTGCTGATATCGCATGTTAATGGTTTTCCCAGTGTTTAAAATGTATCTTCAATATCATCTTCACATTTTATTGGCTGCCATGACTACAGGAATATTTACACTAAAATTTTAGTATTCATGAAATTTTAAGGGCAAGGAAATGTCAGACTATTTTATCATAATGGATTTTCTTCTCTCAAAAAAAACCTGCCAAGACTCCACATGTGAGATTTGGGGAAATCTCTCATGTCTTTTTTTTTCTTTCCTTTTCTCTTTCTCTTTTTTCATTATTTCTGTCTTTATATTTCTTTCTTTTTTCTTTCCTTTCTTTTTTTTTGGGGGTGAGATCCTGATACTTATTATGTAGCCCAGGCTGCCTTTCAACCTTCAATCTTCCTACTTCAGCTTCCCAAGTCACTGAGAATATAGGTAGACCCAACCACTCCAAGCCCTTGGACTATTTGCATATCATGCAAATGAAGTAAAGATGGGCTGTGATTAACTTAATCATTACACTTATTTTTCCTTTTTTGTCACATACTAGGCACTATGCTAGGTTCTAGTGATGCTAAAAAGAATAGGAGAGAAGGTCTTGCTGCCTTAATAAGGAGCAGGAAGCCTTCCTCAAATGCCACATGTGTCTTAGATGCCCATCTTGTTTGGTCTCATAACACTGTGTTGCCTATCCCATTTCCTCACATTCACCACACCAAACAACTGCAGACCCATCTATTGTCCATCCCATCCATACTACTCAAGGCCATGTCTGCAGTCACTGGTTTCCTGACTGCCATACACTAGTTTTAATCACTACTTGAGTGAATAAATGAATCATGTTTCATACTAAAATAGAAATTCAAATCAAATGAAAAATAGGGTTCTTGTTGTTAGCAGAGATGCCTCCTGATCAACTTTGACTTGCAGCAATTGTGAGAATACATAGAATATATTTTGCAGTTGTCATTGGGGAATATGGGACATGATTACTAGTTGACTTTGGCCTTTTAAAAAATTCCTGTCAACCCTCATTTATCTGACACTTCTTGGGACCTTTGTACTTTCTCAGCTGTTAGTCTTTAGCTACCTTTCACCCACTGCTTTATATCAAACGTTTTAGTTTCATCTTCTTGCATTTACATGTCTATTCCCATCCTTCATTATGCTTTTAACTTCTTTTCACATTTCATTCTGAGTTTAAGGGAATTAATTCTCAACAACAATTGCTAGCTTTTCCTCTACCTAAAAGTGTCTCACAAAGGATCATAGATAATCCAATTATATAATATTATGTAGCACAACTCAAATAAGCCCTAGGCTTTCTTGCTGAGTTCTTTGATGAAAATATAAATGTTTTAGTTAGCAAGTCCCATGAAGAACACCAGGTGTAGTTTAGGTTTGGGGCAGGTGAGCCACATAGACAGAGAGTATGGAGAGACTTTGTTCCAGGTCAGAGCTTAGATCTGAAGACCAGACCAGTGTTGTCAGCATACTGAAAGAGGATAAAGCCTAGGGCAGTCCACAAATTCTAACTGAACTCAAAGAGGTCAAATGCTAACTACTTCCTTTACAATGGGTATAACTTTGCTATGGACAAGATTCTCAATGTTTTTAATTGTTCCATTTGGTTTGCTTTCATGGGAAGATATACATAAGAAGCTAAAGCATAATCTACTTACATAGCACAGAATTAAAGAGTATTGCTTTGTTTCAAGAGGCATTTATCCATCTTCAAATTCTAAAGCTAAATCAAAAGCACTGAGAGGACATGTCTTTCATAAATGTGCCACAGATTACTTCTTCTGTGGTCAGTCTTCCTTCTGATGATTGCTGTAATATTAATTCTTTTACACACAGATTGATATATTTTATTAGCTTCAGGCCTGGCTGCATTATTCATATAATCACAAATAGTTAATGAGCACTTGCTAAGAACTAGACACCCTGGTAAGATCTGGAGATAAAAAGCAACTGAGACAAGGCATAGATCCTTGAATCATAGAGGGAAAAAGGCATATACAAAAATTTTTATCTCAAATAGATGCTATATATGCTCTCAAGAAAGTCCTTTCCAAGTATAGCATTCAAGCACTCAACTCTAGCTAGTTCAGGTACAGTGTAAATACCTAGGGAAAGTTTCTTAGTGACAATGACTTGAGTTGTCTATATGAACCAAATTGAAGCAGAAGGAAGGAGAATATACCAAACAGAAGGAATACTGGAAGCAAAGATCATCATTCAGTAGCCTTGAACATTTGGAAAATGTCTACTGGAAAGAATGGCCAGAGATCCAGAAAAATATACAGCTTGAAGAAATAATGAACTAAGTTTTATACATGTAAAATTTTAGATGTTCATAGAACAGCCTAGCAGAAAAGATCATTAAATAGCTAGACAGGATAATGGAGGTGTAGAGAGATTAAAGCTGAAAAGGATGATTTAGAAATCAGTAACAAGCACATTGGGTTGTAACCTTGGGAGTGAATATAATTGCCCCCAAGAGAGCACACATACAGCAAAAAGAAGGAAAAAAATGGACAATTGGGATACAATTTAAGAGACAAATTGAAGTGAGAGTAATGATTGAGGCTAAAGGAATTTATAGTATGTGGTCTGAGAACCAAGAGAGAAGGAGAAATGTAAGGACAGGTTGAATTCATTCACTGGGCCACAGAGACCATTGTTACCCCGTTCTGCTCTAAACAAATCATAAGGAACCTTAACAAAAATGACAGAAATGACCCTTGACCCATGACAGAAATTGTCAGCAGACTAAAGAGTGAACAGGGATACAAAGCAAAGGTGAGCAAAGTATAAGACGTTCTTCTTTGAGGAGCCAATCTTTAAAAGGAGGATTATCCAGAGAGTTAACAGACATCTTCTCTTCCAACAATTCTATTCAATCTTGTATGGGGAGTCTTACCCATTGTAGTTAAGTCATTTTTTAATACAGCAAAGACATAAATATTGGAAGAAGGAAAACTGCCCATGCTTGAGGATGGTATGCTTTTTTAATTGAAAATCATAGAGAACCAACAAAACAAATACTAGAATAATAATGAATTTGGCAAGGTCATTGGATAGAAGGTCAATATATGAAAAATAATCCCCATCTTAAATAGTAGTGATAACAACAATTTAAACATGGTTTGTGTGTGTGTGTGTGTGTGTGTGTGTGTGTGTGTGGCCAGTCCTGCGGCTTGAACTTAGGGCCTAGGACTGAGCTTTTGCACTCAAGGCTAGCACTCTACCACTTAACCACAGTTCTCCTTCCAGGATTTTTTGGTGGGGTGGTTAATTGGAGGTAAGAGTACTAAGGACTTTCCTGCCTGAGCTTGCTTGGAACTGCGATTCTTAGATCTCAATCCTATATGCCAGCATTAGACATCAATGCCCAGATAAACATGCTATTTTTTAACCCCAGCATCATTAATGTAAGAAAAAAAGCAATAAAAAATACTTGGAAATAAATAAAATAAAAAACCTCTACACTGAAAAAAAATATTAGTGAGAAGTATTAGTAAAGCTTATTATAACTAGAAAGATAAATAACACTTAGGGACTGGAAGATTAAAAATGGGTTGGATGGCAATTCTCCCCAAACTGGCCTATAGAATTAATAAAGTAAAAATATCAATGTGCATTTTTGTAGAATTTTTTTAAATGCAGAGGATTTAGAATATCCTTAGCAGTTAATGACAGTTAAAGGCCTTGCTACTTGAATCCTAAACTTACTATAACATGACAGTAATACAGAGAGTGGATATTGGCAAAAGAATATTGAACATATATAGATCAATTTAACATAATAGTCCAAGTGTGTGTGTGTGTGTGTGTGTGTGTGTGTGTGTGTGTGTGATATAAGGTCCATTGATTTATGATAAAGGAACCACAGGAATTAAGTTGAGAAACAGTCTTTTCAACTATTGTCCCACGTCAAGTATGTTTTTGGAAAAAAGAATAGCAATGTTTACCCTCCACAAAGCACAAAAGTAAGTCAAAATGGATCAACTATGTATATGAAAAATACAAAACTTCAAGGAAAAAAAACATGGTAAAATCCTAAAGACCTTGTGGCAGGCAAAACATTTTAGACATAACACAAAAATATGAAGCATTGAAGGAAAAACTGATAAACTAAACCTCATGAAAATTAAAAACACTGCTCTTTCAAAAATCTGATTAGAAAAACAAAACAGCCAGGCACTATTAGGGTAAAAATATTATTTGCCTCACCAAGAACTCATAAAGCAAACATGTTAACCACTACACTACCAAAACAACTCAGACAAAGTGCTTGTATCAGAAGAATAGAAAGAATTCTCATGAAATAATAAGATAAAAAAGAACACAATTTCTTGAACTGAAAGAAAAAAATTAAAAGGATGCTACACAGAAAAAAGACACATGCATAGGTCAGAAAGAACACAAAGAAATTTTCAATGTCACTAGACATGGAGAAAACACCTAGATATATCTAAAACTAAGCAGTTAAGCTAGGAAATCCAGCAATACCAGACACTTAATATTCCCAAGCATCAGTAATGTGTTCTGGTTGAAAGCAATAAAATTCAGTTCTGAGTACCTTACCCCAGAGATGTGTTGTTTCTCCAGGATCTCATGGACTTGGCCTTCCTTTGATTCAAGGTTAATACTGATTCAAAAGACCTCTTTATCATTATAGGCAATATCCAAATTTCTGGGCGGAAATGTATAATTGTCCCATCTTTGCTGACATGTGCAACTCTTGTTGAGTAGAAAAAGAAGGAAAGGAAAGTATTGAGGCTGTCAACCTCACCAGCATCATATCATATGGGAAAGGAAAATGATCTACAATGACTTCAACAGAGGGAAGAAATGCTGAGCAGGCAAAAAGAAAAGATGTCCCCCAGGGAAGAATCAATAAGCTTTTCATCTTTAGGAAAGCCTTCTGCACTATAGGTTGCTAGCACCAGATGAAATGTGTTGTGTTTGACAGCCCAGTCTTGGGAGGAGTACTTTGGAGCCATGCAATCCCTTCCCTGCAAAATAGTCATCATCTCTATTCTTGAAAAACCTTCAGTGTATGTTTAACTTTAGTAGAACTGACCTGATCTATACATGTATCTTACCCCATACCTACTTCAAACAGAGAGCAGGATTAAGTCTAAAAGAGTATGTTTCCATCACATTTATTTTGCACACAGAAGATGACACCTATTATGAGTAACAAATGCTTGTTAAACCAGGAAAATTAATAGAAATAATGGTGATGTCATTCAATCAATAATCCTTAAATATTTATGCACTAGAATAGGAATCTATTGGGTTTTGTATTTTGACTTCTAGACCACAAATGCCACCAATGCAGACAGTGTTCAAGTTACACAGGTGATCATGAACAGTGCAGCTGACTGTAATTCAAGGCATTGTGGTGCTGTTTGGTGGGGAGGTAGGCTTAGTCTCTTGGTAACCACTATTCATCCTTGTCAGCCCTTGTTTTGGGACAAGCACATCATGACTCACAGCAATTAAATTATTGATTAAAAAATTAAATGAGAGGTCCTAAAATATACTAGATGCTCAGTAATTATTGCCTCCTTATCTCTTGTTTTGTTCTTACGTAGGTTTGTGTGTTTAAGATGAGTTCTCACTGTGTTGATCAGGCTAGCCTCAAAATCCTGGGCATAAGAAATCCTCCTGCTGGATCTCCCACCTAGACAAGGGCCACAGGCATGTGACATCATGCTAGGTTGATTTCTTATTTTGATTAAAGTTGTATGTTGTAAGCTCTATGTAAGCAATATCAGTCTTAAATAGTGAATAATTGCTCTTTCCATGGGCTGTTTGCTTTGTGTTAGTCAGCCATAGAAGTTAAAGGAAAACCTGCCTTCAAGGTCACCACCCCAGGATCTAAGATTCTGCAGTTGGTTTCTCCTATTCCAAATCATCTTCAGCTAAATGGCAGCTGCTTTCTTTTCTTCGCTAAGCTCTAAGCTTTAGAATGGTTAGCTGTTTTGTATTCCCAAAGATGATTGCCCGCAGATCATTCAGTATAATTCGTTTTTTCACTAATCATTCAAAATCTTATGGGCACCCTTGTCAAAGCTGCTTGGCTTTTTATCTGTCTAGCTCACTACATAGCAAGTTCCAGGTATATTTTCCCCCAGTCTTGTCTCTTCGTCTCCTACCACAGTGTGAGACATGCAATACACACTCAGCACAATTGAGTGAATGAGTGAGAATTAAAACAAAAATAACATAATATCCCTAATTCTACAAGAAAGTCAAGGAAGAACTCTCCAGAGAAACTGGTAGGAAAAAATGTAATTAGGAGGGGAAAAAAGACCTAAAGGAAATTATCCTAAAATCATACCACAAACTAAGAATAATTTATTCAAGAAAATCTGTTAAACTTCATTAAAAACTGCAGGTGTCTGGAATTTGATCAAGGAACTAGACTCTCTCTGGAGTCAGACAGCAGCTCTAAGATTGGTATAGCCAACAGCACACTATACTTCCAACCACAGGCTAGCAGCCACAGGCTACCTCCAGAGTACCAGCAATCCTCATCCAATGTTCACCTACCTGTTACTGAGGCTACATTCTGGGAGATTGCATCTCAGAAGTAGAGCCTTCTATTTTTTTTGGCAAATATCTGGATTCTCAGGGAATGGAGGGCCTGGGGTAAATGAAAATGCCAGGTCTCTAATTGTCATTGCTGAAGTTCATGGAGCAGGATTTCAATAACAAAGGAAGCAAGCCGAAGACAAGCAGTAACTGCAACCTCTGCCCACTAAGTACTCAGCAACATCAACAAGGAAAAGTCTATCATTGCCACTCCCCCAATCTATCTCTACCCTGCAACCTAGACATAGCTCAGATATTTCACCTAGGAAGAAAACTGGACTTCCAAATCCCTTTCCCAAGGAAATTGCTTTATTTGTAACAGAATGTGGAGGACTTAAGCCCCTAGAAGAAACTGTGGGAGTCAATAAATTCACTGGAAATCTAGAGTAAACTAAAAGGCTAGTGTGCTGGAGAGAGCTGGGCTAGTTGAGAAGAAAAACTGGGAGTCAGAACAAAGCAACTTTCTAGTCAAAGGAAACTGAATTTAATTAGATTCATTCATAAAGCAATGTGTGCCTGAGGACATTGTATAAAACAATAGAGTAATTAGTGATGGTTAATAGCTGGGTGGGACAGGGACAAAGATGATCAAAGAAAACCCTCAGACAAATATGCTTAATTCCTGGCTAATGTAGGCATACTCAAGCCTGCATCCCCTGAGGACCAACATCAGAGGCTCACACTCTAGAGAAAAATAGACTTCCTTAAAGAAATGTGGACAGTCACTAAACAAATGAGCTAGCTAGTAGCAGTAGTGAGCCCTGGCGTAGAAAACATTACCCAGAGTTGCTATATTATCCAATATGTCCAGTTTCTTTTAAAGAATATGAACTATGCAAATAAACATTAAGGAATCATCCATAAATCAGGGGGAAAAGACGCAGAAAAAAACTCCCTGTGAGGTCAATCAGATTTGTTCTTTAATAGACATTAGCTTCAAAGTAGTCACTCAACTATATTTAAAGAACTAAAGAAAATCACAATGAAAATAATAAAGAAGGCTATGGTGAGAATGCTGCACTGGAGAGAGAATATCGATAAAGAGGTTAAAAATAGGAAAATAGATAAAACTTCCAGAAACAAAATACAATAACTTAAATTTAAAAATTCACTCTGGGGATCAATAGTGGATTTGAACTGGTAGAAGAAATAATGAGTAAACTGGAGAGCGACAGAGAGTATACATTCCAATGAACAGTCAGAATTTTTAAAAAGAAGGAAGAAAAATGAACAGAGCCTCAGAAGATGCAAGACAATATTGAGGATGTCAATGTGAATATCAGAAAAAAAAGCTAGCAAAAGGAAAAATAATATTCAAACTTCCCAATAATATGCAAACTTCCCAAGTTAATTAAAAGATCAATCTATACATCTGAAAAGCCAATGAACTCCAAGTAAGATTAGCATAAGAGAGCTACAAATAGACACAATGCTATAAAAGTGCTAAGAGCTAAAGACAAGGAGAAAAGTCTGAAGTCGGAAAGCAAAAAATAACTCACATATAAGGGAACCTCAATCATGGTAACAGCTATTTAGAAGAAACCAAAGGCCCCAGAAGGTAGTGGAATAATATGTTTAAAGTGCTCAAGGAAGCTGGGCACTGGTGGCTCACACTTATAGTCCTAGCTACTTAGGAGGCTGAGATCTGAGTATTGCAGTTCGAAGCCAGCACAGGCAGGAAAGTTTATGAGACTCTTATCTCCAACAAACCACCTAAAAACTGAAAATGGAGCTGTTGTTCAAAGTGGCAGAGCACTAGCCTTAAGGGAAAAAAAATGCTCAGGGAGTGCCCATGAGTTAAAGCCCCAGGATTGGCAGCCCTCCCCCAGCCCTCCAAAAATGCTCAATGAAAAAAAATTAGCCAAGAATCCTACAAATACCTCCTTCAAAAGTGAAATAAATAGATTCAAGGAAAAACTGGAGAGAATTTGTTGCAAACAGAGATAACTAAGAAGAAATATTAAAATTGTGTAATTCCTTAGAAAGACAAAGTCAAAGCTCAACAAAAGAAGCATCATGCAATGGCTCCTTACAGGGGGTGGGGGAGCAGGGCACAGGGGAAGAGGGTAGACCAATAAAGAGGAGAAGTAAGGGAGAATACAGCCAAGAGTTCATTATATATAGTACAAAATTAAGACTAGTAAGAGAAGGGGTAGGTGTGGGGGGGGGCGAGAATGTTGAAAAGGATGACACTGATACACCTAAACTGGCAACTCCCTTGTACAAATATTTAAATGTAATTTTTTAAGAATTATTAAAATTTCTTCAGGTAATTAAAACACACACACACACACACACACACACACACACACACAGCACCAATAGGTTTGGACACATTGTTATATATTTAAATTCCAAGGAGACAGAGGCAGGGAGATTGTATTTCAAAGCCAGTCCAGACCAAATAAAACAAGTAAAATTCTTCCCTAACAAACAAACCAGCATGGTGGTTCATGGCTGAAATTCCAGTCACTGGAGAGGCAAAGGTAGGAGGATTGTTGTCTACGGCCAACCTAGGCAAAATCAGAAGACCCTATCTAAAAGTAAAGTAAGGCAAAACACAAAACAAAAAACAAGAGCTGAGAGGTTTACCCAGGTGGTAGAACACTTTCCTGACAATCCTAGCTACTTGGAGGTAGAAATCCCAGGATCATGGTTCAAGGCCAGCCCCAGCAAAGCCAAAAAAATTGCAAGATTTCATCTCAACAATAGCCGAGTGTGGTACCACCCACCTAGTATCCCAGCTAGGAGGTTAGCACAATAGCTGGGCATAGTGTCAGCCATCTGCCATCCCCATCAACACAGGCAAGCACAAGTATGACTGTAACCCTGGAACACAAAAAATTCTCAACAAAATACTAGTAAACTAAATCTATCTCCATATAAAAACAATTAGAAACCATGGCCAATTGGGGTTTATCCCAGGATGTAAGGTTGGTTTATCATCTGAAAATCAATTCATGTAATACACCGTATCAGGGGGATAACACACACACACACACACACACACACACACACACACACACACACACACACAGGATTACCTCAATCAACAAAGTACAAAAGCACTTAACAAAATCCTAAGCGTCTCCATGATTTAAAAAAAAAATAAGTGAGGAATAAGAGAAAAACTTTTCTCAATGAAGGGCATCTTTATCAAAATCCCACAGGAAGCATCATTCTTATTGGTAAAACTACTTTCAAGACAGAGGCAAGAATCCATTTACCTCACTTGCACCAGTAATCATACCACAAGGACTAAGCTAGTGTCTCTAAGCAACAGAAAGTGTTCTATCAAGTCCCGTTAAACACCAAGTTACTATATGACATAGAAATGCCAGTCCTAGGAATATACCAGGATAAATGAAAACATATGTCTGCATAGAAACCTGCACATGGATATGTACAGAAGCATTGTTCATGATACCAAAAGATAGAAATGACTCACAAAGCCATTACAATGCATTGACAAATATCTATACAATGGGATATTAGTCAACCAGAAAAAAGTAATGAAGTACTGATACAAGCTACTATAAAACCAAACCTTAAAAATATTATACTAGCTGGATGCCAGTCGGTGGCTTATGCCTATAATCCTAGCTACTCAGGAGGCTAAGATCTGAGGGTCGTGGTTCAAAGCCAGCCCAGGCACGAGAAAGTTCATAATACTCTTACCGCCAATTATCCACCAGAAAACCAGAAGTGGCACTGTGGCTCAAGTGGTAGAGCATTTGCCTTGAGCTGAAGAGTTCAGTGACAGTGCCCCGGCCCAGAGTTCAAGCCCCACAACCACCACCAACAACAACAACAATAACAAATTATACTAACTGAAAGAAGTTCAAAACAAGAGACCACATAAGATCCAGTTTATACAAAATGCCCAAAATAGGAAAATTCATAAAGACAGAAGGCAGTTTAGTGGTTGCTTATTTCTGTGGTAGTAATAACTAAAGGATACAGGGTTTTTATGGTGGGGTGATAATGAAAATATTTTGAAACAGGTTATGGTAATGGTTGTGTGACTATGCTATAAAAATTAAGTTGCACATTTAAATGAGTTACTTGAATGGTGTGTGAATTGTACCTTATTAAGAAAAGTAAGAGGTTTTAAAATAATTTACCGTTTGTTTCTAAAAGGGGCCATATCCCGGACATGGATGAACCATCTGAAATTGGAAATGAAGTTGGAGCATACCTTAAATAAGTTTAAGCCAGGCAGGCACTGTTTGTGCTACGACATTTTTCTGAACTGCTGTTCTTCCTTGATGGTAACAAAAACCCTCCTCAGGTCGGCATGATACAGTTCTGCAATGCCTATCATTTCCCGAAATCATCTGATTTATTTGATGCCTGCTTCCATACATGAAAATGAAAACCCACATTCATTGTCAATTTTAACTTCAGAGCCTAGAATTGTGTGGACCCGGCATTTCTAGTCCTTATGAGCTCAGTAAGGAAACTGCAGTGCAATTTTAGGTCTAACACTTTTATTTCTGATGAATCTCAGAATGAATATAACTGATTGATATTATACATAGATATGATCTATTTTGTTTCCCTAGTAATTCATTTTTCTTCTTTGGGGAGTAGGGTAGCAAGGGGGTTTGGAGGAGCCTTGTACTTGCTAGGCTCTACCACTTGAGTTATACCCACAGCTTCCCTTCTTTTTAAAATAGGCTCTTCCTTTTTCCCAGGCTGGCACAGGAATCTTCTTTTTTTGCGGGGGCGGGGAGTGTCTGGTTGTGGGGCCTGAACTCTGGGCCTGGGTGCTGTCCCTCAGCTCTTCAGCTCAAGGCTAGCGCTCTACCACTTGAGCCACAGCGCCACTTCCGGCTTTTTTCTTTTTGCTTATGTGGTGCTGAGGAATCGAACCCAGGGCCTCATGCATGCAAGGCAAGCGCTCTACCACTGAGCCACCTTCCCAGCCCCAGGGATCTTCTTATTTATACTTAATGCCTATTTTGGAATAGAGGTGTGTGTCACCACGCCCAACTTTTTATTCATTGAGATATAGTTTTGGAACACTTTTTACCTAGGCTGGCTTCAAACTTCAGTCTCCCTAATCTCAGCCTTCTAAGCAGCTAGGATTATAGATGTGAGCCACCATAGCCAGTTAACAATTTTTTTTTCAGGGCTTTTTTCCCCTTCCAGCCTTGGGTTGTAAAAGATTCGATCTTAGAAAATATCAAACAAATAGCAACAACAAAACCCCACCAAAGCCCCATCGAACTGGTCCTTTGCCACATGTGGTTTAAGAGGCACTGATTTAGGTGACTATGCAGGGGCCACCAAGTCCCATGCATGGAGGTGAAGGAAAACACAGAATCTGAGAAGCAGCCAAGTGTGTCCCTGTGGAAGTGCTTGTTGCCTCCATTCCTCTGGAAGGTCTCTAACATACTAACATACATACCATCTCTTTTTCCAATGGTCACTAAAGGAAGAAAACTGAGGACTAATAACACAGTAGAGCTATATGATGGTAAAGGTCCTTTTCCATGTTCCATTTTTCTGTTTTTTCCATGCCTTTCCTATGGCCCAAAGACAAGATAAAAAGACCAGGGACTCCCAGACCAGGGACACCCATTACAGACTGTAATAAGTACAGGAAATATTTTTGTTTTGTGGTATGTTGTTAGTCATGGGGTTTGGACACTGGGCTTAGGCACTGTCCCTGAGCTTGTTTGCTCAAGGCTAGTGCTCTACCACTTTGACCCACAGCTCCACTTCTGGTGATTCTAATTGGAGACCTTTTCTAATTGGACTTTCCTGCCTGGACTGGCTTCAAACCATGATCCTCAGATTTTAGCTTCCTGAATAGGGAAGAGTATAGATGTGAGCCATCAACTCCTGGTTAAAATCAGTATTAATTCATTAAGGTCAGGAATTACTTGCTACAGTTAATGAGTAGGATGCTCAGGAATGAATAAATGAATGTGATTAAATGAATGAATGTCTGATGGTAACATGTCATTACAACAGTACTACTGTAAATGCCAACCAATGTAAATGCCAAGTCATGAGAATTTAGAGCTTGACCCAAAATAGAAATTAAAAAAAAAAAACCTACCTTCTCCCTTCCCTTCCCCCAACAAAAAAGTGTAATAAACAATGTATTTACAAATGCTACTAGGATCCGACAGTTGTAGACAATAGCTATAGGCAAGCATGGATCCACAACCAACACTTAAGAGTATTGTGTGGTCCCTAGAATTGTATGGCCCCAGAATGGCACCTGTCTACAAGCAGCATTTCTAGTCCTTATGAGCTCAATAATGAGCTGTAGCCATGGATAGTTTCTGAATATTGAAAGAACCTGGTCATGTTTAAAATCAAACCAACAGTATTTAAAAACCCCATTTAGCCTAATCTGGCTTGGGTTCACTTCTAACTTGTTTATTATTTAATAAAATATGAGGGTTAATTAAATTATATGTATCCAAACAGATATATGTATGCATATATGTATATTTATACATTATAAATTATATGTATCCAAACAGATATATGTATGCATATATGTACATTTATATGTCTGTCTAATCTATTAAATTAGGAGAAGCATGAATTAAGGACAAGCTAGAAAGTAATCAATTATCTTATTTGACTAATACATACATGTGACATGCAAACATATCAGGGCTTTAGAAGCTTGAATATCTGTTCTTGTTGTTGTTTGCTTTCTTTACGTGCCCAGGATCAAACTCAGGGTCTCACTTAGGTCAGGATGGCACAGTACAACTGAGCTACACTTTGCCCACAAAACACTTGTAAATACATTTTCACTTTTTCGATTTAATTTTCATTATAAATCTCATAATGCACACTGCAAAGACAAGGGTACTTGAGCAAAGTAAAATTAGGAGATAATACACATGATTACTTGCAAATTCAGAAAGAAACATCTACTATTAACAGCAAGAGAAAATTGGAAGACCTGAGGTACCTGGTTAATTTGTCTTCTCAGAGCCATTTCTCCACTCTGTTAGTGTTAATACAGTTTAAGTGCTCTGAAAAATGAGAAACTTATTGCAGGTACAGGTTAAAAAAACTACTTTATATGTAATATGGGAAGGTTCACTGTACCCAGAATTTCAGCTTGCAAAAAGAATTGGAATAAACACAAGTTCGTTTTTGAGGGTCCACAGGTCTCAAGTATTAATCCTTCTCATGATGCAAATAGACTAACCGTGGCTGGGAATTCATTGCCTCATTTCAACCCTTTGAAGTCTTTTTTTTTTCCTTTTAAGTTGTTTTTTGCCTGTCAGCCTACAAACTCACCATCTGCCCAAGTCTTACCGCCAGGTTTCCAGAGTGAGCGCGCCAAAGGTCAACCTGCTCAGACAACTCCCGGACCACCTGCACCACATGCTTGCCAACTTTGAGCCTCGGATTTTCAGAGTTATGCAACCCTTGGTTAATGTGCTAAAATGCATGTTTTAGAATGTCAGGCTCATACCTCTGACCCCTTCCATCCCAGAAATTCCAAATATCTGGGAGGATCCATTTATTCAGATAAGCCTCTGAACACAGAGATGGTTTGTGAAAACTTCCTGTAAGATCTCCCCACCACCAATCCACATCTTTAGTGGCTGCCTTCAAATTAGATGGACCAGAGATTTGTGCAAGCTCTGTCTTCCATGCCATGGTTATTCAGCTTAAGGAATAGGATGGAAATGAGGGGTTTTCCTTTCTTTTTTTTTTCGTTTAGTCATACATCATCCTATATGTAAAAGACATGATAAAGAATACTAGAATGAAGTGTGCATCTTCTAGAAGCTGCAATCCAGGGAGAGATCAAGCAGTTACCCCAACTAGGAAGGAGGCAAGTTTGTGACTAAAGATACCACCAGGAAAAGCTTTATGAAAAAAAAAGGACTTGTGAATTGGATTTTAGATTTCACTATGTAGAGATGAGAAGCAGCAATATCCAGAGAGAATGGAGCAGCCAAAAGTGAGAAAAGGAAAAAGAGGAAGGGCTAACAGGGTATAGGGTAGCCAGAACATGAAAAGGAGACTAAGATAGGATGCAGAATTTGGAACCTGACAGTAAAAGGCTTTGAACACGCAAGATGAATCACTGTGACCTTATCTAGTAGTCAATGGGTAGCCATGAAAAGTTTAGATAAAGAAGGGATGCAAGCCAATCATCCAAAAAAGATTGTTTTTGTGGTTGCATTTAGAGGGGCATTTAATGTTGAGAGGCTGAATGAAGGTTTGGGGATGTGAAAGAAGTCTTTGACAATAAACCAACACAAAACAATAAGGTCTTAAAGTAAAGCAGTGGCCAAGAGAGGAGAAAGGAAGTAACAAGAAGACAGAATTTGGTGGGGAAAGGGGAAAAATGAAAGGATCATTCCCAGGTCTTGAGTCAGTGCCTGGAAAAATTTATATTGTGGATAAAAATGTTTAGACTCAAATTTATACAAAGATCTAGAGATTTGAAAAATTTATTTCAAGACTGACTGTGATGTTATCCTTTAAAACAATAATTTTTTTTTTAAAAAAGACCATCATTTCCCAGGGTCACCCTGGACAGCTGGTTGCTTTCCACATTCCTTCATAAGACTTCTTTTTCCATGGTATTAGCTGTTTTGGAATATGGACTTGTATGTTGGAAAGGGAGGTGAAGAGTTCTTATTACAATCTGACGAATGCCAACCTTGCTACCTTTCCTATTTGGAGAGCCCCTAAAGAGAAACATGGGTCTTTCTCAACGTAGTGCACCCGTGGTCCAGATATGCAAGGATGTGTTTTGGTAGAGGATCACTTAGAAGCAGGCCTTTGAGAATATCATAGACCCATAGGTCATCCCCACCATCACTATGGCTGTCCCAGGAGTAGGGGGTGGGAGAACAGGGAGCTTCCATTCTTTCCTCATTCCATGAACCAAGGTGTTTCCAGGAACTCCAGGTCTTTCAGCGTTGGCAAGCCATGAACAAACCTTATCCTCATGTCAGGGCATTGCTGGTGACATTCACATGAGGAAGCAGGTCTGTGGGAAAGTTAGTGGGACAGGATGCTTTACCTGTGATGGGCAGAGGCCAAGAGAAACAAAGCTGGTATCATTTGCAGGGTTGGGAAACCCAACCTGACCACACAAACAATTAACCTGAAAGGCCACTCCCCAATGGCCAGATGTTGCACTTCACTTTAGGTAAACGTTATTTTTAGAGACATAAGAATCCAGCATCCAAAATTTATCACCCATCTGAGTGGGAGACACAGAACACAGAACAGATTTATATGTTTGGGGGGTAGGAATGGGGTTTAAGCTCAATAAAAATCTTAACTGTGCTTTACTTTTTAATTTAACTTTCAAACATTGCTTTCCTGTTTTGTGACTGAGAATCTTGTACATGTCACCCTTTTAGTGAAGTATCACAGGAAAGACATTTTTGTGGTGTTTAATGGAAATAATTTTTCTTGTGGTATTGCTCTGATACCCTGGGAAACTGGCTCTTAGAGATAAATTAGGCTAAGAGCCGTCTTGTGCTAATTTATTAAGCAGTCAATGGTTTAAAACAACTTTCCCTGTTTCAGCTCACTGGAGATCTGTTAGTGGCTCTTGAGAAGACAGCAAAGAGTTGACGGCTGATAAATTTCATAGGTTATCTTGAGAGACAAAGAGAAGTGTTGGTGTAGGGGAATTTCCTAGCTGGACAGGGGTAGTCCATGATGTGGGTGCATCTACGCATGTAGAATTTAAATACCTCTAACCCTCACCTTCATTTTGCATACTGATCCTACTGTAATGGTGGTTGAATAGTCTAAATTTCTCTCTCAAGGAAAAGTTTGTCTTTCAAGAAATACCTCTGAAATATTCACAAGGACTGCATATAAAGAAGAAAAAGTTCCTATCTGTAAAAGACAATATTGATGATATCTCTACATGCCCTAAGACATTGAACATGTCCTAGTCCTTGAACTTTGCTTCATACTGGACGTGGTTGATGCCTATGATCTTCCCTGGAGGTTTGGATTATTTTAGTCTGAGGTGTGCCCCAGACTTAGGGGGTTTTAAATCCAACTGATTTTTCTCAAATCCAAGATCAAACACCACTACCCTGGAAAGTACTCCAGTTCTACTCCATGCTAAGTGGCTTGACTGCTAGAATGCCTCTCTCTTCTTGCCTGAAAATGTAGGTCATAATCACTGACCAGTAACCCAGAGGTAGGAAGGATAAATGACTACTTTCTATTGGGCTAATAATAACATTTTGAGGTATCTGCTCAATTCCAAATGCTATTCTATGTGAAAGAGCCCCAGAAGAAAACAAAACTAGAAGAAAACATTGAGAAAAGAGAATATGACTTGTTCTTGTGTTTCACTTTGGAATTTCCTCTTCCCTCCAAAGACAATGTCCTTCTCACCTTCTTCTCAAAGGGAGAGGGACTCCTCTACACAAGCCATCGCTGGCTTCTAGGAACAAAACTAATAGCTCCCACTTTCAGGGATTCCCTACATTTTAAGATGTGTAAGAATTGCCTGCAGAGCTCCTTAACTGTGCCTGACTCTGCCAGACTGGAATAGGGCCCAACAATCTGAAGTTCTAAAACTTCACCAGGTGATTCTCATTGAGGTGAACCGCACCCCACCTTTGAGAAACACTGAGTCATTCCATTTCCAGGCAACCTCCAGGATGATGCTTTTTATAAGCTAAATTGTTGTTATTTGCTGAAATAGATTATCCCAATCAAAGCAAAAGAGGAACTGCCTCTTTAGTAAACCATGGCAAAGTATTTTTTTCAATGACATTTGACTGAAATTCTTATTGAAAAAGTTTCAGTTCATTTTATACATCGAAATATCTCTATTTCCACAGTTTATCTGTAAAGAAGAATGGAGATGAATTAGTACAAATGGGAGCAATACAACCATTCCCACAAGCTAGGAACCAACAGGAGTTCTTGGAAATTACTGGTAGTGGGTGGGGGTGGGGGAAATCTTCTAAAATCAAAATCTTTTCATGTTTCAAAGGATCACAAACATTGAGGAAGAAAAACCCACCATGACAAAACAAATTCACTAACTTGATTCAACAATTTGGAGAAAGAGAATGGATATGCTCTTCAGTGTTTAGACCATATACTCTTTCCATGATTACTATGGAGAAGCCATCTACAATTAGTTGATAAAGTTGCATTATGGAAGCTTCTCTTGCCCAAAGTTGAAGATAGTAGACAGAGCTCAAATATAATTTTCAATTTGGGATGGGAATGCAACAACTGGAATTTGCCCAGTCTATCCTTCCAATTGTGTGTGTGTGTGCGTGTGCGTGTGCGTGTGCGTGGGTGTGTGTGTGTGTGTGTGTGTCCATTTGTAAGATGTAGCTATCACCATTTGGCACCAAATTTCGGAATCTAATAGCTTGTGAACTTAGAGTTCACTCCGAATTCAACTTGTCAGTAGGGAAATTTTTGTGCACATGCGGTAGTAGATAAGTCTTCACTACTTTGTGCTTTTCTCTCAAAATTTCCCTTGTCCTCTAAGGCTTGGACATTGTTCCGGTGCTGTGCCCACATTCCATTGGCCCAGGCATGGAATGGTATGTTTGGAATGTCTCCACCTTCCAAAATATTTTTGGATCAAGCTTATCCCTTTTCCCTGAAAAACCTCTGTTGTACAGCATGTGCTATGCTGATTTTTATACTTTTATGCTGTTTTATTGTTGAATGTGGACCAAATCCTGAAAACTCCAGGGGCCTGGTATACTGTTGAAACATTCTGTTAACTCCCTGACAGAACTGCCATAGATGGAGGGAAAAACAACAACAACAAAAAAACCCTGAGGTCCTCTACAAGGGGTCCAGGAATCCTCGATATCAGCCCAGAGTTCTAGCTTCATTACTACCTGACTTACCTAAAAATAATACTGGCTTTATTTTATAGCAGCCTCCCGATAAGTTTGCTTTCCCTGGTGCTCATTGACAATCTCAGCCAAAGACTTCTTCTAAGTCAACCAGGGCACTTACTGCATTTTTAAAAATTGTTATTTGGACACAGAAATGGAGGGGAAAAGGGTGAACAAATGCAGCGGTGGTACTCACTAAACACTATGTTGAAAGTGAACTATACAACATGTGGGTAGAAATGTACTTATTACCTAACTTATGAAACTGTAACCCTTATGTACATCAACTTTATAATAACAATAAAAATACACACACACACACACACACACACCTTGAATCACAAAAGTGGCATGTAGTATATCCCAATTTACGTGATTGTCACAGCAGATATAGAGTTGGAAAACAATGACAATGAAAAGACTTCAAGCATAAAATCCTCAAGAAACATCTGATTGAAACTCTAATCAAATGGAATTTCTAATATCACTGTGATAAAATATTTTCGCCTAAGTGGCTAGAGAGACTTTGGGGAAAAATTCCTTTTAAAACCTTGTTGGCATTTAAGTGACATTTTGGTGAAACACCACGGAAACATCTGGTCACATCCTCTCAACCCTAATTTCTTCCCTAAATGTTGTTTTTAATATGTCATGGTTGTTAAATTTGTAACAAGTAATGCCCTTGAGACTAAACAACAGTGCCCGGTATGTGAAAAATGAACAATACATTTACAGCAGTTAAAAAAAACCAAAAGGCAATTTTAAATAAACATTTAATTGAGTACAAATAGTCAGAAAGTTATTTTGGTGGAACTTGCCCAATCTATGTGCTGACGTTAGCAGCAGGCTATTCTAAATAAACTCTGTTAAAACAAATGGTGCCTTCTTCAGCTGTGACATAACTGGTCAGAGTCAGTACTTCTGAAGGATTATGGCTGGGAGGAATACTTGTTAGATAGGGAGGAAGTCTCTCTATTCACAGTATCAAAATGAATACATAGCCACCAAAATGCCCGGGAGAATGGAGTTAGGTAGTTGAATGTCAAACAATGGCTTCAAAGTAGACAACCAAACAGCACAAATGTTTATGTATCATATGGGCTCATTAGCCAAGGTCCATGGGCCTGATTCACTTCCTCTCTAACTCTAAAAGGATTTTTTCCTGCTAGATAAAGCCCTGCATAGTTGACTCTAATCCAACCTATTACTTGTCACAGGCTATATTTTGCTCTTGCTGTATTTTAGTTGTGTGCAATGGAAAGTCTTGCAAGGCATCTAAGTGGGAAAAATTCAGAACATGGCCTGTACTCAGACAGCTAGCAGTGCAGCTGAGAGGGGGAAGGGGGGTTGTGTATGTTATCTGGGCAATTATTTGAAAACAGTTATTTTTCATCTGCCTATCCACATATGGATAGGCAGATGCTATTCAGCCAAATGTTTTTCCACTGATATTGAATCCCCAAAGAAACCAGATTGTCTTTGATATGATTCAGAGATTGTGTCATTCATCAACATGGTTTTAAAGAATGTTAGCAACCTTAAGGTTGGTTCAACCTGAAAATAAACACAGATGGTTCTCGAGAGAACAAACTATTTTCCATACCAGATTTAACCATACAAGTAATGGATTATACATCCTTTGTATTTAGTTCCATATTTGACTTGCATAAAAGCAGTTAGAATGAATATGAGTCATATTTTCTTCCTAATATGGTACACATATAACTCAATTCCATCCTTATTACTTAAAATTTCTATTTTGAAATATTTTTAAACATATGAAAGGCTGGGTGCCAGTGGCTCAGACCTGTAATCCTAGCTACTCAGGGGGCTGAGATCTGAGGATCACAGTTCAAAGTCAGCCTGGGCAGGAAAGTCCATCAGACTCTTATTTCCAATTAACCACCAGAAAACTGGAAGTGGCGCTGGTGGCTCAAGTGGTAGACTGTTTGCCTTGAGCTGAAGAGCTCAGGGACAGCACCTAGGCTGAGAGTTCAAGCCCCATGATAGAAAATTTTTTAAAAAATATGATAGAGTCACATCTGTATCACAGACATTTTGTAATTTTCTGAAACATTTAAGATTAAGATAATAGATAAAAGATTTAAGATAATAATTTTCCAATACCCTTAAATGACCTATGATGGATTTCTTATGAACATTAACATGAAAAGCAGGAAGTGAACATTAATATATTATCATCAGACACTGTACAGTAAGCACTTATGCAAAGGGGTTATAAGTATACAAGTCAAGTTATGAGTACAATGCTTTTCTCCCTCTTATCCCTACCCTTAAGTTTCATCATCCACTATATGGTTTTAACAACTGCCCCAAAAATATGCTTCATGGCAATGGATTTTGAGCTTTGTGTGTAGCAGAATCAGTGGGAAATACCAGGAAGCAGCTTACTGGGCCCTAGCCCAGCGTTTCTAATTCAGTAGATTTGTTCGAGGGTCCAAAACTTGCTGAACAACTTCCCCAGTGGAACCAAAGCCCCTGGTCATAGACCACACTTTGAGAACCCTTGCTTCACCCACTCCAAGATCACATGTTACATTTGATGATCATGTCTGTATGGTCTCCTTTGATAATGTAGATTATTGGTCATTTATTACTTGGCTTAAATGATCTTGTCCATTTGTAAAAGTTTAGGCCAGCTACTTAGTAGATTATCACCCAATATTGACCACATTCAATGTTGCTTCAATCTCTCAGCTTATGAGTTTTAGTAGGAGTGAACCACAAAAATGTTCATATAATAAATCCTCTCTTGTAGTATAGTTTTATTTCATTATTGGTAAAATACGAACAAATTTGTTATTTAGTTAAGGTGATCCTTGCCATTCTCTACTATAAAATTATTCCCTTGACTTCCATAATTAAAGAGTATGCTATTGGGAGAGAGCTTGAGACTAAATACTGTCTCTCTCAAATCTTTATTCACTAGTTGTATAACCACTGATACTTCTTTTGTGACTTGATTATTGCTAAGTTACCAAGCAGCATTTTTCTAAATTAATCATTTGTTTTCTACATTTATCATTTACCATTTTATTGTAAGGGTTTTCCTTTTCCCTATTTATTTATCATTTTTAATCTGTATCCATGGACTCATGGATTTATATCTTACTTAATTCATTATTGTTATTTTTATGCTCTTATTGTCCATTTCCTGAGATATTCCACTGATTCAGACACACACCAAAGTTTGAGGTCCACTTCTGGACCTCATATTGTTAGAGCAATTATTGAAACTGCATGGTAGATGGTGGTAATATGTCGGCACTAGGTTTATGCTTTTCATATCACTCTTTGAGCACATGCACTTCCTTCCATCAAATGTCCCTAAAAAGGGAAAGGGGTGGAGAAGAAGAGGGACAAAGGCATTTAGTCCACATAGAATAAAATGAGAAATAAGTGTAACTAATTGTAGAAGAAATGGGAAACACCAATACCTCTCACACTGGGGATTGAGGAGGGCTTGAAAATAAGAGAATTCCAGAAAACTTCATATAATGAGAACTGATCGCCACAGAACCTCTTCACTATTCTTTGGTGCAGGTAGCAATCTCTTTTGAGTTTAAATCGTTCTCTATACTATAAAAAAAAAGTATGACTCAGGAAAACTTAGATTCACACATGACAAACAAAGCTGAAGAAAAAAAGCATGCCATATTGCAAAAAGGAGTATTAGATGAAAGTGTAATTACATGGAAAACGTTTCCTCTACCCCCAGATATTCAAATGCTCTTTCCCTTTCATGACTCCCAGGATACTGACAGTCTGATTGTGAATGTGGTTAAAAAAATTGAGATTCCTTATTGGAAAAAAAAATAAGCCGACCATAATAAAATATCCTAAAATTTTGACAGTTGAGCGTTCCCTCATGAAATGACTAAGCCGGATCATCCTACCCCAGTAACCATCCCTTGACAACAAATTGTCCTGTCTTAGCTAGGAAAGAGAAAGGGAAGGAAAACTTTAAATCTTACAAGAAAAGGCATTATAAAGCTGTTTGTGTGAGGACTTTCTTTGCAAAATTTTGTATAGTGTCTCAACATCCCAAGAACTCTTTCCTCAAAAGAGAGGAGGTTCCCCAGAGATGACCAAAAAGAGCTTTTCCATTCATTTAAGACTGGAAGAATTCACAAAATCAAACATCTTGTCTATTCTGTTTCATGTTAGTCACCTTGAAAATTACACTGACTCTTTCATGTAAAATGTAATTACTTAGTTTGAAAATGTAATTAGTCTTGTAATTCATCAATTTAGTAGAAACTCTGCCTCTCCTGCATAGATGAGGCTCATTCTAACCTCTACAAATTAGGGTCAATTAAATGGCACTAACACAAGTTTGTTCCCAGTTCAGGGTATAGAAGGGATCTGAGAAAACATTTTTCTTGTTGTTAAACTAACTTCTTTCTCTCAGAGTCCCAGCTCAATTTTCTGCAAAGAGGGGTACTAGGATAATTCCTCTATATCACAAGATCCTTGTCAGGTTAGGGCTCCTGAGAAGCAGATATCGAGACAGAATTAGACATGTATAAGATCTACTGAGGGACAGTAAGAAGAAACAGGCAGAAAGAAGCCTTCCGATCATGCTGCAAGTACAATAATAAGTATAAAAGGATAGCAGAAATGAAGGAAGATGGGGCAAGAAAGCAAAGCCTGGCTTCAGAGAAGCCCAGAGTAAAGACTGGCCATCAGGAATGCTGTATTGGGTGGAAAGGTTGCCACTCTAATGGCCACAATAGGGCCAGTCATTGATAGGAGCAGTTGAGCAAGGTCTTGAGTTTGGTGAGAGTGCCATAATAGATCCCACAAGTGCATGGCTGGAGGCTGGCAGCTCACCATGGTCTTCACAATAGAGTCCCCTGGATGGCAAGCTGGAACTTGAAATCTTCCTGACCATGACTGATCCTGAACAGCTCCTCACACACCATTAATAGTCTTTGATTCTGTTTGTTTTAGTGGAGAACCACATGGATAAAGCAATGTTTTGCGCTGTTTTATCAGTAACTGGCACAAGGTATCATTTCTTTATGTTGGCAGCAGATGTTACATATAAAATTCAAATATGATGTACCTTATAGTTGGGCAAGGAGTAAAAAAGAAATAAAAAGCCTTTCTTCTGGACAAGGAAGTCAATGTGTATGTTCATGGAAGAGAGAAAGAAGGAAGAGGGTTGCAAGTCAACATTGGCAACACAGCTTTCCCTAGAAGGGTCAGTCACTATCTTCCATTTTCTTGTTCCAGTTATAGACCTAAACGGGGGGAGGAGGGGTGGATGAAGGCATGAATCTATTTTTGTGTAAGGTTGTTCATATGTTCTTTCTAAACTGGATCAGATGCTTTCTCTCTTGAGAATTTTGAACACAGATTCTCTTAGATAATGCTCCTGAATCAAGTTGGGAGACAAGAGTCATAGAAGGTGTTATAATAAACTCATGCCATTTTCAGAAAAACAGCTCTGATCTTTTCCTCCATTACCAGTTAATATAATCAGCATGAATGTTGGATTCAAAAGATTTGGTTAAGATGGGTGCCTGTGGCTTCCACCTGTAATCGTAGCTATTCAAGAGGCTGAAACCTGAGGATCCCAGTTCAACACCAGCCTGGACAGCAAAGTCTGTGAGACCCTGACCTCCAATAAACTATTCATAAAAAGCCTGAAGTGGCACTGTGGCTCAAGTGGTAGAGTGCTAACACAACACAGAGATGCTCAGGGACAGTATCCAGGCCCTGAGTTCAAGACTGGCAAAAAAATTTTTTTGGTTATGTTGGGAAAATGGAGGAAAATGGAAAAGGAATAGACCAGTCTCAATCATCAACAGGCAAGGACTGTTTATTGAGGAACAGCGAGGGACATAGACCTTCCCACAGGATTGGAGGGTGTGCCAGCGAGTTGGGACAGGAGCTGGGTTTTTAGGAGGTCTGAGCAAGGAGGCAGAGGTTAATGAAAAAGCCACTAGATCAAGGGAAGTAGGGGCTCTTCAATTGGGCCCACAATGGAATGTTTACAGCTGGGCTCAGTTGGATTGCCCTGCAGGGCACATTAAGTTCACACTGAGATTTTGCCTGGCATCTGTGTAGGGTGGGGGTCAACCCTTCATACTCCATCTTTAGATGCATAAAATGATTGGGCCAAGAGGGGAGAGGCAAGTTCTTCCTATAGGATCTTTGGTTACATAAAAAGAATTGGGCTGAGAGGGGAGCAACATGGAGTTATAAAAACAAAGCAGATTCCTATACAAAGCAGATTCCCTTCAGGTTGGACATCTTAGCCCAGCTAGTAAATAGCTTGTCTCATGGACCTCAGTTTCATATATATCTTGTGTGTGTGTGTGTGTGTGTGTGTGTGTGTGTGTGTGTGTATTAAGACTCAGAGCTACCACAAGGAATAAAAGTGATAACTCAATAGCTACATATTTTCTTCCCATAGGTCACCTCTTCCTCTGCCAGTGGCTACCTCCCTAAGTTCCTCTTGTTCTAGTTCTGAGGTACTTCAGTTCTTTGGCCACTAAAGGCTGTCTGTTGTGATGTGCCCTTTCTAATTCTTAGCCAGCTTGGATAATAGCAAGCTGGTATGGATTTGTACTGGTAGGGGCCATACATCCCAGGTTTATATGCTCATTCACTAAGTTTGTCTATAGACATTTGTGGAGCACCTACTCTGTGCCAGATGCTGGGGATTATGGAGTGAACTCCCTGCACAGACAAGATCTTTCTCTTCTTAGAACATACCCTCTGGTGTGGTTTTCTAGAACCATTTCAGTTTTCCAGCCCCAGAAACACTGAGGCCTGACATTCCCAACAGTGAGATGATATGAAAGAGAACATGTATCTCTGCTAAGTCAGTTCATAGGGAGAGCCTCTTGTTCTACTCAGGGTGGGCGGCTTATGCGAAGGCCCTGAATGATGAATTGCATTATAGGCTTCTAGTGATAAAAGAGATGACATGTAGACTTAGGGCTCATTGTGTTAAAAGACAACAACCTGATTGCTATTTCTTTCTTTTTTTCTTTCTTTCTATTTAGTGAGACATGGGTCTTGAACCCAGGGCCTGGGAGCAGTCCCAGAGCTTTTTTGCTTAAAGCTAATGCTCCAGCACTTTGAGCAATGGCTTCACTTCTAGTTTTCCGGTGGTTAATTGGAGATTTAAATTTTCCTGCCCTGTCTGAGAGCCACCTGCACCCAACTCTGATTGATATTACTGTTTAGAAAGGTCCCAGTTATGCTGGACTTTTCTTGCCATCCCTATAATCCAAAAGGATCCTGTGTAGTATCTAGTATCACCCCCAGAAAGTCACAGGCCTTCCACAGTACTCGTACCACTTCAAAACAAAACAAAAGCAAAGCTAAAGAACAACAGTTGTAGACCTAGCAGAAAGTTTAGTCACTTTGAAAAGATATAGAATTATTGTAGGTGACTCTTGGCCCAGTTTGTCACGATAGCCTTACTGCACCATACCTGAGCACCTCTTTTAGGTTGTGAAGGTTGGTGTCCCAGAATTAACACTTCTGACAGACTTCCGGATGACAAGACACTGCTTGTGGGGGACCACACTCTGAGTACAATGGGCTTTGAGACGTAGGAGATAGAAGCATTGAGTTCATGATAACCTTACAGGCTTTGGATTTATTCTTATGTGCATATCTACACACACAAACTAATATAGAACAGACAGTTACCTGGATAAGTTAGGCCCACAAATGACTTCTGCTCCATTAATGTAGTGTGTGTGTGTGTGTGTGTGTGTGTGTGTGTGTGTGTGTGTGTACATGTACCAATACATGCGCTTGAATTCTGGGCCTGTGACTTTCCTTTACTTAAGGCTAATACTCTAACACTTGAGCAATCCCTCCAGTTCTGGCTTTTTGCTAGTTAATTGGAGATAGGAGTCTCTAGGATTTGTCTACCTGAGCTAGTTTTGTACCTTGATACTTTGGGTTTCTCCTCTTCCCTCCAATCCTTCTGTTCCAGCAAATAGCAGTCACTTCTACTCCTGTCTGGGAAGTTGATTCCCAAAGTTTATTTTGCATTGTACCATGTACAGTGGATTTCCTGAAACATCATGTGTAACTCCTCTTAATTGGATATGAGGAATCTGCTGACTTGCTCACATTGGAGTAAAATTCTTGCTTTGAGAAAGCCATCTTTGTTTGAAATTTGTATTGTCTATCCATCAGATTCTGAGGCTACGAGGCCTTCAAAAGACTTCAGACAAACCCAGGAAACACACCAGCAAGTCATGTTTCTTGTCATCAGTCAGTCTATCGGTTTCTTGTATTTTTTTTAATAACAACATAGTCAGTGCTACAAGTTGGTTTTTGACATCCTTCCCTTCCAGAAAACAATACCAAGTAGGAAAAGACACCTCTTGTGGAAAGACCAGATTGGGCCTCCATTTATGAAGACAAGAAGAACATTTTAAAAATTACATTATTTTGGAAGGTTTTGGTTTTCAAAAGTGAAACATTGTAATGTTCTTCAAAAGCTCTGTAGCTAGAAATATTTTTCTCTCATTAAACATGCAAAGCCTTCTGGAGGAAATGATACTCTGAGCTTTGTAGCACAAATCAATGCCAAATGAAGGCCATAAACCATGTTTTGTTATGCATTTGGTCCAGCTCCAAATATCTTGAACAAACAACATCACTGTGCTCAGACCCAGGGAACCCTTCTTCTCTAGAAATTTATAGTTGTCCATTATAGGAAAGTAGGCATGCCCGGACTCACCAGTCATGAATAAGGTAGTAGGAGAAACAAAGGAATTAAGAAAAGCAGAAACAATTTGAATATTATAAGCACCTGTTTTCAAAAGCATTGGAAAAACCATTCTTGCCAGGCCTCTCTGTTCAAAGGAAACTGGTTTGCATTTGGATCATCAGACTCAGCCAAAAGAAAATGTTCAGAACTCTTTCTCTCCCTTTTCTCTCTTTCTTTCTTCCTTTGTGTGGAACCAAGGCTTGAACCACTATTGGCTTATTTGCTCAGCTGGAAGTATATCACATGAACCATAACCTCCAGCCCTGCTTCTTTCTGGTTAAATGGAAATAGAGACACACAGACTTTTCTGCCCAGGATTGGCTTCAAACCATGATCTCCCAGATCATAACATCCTAAGTAGTTAAGATTACACATGTGAGAAACAGGCAACCAATACTGACTGCTATTTCTAACTAAACACTAGCATCACCAGCACAACTATGTTTATTGCAGCATTATTTACCATAGCTAAGATATGGAACCAACCCAGATGCCCCTCAGTAGATGAATGGATCAAGAAAATGTGGTATATATACACAATGGAATTCTATGCCTCCATCAGAAAGAATGACATTGCCCCCATTTGTTAGGAAATGGAAAGACTTGGGAAAAATTATATTAAGTGAAGTAAGCCAGGCCCAAAGAAACATAAGTCCCATGGTTTCCCTTATTTGCAATATCTAGTATATGTATGAGTCAAGCAGTAAAGGTCAGATAATGTGATGTTAGGAAAATGAACCCTTAGATATGTATTTTAATGTTTTTTTCTTTCATGCATGTGTTTCTAACGCATTTATAAGATTATCTCTTTGTTGCTTTGTATGTCCCTCCCCCACAGTATAACCCCTGCTTTCACTATATTTGATGTCAGTATAACTTGTGGAGGAGATGGGGAAAAACAAGTCGTTTAAGGATTCAGGTGGACCTGTTGCAACAATGAGAAGTACAAGTTGTCATGTCGAAAACGAGCTTTACAACGTCGGTGCGGAGGGGGGAGAGGGAGGATTGGGGGGAGGGGGAGGGGAGAGGCTGGGAAGGGATGTGAAGGGTAAACAAAGGAGGAGACTGCAATGCTTGGTAAGAAATGTACGCATTATCCTGCCCATGTAATTGTAACTCCTCTGTACAGTATGTTCACAAATAAAATAAAATTAAATTAAATTTAAAAAAAACACTAGCATCTTCTATTTGGGGAGTGGGTTATCTTGTAGGCAAAGGCTACAGCTATGGGTCTTAAACCTGTAGAGGGAACACATATTTGTGGCTACTTCTATTAGGCAAGCTAGTTATCCTCTATTTCACCTACTCGCCCCTCCCCATTTTATTTCACCTCGAAATCATAGGTAGGAAAGGTGTTTAAAAATATAAGCATTGTCGGGGACCAGTGGCTCACGCCTGTAATCCTTGTTACTCAGGAGGCTGAGATCTGAGGATCGCAGTTCAAAGTCAGCCTGGGCAAGGAAAGTCCATGAGACTCTTATCTCCAATAAACCATCAGAAAACTGGAAGTGGCGCTGTGACTCAAGTGGTAGAGTACTCACCTTGAGCTGAAGAGCTTAGGGACAGACAGCACCCAGACCCAGAGTTCAAGGCCCACAACTAACCTCTCCACCCCCCAAAAATGTAAGCATTAAAAAAGCAATACTAGCACACCACTGAAACCCTTCATTAAAATAAAAAAAAATTGGCAAAATGACTGAGTTCTAAGTTTTGTTCGAAAGACTCCCAACTCAAAAGGCAGAACTAAAAAAAAAAAAAAATAAACATCTCAAGAATTGCCATTGGGGCAAATAAATTCGGAGAACTTGATTCAAGAGCTTTGTGATGTGACCTTCACTTTCTCTTATCTATAATGCTTTACCTATAATGCTTCCAGGAATGTGTAAATTGAGTGGTGGTCCTTGCCTTTGGTCTGACCACCACCCATTGCTGAATGCCACTGCTTGCCCGTGAACCTGAATCTAAATGTCAGTCTGAGGTGGGAAACTAGGGAACTAGAGGGCTGCATGGCAGCATAAACCTAGTGCTGGTATTTTTCTGTGTGTTTCTTTGTGTGGGTTTGAGCTGGTATATCTTTCTTTTGACAGAAAAAAATTCTATCCACTATCTACTATATAAATCTATATATTCTTTTTGCATCGCAACTCTATATCCACAGAACTCTGAGGTGTTCTATTTTTTGTTGTTGTTGTTGTTGGTCGTGGAGCCTGAACTCTGGGCCTGGGCGCTGTCCCTGAGCTCTTCAGCTCAAGGCTAGCGCTCTACCACTTGAGCCACAGCACCACTTCTAGCTTTTTCTTCTTATGTGGTGCTGAGGAATCGAACCCAGGGCCTCATGCATGCAAGGCAAGCACTCCACAACTGAGCCATCTTCCCAGCCCAGGTGTTCTGTTTTATTAATGTAGTATACTGTTGAAAGTCATCTCCCTCTGCAAAGCCCTGCCTCCAGCAAGTGGGCCAGCACACTTACGATGACATTAATAAAAAGAGTTATGAGTAAGAGTGAGCAAAAGTATTGGCCAAGGCTTATGGATTTCATTTGAGGCTTAATGCTGCACTTTAATTTTTTCATTTAACTTTCCTTTTAGAAATTACTTTGCTAAACACAACCAGGTTGTCTTTGCTGCTTAATATTATTACTGTTGGGTACTTAGTGCTACTGATAATTAACAGAAGTGACTGGCCTCGACTTTAAAGTTACTGCAACTTGAAAGAAGTTACTTCCCCCTTGCCATTTATTTTACAATGCTATGGAGACAATCAGCACATTCTCTGATTTGTTTTCTTGTTTTATATGTTCTCAGTCCCTCAATACATATACGAGAACATTTTCAAGAATTTGTTCAAAAAGATCTACTTACAAAATTTTGTTTAAAAGAAAAATAATGTTTGTACTTTGAAAACTGGAGTCTGATTTATTAGAAATAAAATGGCATATCTGAGTTCTAGATTTGGCTCAATATAGGTTAATATAAATCTGAAGGCAGAGACCATGTACTTTTTGATCAATATCCAAACTACCTTTATTTCATATAGTTAAATTTTACAGCATGTTCTTTGAAAGTGTTTGAGATGGTGGTAAGAATAAATGCTCATTTCCAAAGAAACACTACCTTGTATGCTTCCAATGAGGAGAATCTTTTGAAAGAACATAAGCAGATATTAATGAGGTTTGCCTGGCATTCCAGGAATACTCACAAAACCAATGCAGATATCACAGATAGCTGTAAATAAGACTAAATATGTGAAATATCTACTAAGTAGTCAGCAATAAAACTTTGTTAGCATGTCTTGAAGCTAGAAGCACTTATAACTTAATGAAACTTATTGGTTGAGACATCATTTGTAGTAAATATTAATAACAAAACACTTAATAAATGAGCATATGCTGTAGGACTGGAATTTTATTGCTCCCTGAGGACCCAAGTCCAAATAAAATAGACATTCATTTGGCTTTCACAGGACTTGGAATTCTGTGCTTCAATGAAAATCACCACAAACTTCTTTTTTAAAGAAACAGAAAGCCAGCCAGCAGGCAACTCTGAAAAGACACAACTTGCTTAGATATTCACCATTTTGTATCTCCATATTGCAGACATTACTTGTAGATCTCCACATTTTTAATGTATATTAAGTATATACAATAACATTTTGACATTTTCTTGCATGTAATGTACTTTGATTGTATTCACCCACCTATTACCTTCATTTATCCCCCCTTTTCCCTACTAATCCCCCTTCAAGTCTCATGATTATTTTTCTTCTAGATTCCACATATAAGATACAACAAGTGATATTTGTCCTTCTGCATTTGCATTATTTGCTAAACATTATGATCTCTAGCTCCATCCATTTTCCTACAAATGAGATGACTTCATTCTTTTTTATCAATGAAGAATACCCTCTTGTGTTTTACTCATGAAGGGGCACCTAGGCTGATACTATCTTTCACTATTAGCAATAGTGATGCTATAAACATGAGTATGCAGGTTGAATGTTGGCTCTGGTGCCTTCACATCTCTCTCTCTCTCTCTCTCTCTCTCTACATATATATATATATATATTTATATATATACATACATATATACACATATATATGTGTATATATACATACACATGTATATACACATGTGTGTATATACATACACACACACACACACACACACACATATATATATATATATATATATATATCCAGAAGTACTACCATTTTCAGCTTTTTGAAAAACCTCCATACTGATTTCCACAGTGGCTGCATTAATTTGCATTTCCAACAAAAATGTGTAAGTGTCTTTTCTCCTTCCTTATCCCAGATACTAATATTTGTTTGTTTTCTTGGTGATAGACATTCTGACTAGAGTGAGATGAGATCTCAATTTTGTTTTGATGTACCCTTCCCTGCTAGCTAAAGATGTTGAACATTTGTCTACCTGAAATTCCCATAATAATCATAAGAAGATCCATAAAGAAGCAGCCCTGCTTGCTTAAACAAACAAGTAAAATGAAGGCAAACAAACAAGCCAAACAGCATTCACATTCTTTCACAATCTAAAGGATGTCATCTCTGAGGCTCAATCCTCCCCTGCCTCCAACTCCACTCCTCATTATGCACTCCTGATAAATCATCCCTTTAGATTTTGGTTTTCAATCACCAGGAGCATTCCAGGTATTTGATTAATTTCATGCACTTGACCTAACTAAGAGCTGGATGAAACTTCAGGCATAGTCCAGTTGTAAACACTCTAACTGAAGAACTGTAAGAATTATGAAGGCTATAGCATCTCATGGATATTGATGGAAATTTCAAATAGGTAACAGACTAGAAAACCCCACGGTGTTAATGGTAAAGACCACCATGCAGCAAAGAGAAGGCCTGAGGAAGATTCCAAAGGTAGTATTTTTAATCACCTCCATGCCTATCACCGCTTTGGAAGTTGGCATCATTGCTGCCTAGAGTTCTTCTTAGTGAGGGGAATAAAAGGAGGAAACTTTATTTTGTAAGTGAAGATTAGGAATAGCTTCACCATCACCTCTTCTCCTAAGTCATACATAAATCACCTTTGTATCCACACTGCCAAGATTTAACTTCATTCACATGACTCAGCATAACCACCAATTGAGATGAAAGATACTTTTTCTCTCATGATAAACAACTTAGTCTGCTGGTCTAATTATCTGAATCTGTTGCTGATCTCCCCATGGGATGTTCAGCCATAGAGAACTCAATTACAACAGAACCTTCCAGCCTAGTGCCCACAGAAATGGAAGCAGAGTGGGGTCAGTCTGCTGTTCCTTGTCATCATACCACACACCAAACAGGCTGTCCAGCAATGCTAGTCATTTCCTGCTCGCAGGGCCAGATCTGAGGAACTCCAGGTTCTAGACTGGCATTCTGCCCATAGCTCTGGAGTTTGTACCTCCTCATGTTGCAAGGGAGGTTTTGTGGTTGTTGGCATTTTTTCTGGCTTTCTACAGGGAAAGCATCTCTTCACTGATGGATGGAAGTGAACTTCAATCCCTTCTGTATTGCACTCTTAAGAAATTTGGTGACAGGACTGTGTTCTTATTAATCCTTTGGTGGAAGACTAATAAGTTGACTGCCTTGTTTTCTTCATTATACCAGTGATCCCAAATGAGCTGGAAAGATAAATAGGTAGGCATTCCCACTTTCAAACATTCATTATGACATGATAGGATAGCAGAGATGCTGGCTCCCTAGCTGATGGTGGAGATGTGTTCTGGGGATTTTGGAATGCTGCTTCCCTAGCCAACAAGCACAATAATTCAGGAATGTGGTGGCTGTTTTTAGTGGCTTGTGCATTTAAGGATCAGGCCTTTGTGTCCCCATATCAACTTCAAATCTGTGTTAGTTGCTTAACACTGAAAATGGAAAAAAAAAATCTGAGCATTTCTTCATGAATAATATTCCAAACAGCAGATAAGCATTAGCCTCTTGCCTAATGGTTGCACTTCAAGGATTAGAACTGTCTTCATTCAGCCCCATTCTTATTCAACAAATATTTGTAAAACATCTATGTACCAAGTGGTAAAGAAGAGTTCCAAAGAGCCTGAAAAACCTTTAAGAATTCACTTTTTGGAGAAAGTCAAGAAAGCTGCTTACTATCTTAATTTTTTAAAAAAGGATTTCATAATATCTTGCAAAATTCTCTAGTTATAAATCCTACTAAAAACTGAGAATTTCTTTCAAAGGCCCCAACTCTTCTTTCAAAGTACAATTGTGCTTGTATCAAGAAGTTCTGCCTTCTTAGCTTGAAGAAAGATGGGAAATGGCTGTGGCTTTAGATTCGAATGTGGAATAAACCATGCACTCATTATTCTTGAGTTATCAGTGCCTCTTCTCTTTGAATTAACATAGTCCTGAATATCTTTATCTTCCTTTACAGATTAGTTATTCTTATTCAACAATGGTCAGAGAAAGCTTCAGAGAAGATGAATAGTTAAACTGCAAGTTTAAAGGCGAGGGAAGGTCTAGATGGAGTGAAAGGACCGGGCCTGGCACTCTGAGAGAGGAACCAGTATGAACGGGCATAGAGATAGGCCAAGTTAACAGAGTGAGAGTGTAGTACAGTATGGGATGGAAGGAAAGACCTGGATTAGGAAAACGCTGTAATAATCCAGTTCTCTGGATGGTATTCCTTTTCTTCCAGGCAGATGGGATAAGAACAATCTTCTCTATGGAGTTCTCTTGAAGACTTTAGAAATCTTAGGGCTTCTTTTTGTCAATGGTAAGATTACAATCCCACTCAAATTGGTTTAAGCTAGCAAAGAGAATTTGTTATAAAGAATAAGGGTGTGGTTCGGTGGAGAATACATGTTTAGCATATACAAAGCCATGAGTTCAATCCCTGGCATGCCACCACAAGACAGAGAGAGATAGAAACAGAGAGAACTTATAGGCAGAAGGTTCAATGGGCCTAATAAGGAAAAGGAAATATCTTTCTCTCTCCTCTCTCTCCATACCCCACACACAGACATAGACACATACAGACACACAGAAACACACACACACACACACACACACACACTTGTTTTTTCCTGAACATTGAGTCATCCTTTTATCACTCTCTAGTTATTTCTCAGCTTCTCCTTGTACTTGGTTGCCTCTAGAACATACCAACCTTTAGGTTCAGGACAGAGTCAGTAGGATCAACACAATTCAATCCCAGTCATCATGAAAAATAATCTAGTTGGCCTCACAGGGGTCAGTTCATGCCAGTTCATTAGTGATGGCTCCAGAGGTGTTAAATAATGCAACAGCAGCTCTCCACACCCAGATACAGATAGGTGGGTTCAATCTCAGAGAACACATGGCTGGGACTACAGTCACTGGATGGAAACATTCATAGGTAAGGTTTGCCCAAAAGAAAACCAAAGAAGATGCACCCTTTTAATTAAGTGTTCCATTTACCGTGGCAAAGAAGTTGGGGTGGGCAGAATGTCTTGTACCAGACTCAGGAAAGGAAAACTGAGCATCAGAGCCACCAGGAAGAGTGGAAGTCACTGAGGCTGCTCTTGGGAGTAACAAATACTTCAAGGAGATCTGTTCCTGCATCCCTCCATTGCCTGCTGGGCTGTCACTGTGAAGGCAGAGGCGTTTTGAGGCAGAAAGAACTAGATCAGTGATAGGACATTCTAGAAATGTAATAGCCTTGTCAGGAAAAAGGGCATATGGCTGGGGACAGTGGCTCATGCCTGTAATCAGCTACATGGGGGGCATAGGAGGGAGAATCATGTTCTGAAGCTGGCAAAACCACAAGATCTTATTTGAAAGATTACTAAAGTACAAAGGACTGGAGATGTTACTCCAGTAAGGCATCTATCTAGAGAACACAATGTCTGGCATTAAGAAAAGTAAAAGCTTCAATTTATGGACACAACTGTTTCATGTTATGTTCATAAAGGTTAACTCAAGTATCCGAGAGATCAATAAGATGGATTGTACTGTAATTAGATAGCCTTCCAACCCAATAATTTTTCCAATCAGGTGTGTTAGTCAGCTTTTTGTTGCTGGGATAAGGCATCTGACACAATCAATTCACCAGGAGGAAAGGTGTGTTTGCCTTGGGGTTTCTGAAGTTTCCATTTACAGTAGCTTGGCACCATTGTCCTGGGCCTATGATGAGGCCGACCATCATGGTGGGGAATGCTTGGTGCAGCAAAGCTGCTCACTTCATGATAATTAGGGATCAGAAGGGAGGGTATGTGGAAGAGGAAGAGGCAAGGAGAAAGAGAGAGAGAGAGAAGTAAGGAACCCAGTATGTCTTTCAAGACTATGTCACCAATTACCTACCTGCCTCTTAACAAGGCTCTAAGGATCTCCTAAATTTCCTCCTCCATCAGTTGCCCCAGAGTTTGTTGACAAGCCTTTAGCATGTGGACTTTAGGGGCCATTTAAGATCCAAAGCAGAATGCCAGTTAAGTCCTATCTAAAAATATGAGAAAGAATCTTTGAACCATAGGTACTAGAGAAGAGCAATTATCTGTGACAGGTGGAGAATGTGGGCTACCCAATTCTGACCAACATTTCTCAAACTGACACAAAACCACAGTTCTCATGAGATGTTCACAACCATTCTATAAATATAAAGAAGCAAAGCCTTGACTGGAGGGTATCATTAACAAAATGAACAACTTTAATAAGTTAATATTTACTTTGAATCTTCAACCGGTGATATATCCTAAACAAAATTGCCAAAACTTATCTGACCACAATGAGGACTTAAAGACATCATACAGTCCGTGAAGTCCTACAAAACAAGAGTTTTGGGATTCACTGCTCAGGCTCTGTTGTCATAATTCTCTGCTTTCTTGAATGCTCTTGGACCAACAATTAAAACTATTTAAATATGCATAAATGCCCATAATTTTGCCCATAAATTGAGGGATGACTCACAGACTACAAAAACTCAGCCATTGAGCCTTTCATTTTCCCAGACTAGATAAGATAATCTACCTTTCTAAATCATTTTCTCTTCATTCACATATCCCCATAGTGTTATAACATGGAGACACAGGTCTTCCTTGGACTATTTTCTGTGTGAGGTACCCATAGTATTCTCCAGGTATGCTTTAAAGCTGTCTTTCAGTGTGAACCATCTAAAAGAAGACAACTTACAACCTCTGGGACCTCTCCCAGCTACCCTTCTTTCAGTTGGAGTCAACATACAATGTTGAAGCTCTTTCTAAACTAGAAGTTTACTTACCTTGATCATAAAGAGATCTCTGGAAGATGTCTCACACTACCTTTAACATAAGTTAATTTTTTTTCTTTCTAGCATACAAAAAAATCTGAAGAACTGAATATGGGTTAACTAAATATGAGTGTCATTCCACTATACGAATGTCCAGGAAATATTGCTGATCATAAAAACATGACCTTGGAAGAAGAGAAGTTCCTTCTCATTTGTTTTTGTCCAAAAAGAGTGTTTTATGACCCTAGTCATGGTGTCACCAAGAAAAAGAAATATTTGGGGACACATATAAGATGAACAGGGGAAAAGGCAAAAGGTTCAGATAGAATGAGTCGCCTAATTCACAAAAGATAATAAAATAGCACATATAAAAAGAGCAAGCTGATCATTTCTAAGTCACTTCAATCCTATAAAAAGGGAAGTCAAATAAGCACTTAGAAGGGTTGTCCCAGTGTGGGCATATGGAAAACAGACATGTCACCTCTTATCCATCTGTCATTGATTTTGTAATTGAAGTTTAGGAATATCTCAGTTGAAAAAATGAACAGTTTATATCAGTGGAAATGATTTCATTTTTATTTTATCAAAGTTAGTACATGCTAATAATTCTTTTCCAGAGTAATGGTTGTTTGCACATTATAAGCACATGTCTCACGCTTCCCTTATAAGGACATCCGATGGAAAAATTCTTCTTCTCTTTAGCTCCTTTAGAGTCAGCACATTTCCGTTTGTATAAGAAGAAAGTAGTCATTTGAAGTCTAGGGAGAGATGTCTGTTTGACTAACAGATGTCTATGCTGGAGTAGGCAGGAAGTCTTCCAGTCCCTTCCCTACACAAAGGCCTTCTCATGACAAAAGAAAACACCAAACAGCTTGGGGATAAATAAAGCAATTTCTATTCCAACAAACATCTGGCCAACGCCAGCCAGGATGGTGGAAACCAAAGAAATCTCTAGTACTTTGTAATTAATTGCTTTTTTTCCCTTTCTTTTACCTCTTTTCTACCCTCTCAGTGATCATCCTCAATGTCTTTGAAAATCAGCCAACATACTGTTTTATTTGTTCCACCACCAATATTTTAATCGAGAATGCTTCTCAGCCAACATCTATGTGGAAGTAGATCGGCTTAGAAAGCGATGAGCCCAGTAAGCTGGAGAGGAATATGAAGTCTACTTTAGTCACTGACATTTATTGATGATCACTGTGTGCCACGTGCTGCACTGGGCACTCTGGATGCAGAGGTGTATGTGTGTGGTGGGCAACACTGATCAGGGAAGACAGCTGATAAATGTGCAATTAAAGAGGTGCAAGTTACGTAAACAGAGTGCTGAAGAAAACTGGAATGAGATGGTTGGGAGTGGCTGGCAGAGGATCAAGAGCAGACTAGGGTGGGTGGTATATGGAGATAATACAGGTACAGAGATAAGATGCCAAAGAAGAGTCCACTTTTAGGTGCTGTGTTCCAGAAATGCCCTGAGCTGGGGGCAAGTTTTGATCTGTTCAAACAAAACAATGCAAGCCCATGTGACCCCAGCAGAGTGCAAAGTGGGATAGGGACAGGGATGGGGGATGGGGGCATGGGGGGGGGATGCAAGGCAAGGTCCCCACTGACAACCCAGGGGTCACAAGGAAAAGACTACTGTGGCATACACTCAAATCATATGCTAGCCATGAGCTGAGCAAATAATTACCCAGAAGGCAGTAAACATATTATTTTTGTCATCTAAAAACAATGCAAACCTACAATAGTAAGCTTCCAAGTCAATGTTCCAGAAATGGGCTTCTTGTAGACTCTATCTCTATAGGACTGCAGGAAGTTCTGTCTTCTTCTCTAGGGGTAAGTATTGTCCAGAAAATAGTTCCCTACTTTGCTTTTGTCAGACAGCAAATATCCATTCATCCATCACCTCTTCTGCACCCTGGAACCTGGGTGTCACGTATCACCAGAGTGATATGGAGAAGTAAGCTCCAGCCTTGAAGAATTGTTCTGGAAGTCAGCCAGATCACTGGATTATTTCCTAGGGTTCAGCAAAATGATCCTGTTGTTGTGAGGTACAGCTGACATGGATTATTATCAGAGAGCTAGTTCATCCTAGATGAATTAATGAATTCTGACACCCTGCTTCAGGTGACTGTCTATAACTAACCTAATAGCCTCTGGGAGGAAATAGAGCTTTTTTTTTTTCACCAAGGAGATTTCTATATTTTCAGTAGAACAAATATGTTTGTGTATAAATATAAAATATAAATATAAAAGAAGGGGACCTGGCAACATAGAAAAGTTCAATATCCTAGAACTACTTCAACAACATACTTAAAAAGAAAGTTACAAAGAAAGGCACTACTGGCCTCACACCTGTAATTCTTGAGGCCGAGATCTGAGGAACACAGTTAGAAGCCAGTCCAGGTGGTCTAGGAGACTCTTATCTCAATAAGCCAGAAGTGAAGCTATGACTCAAGTAGCAGAGGTCTGCCTTGAGCAAAAGAAGCCCAGGGACAATGCCCAGGCCCTGAGGTCAAGCCCCAGACACCAAATATATATATATATATATATATATATATATATATATATAATATGTTTGTGCAGTATATTATATATTTTATTATTATATATTATATATTTTCAGTATATGAACATTATATATAATTATCTCCACAAAATGGGTCATTGTTTTCTCCATTCTGTTTTCACATTTTATTACAGATCTATGCCATATTCCTTTGTATTCATTTGTTTTGTTTTATTTTACCTTGTTTTGTTTTGTCATTTGCAGAACTATGTTTGGAATCCAGAGCCTTGCACATGCTAGCTAGGGATCTTACTCCTGGGCTGCACCCCAGCCTATCATTTCCATTCTTCAACAAAATACAATGTTCTCTTAGATTTGTCTGCAGCTACTCTTCTGCATTGCTTATTCTTATCTGTGTTATTCATTTTAAGTAAATAAGTCTTAGAAAGAACTGACTGAATACCTTTAATGCAAATGTAATGTTGATCCCTCTAAACATCAGTTACTTTCACATTGTTGTTTTTTGTTTTTGTTGCTACCCCTGAAGTTTGAACTCAGGGTCTGGGCATTGTCCCCAAGCTTTCATGCTCAAGGCTACCACTTGAGCCACAGCTCCACTTCTGCTGTGTGTGTGTGTGTGTGTGTGTGTGCGTGCGCGTGTGCGTGCGCGTGTGCGTGCGTGTGTCTCTGTGTGTGTGTGATTAATTGGAGGTTAGTCTCATGGACTTTCCTGCCCAGGCTGCTTTGAACTGCAATCCTCAGATCTCAGCCACCTGAGTAACTAGGATTACAGCCATGAGCTATCAGTACCAGTCTTGCTATTGCATTATTTTTATTGTTTCCTAGTATCAGGGTTTGACTTATAGCCTTATACTTGCTTGACATGCTTGCTTGGCTGGTACTCTAGCTCTTGAGCCATGTCTCCAATCCAGCTTTTTGCTTTTTATTTTGGACATGAAATCTCTCACACTTCTCTGCCTAGATTAGCCTTGAACTTCAATCCTCCAGATTGCAGCCTCCTGCATAGCTAAGAATACAGGCATGAACTACCAGTATCTTTTGTTTTCTAAAGTAAAATATTATTCTGAAATTTGGTTTATTCAATATAAAGAAACCAAACTAATTGCATTAAATCTAGCAGAATTTAATACATCACGCTAGTTGGTTATCTGATGAAATCAGAATAAAGTTCAGAAACTATATTCCCATAGACTGCCAATTAATAGGTACAAACGTATTAATCTTAAGCTTTATGATCTTCTCATTCACTCTTTGCCATTAAATTTGCTCCTTTGTTCAACAAGGAGGTAATCAAATAGTAGACAGAGTCTCAACTCCTGTCATATTTGCATGACATATATACACGTACACATATATATATATACCATCATCCATACCCTTATACACAGGAGCCTCAAATGATACTTAAAAACAGCCATAGACAAAGGACATAGCTAGCAAGATCAATAAAAAGCCCATGGATTGGGAGAAGATCTTCACTAGCCATACAATGAACAAGGGTCTCATATGTAAAATAAACCTGGAACTCAAAAAGTTAAATCCCCCAACAACAAATCTTCAAAGAAACAACTGCCCAATAAATAAGTGGGCTAAAGACTTAAAGAGAAACTTCTCTGAAGAGGAAAGAAAGATACCCAATAGATACATGAAGAAATGCTCAACCTCCCTAGCCATAAAAGAAATGCAAATCAAAACAACATTGAGATTCCAACTCACCCCAGTTAGAATGGCTATAATCAAGAACTCTAATAACAACAGATGCTGGAGGGGATGTGGACAGAAGGGAACCTTACTGCATTGTTTATGGGAGTGTAAACTTGTTCACTCAAAAGACTCCACACAGCTCCCCTATGACCCAGCAATCCCACTTTTGGGCATTTACCCAAATGATCACAAACAAGACCACACTAAAGCTACCAGCACAACTATATTTATTGCAGCATTATTTACTATAGCTAAGATATGGAACCAACCCAGATGCCCTTCAGTAGATGAATGGATCAAGAAAATGTGGTATATATACACAATGGAATTCTATGCCTCCATCAGAAAGAATGACATTGCCCCATTTGTTAGGAAATGGAAAGACTTGGGAAAACTCCAGGCCCAAAGAAACATAGGTCCCATGGTTCCCCTTATTTGCAATAATTAGTATATGTCTGAGACAAGCCGAAAAGGTCAGATAAGTTGATGCTGGGTGAAATTAACCCAAAGATAAGTATTCAAATGTTTTTGCTTTCTTGTGATTGTTTCTAACACATTTATAAGATGATTTCTTTGTTGCTTTGTATGTCCCTCCCCCGCAATATAACCCCTGCTTTCACTGTATTTGATGTTGGTATAATTTGTGGAGGGGAAGGGAAAAAACAAATCGTTTAAATAGGGATACAGGTGGACCCATTGCAACAATGAGATGTACAAGTCCTTATGTCGAAAATGAACTTTACAACTTGGGCGGGGGGGGGGGGGATGGGAATGGATAGGAAGGGGAAACAAAGGAGAAGGCAACAATGCTTGATAAGAAATGCACTCATTATCTTGCCCATGTAATTGTAACTCCTCTGTATGGTATTTTCATAATAAAAATAAAAATAATTTTTAAAAATCCATGAAAATTTTCAGTATGCCAGAACACTTGAATACACTTGAAACATAAAGGACTATTGTTTTCAATCTTATATTAATATTCAAAGCTCTATTTAGAAGAAAATCAGCATCTTTAAATATATTTTTGATACTGTAGGTGATACATCAATGGAGTGAGACTTACTAAATGATGCCACCTGGGCACTGGCCATCAGAAAGATTAATGCACTAGCCCATAGTCATTTGGCTGCCAACTTTTTTCATTGACCAACTCCCCAGATACCAGCTCTGAAGTATCTAGCTTGCTACTGAAGACTGCTAATTAGCCACTGGTAATAATCTTGAAGTAATTAAGTTACCAGCTAATTGGCCTTTTCATGACTAGTTAAACAAATACGTAGATTTCTGAGTTACCAGATTTCCTCACAGAAGAAGTTTTTTTAGTGGCCCACAACAAAGTTCCCTCAATATTTTTAATAGCTGTTTCCTAAAATTATTTTACCAAAAAAAAAAATAGGAGCCTCTTTAAACCTTCATTCTAAATAAATAACATGTAAGTAATAGTAATTGAATCTGAATAGAGAAGAAAACAAAACAAAACAGAACAGAACTCTGGCCACAAGCAGCGTTGTCACAGAGCAGCATGTTTGGGAAACCACGGCTTGTTCCCTTTGCTAGCTCAGCTTCAGCTTGTCCACATCTGGGAGGGCAGAGAGCTAGCTGCCATGTGCCTATTCTGCCTGAAAAAGGCAGAAGACAACTGGCCCCCATATGCTTTTTTACAAAGAAATTGTAAACAGGTTAGTCAGTGCAGGCCACATATATAGGATCTACACATGAGTGCCCAAGGAATGGATTTGGCTCAGTCTCCTTCAGTTCAAAAGCTCCAGGCATCACAATATCCCCATATGTCCAGTATATAATGAAACAGATAACAGCTTTTACCCTGAAGGCTATTTTGTACTAAAGATGAGACTGAGCATTGGGCAGATGTGTAGATAGATATAGATGTATACTAGCATTCTTTGAAAGCAAGTAAATACACATAGTGTATTTATACATACATAGTGTATCACTCTCCATACCAGATGCAGAAAAATAGCCCCACGCATGCAAATATACACACATGGACAGGGAGCAAGAAATCCTTTGGAATCTTTGTTACATACAACAACATGATAATTTTTTTTCTTTTCTTCATAGAGATTACTTCTCTTTCCTCTCTTCTGACTGAGACTTACTGAGGTAAAGATTAAAGTTGCCTGACACTTGAGGCCAGAGAAAGGTCTCTGAAGGTCCAGAATAAGGAAGAGAAGGTAGAGGACTGCCTTCAGCCTGTCTTTAATGACAGGAGAGACAGGTAAAAAAAAAAAAAAAAAAAAAAAAACTCCTGCTGGGAAGGTGGCTCAGTGGTAGAGCGCTTGCCTTGCATGCATAAGGCCCTGGGTTCGATTCCTCAGCACCACATAAGCAAAAAGAAAAAAGCCGGAAGTGGTACTATAAGTGATAGAGCACTAGCCTTGAACTGAAGAGCTGAGGGACAGCGCCCAGGCCCAGAGTTCAGACCCCACCACCGGGGGGGCCTGAACTGAATGTTGTGCTCATGTCCTTAATTCTAGCTACTCCGGAGCAGAGATCCAGAAGAGTTTATGGTTCCAGGCCAGCCCAAAAATTTAGCCAGTCTCTATGTCAACAAAACAAGCTGAGCAAGGTGGTGTACACCTACAATTCCAGATATATGAAAGGCTGTGGATGGGAAATGGAGAAATGAGACCAGAGGGAGGGGACCATATCTTTAAAAATCTTTAACTGAATGCAAAACGGACTGGTGATATGATACACAGTTCTCTGAGCCTAAATCCCTGAACCATCAGAGAGAGAAAGAAGAGGGAGCAACAGAGAGATTGAGGGAAGGAAGGAAGGAGGGAGGGGAAGAGAAGGGAGAGAGAGAATTTCAGTTTTGTCTATATTAGCTCAGCAGAGCAGGAAAGCTGGGAAAGGTTCAGGTAAAAGCTCCAACTAGTAAATATCCATTTTCCTGTGCTAGCTTGTCTTGCATATTTTAGAAACTTTATATCCTACAACAGGTAGGAATTGAGAAGGTTGGGACACAGCCAGCCAGTGTTGCAATTATCAAAGTACCCATTCACCCAGTGTTAACTGAGGTCTTCCAAGATGTAACATATTGTATTAAGGAGAGAGAAAGAGTCCTAAGGGTGTAGCTCAGTAGTGGAGAGTCTGCCAAGAATCCATGATTCTTGGATTTGGTCCTAGCACCACAAAAAATGAAGAGGGAAAAGGAAGAGGAAAATGATGAAGAGAATGAGGAAAGAGAAAAGAAGAGGGCAAGGAGGAAGAAGGAGGAGAAGAACAAAATCATGATTTGGACAAAATTTTTCCATTAAATATAGCAGTAAAGATGGACAAGTAATTACTCATTATAAAACTAAAACAACAGTGACAGATGCCAAAAGGAAGGTACAAATAAAATACGATGAGAATTCTTAAGAAGAAAGATGACCTCCAGCTTAGGAATGAAGAATGAATAAAATGACCTGATGGAGCAAAGATAACATTTGAACAAACCTTGAGATAAAGAAAAGAGGTGGGGAGAAAGAAAAAGGAAAAGGAAGGGGAAGGGAGGGGAGGGAAACTATTACCCCTTCCATATTCTTTGTCTTTGGACAATCATACCTATCAGAATATTTATAGAAGAACACATAGAAGAGCAGATTTAAACTGGATGCCCTGTTGAACACAGCTTCAAGAATTCACATCTTTGTGTCACCTTCTCTTAGACTAACTCTAGGTTTGGACATATCATGAGTTTGTCAGAACTTCATTAGCCTTCATATAATAGTACCGAGTCTCATAAAATGAATATTTCCAGAATATTCATTTGGAACCCATCCACCATGCTGTAAATAAACCTACATAAGTGGAGAGGCCCATGTAGAAGGGCCATGATAACCCTGGCTTATAAGCTCCATATGGGCTTCCAGCCAGAAGCCAGTATGAACTGCCAGCCATGGGAAGGAGGCCATTTGGATATTCCAGCTGCCCCAGTGTCCTTGCTGATACCTTGTGAACTAAACTACCAGACAAGAGACACATGGGAAAATAAAAAACACTGTTGGATTAAGCTAGTAAATATGGGGCTAGTCTGTTGTTCAACAACAGATGTTAGTATTGTCCCCACCTTTGGTCCTCAGCTTCACCCAGACCTGGGTTCTTCCCTGCCCTAGAGTTCATGCCCTACAGCTGGCCATTCACTCTCTCTTTCTGCCCAGATCCACCTGCACACTTACTTACCTCACTTCCGCCTTCCCCCTAGACCTACTTGCAACTGGGATAGGGACAGATACCATGTACTCCTCTCCCAGAGAGATATGGCCCCTCTAATAAACCTTATAATAAACTTTCTCCTGTGCCTGCTTGCCTCTGCATGGTCCTCTGGAATGGTCAGGAAGGATTCTTACAATAGATAGTCAGAAGAAACAGGGATGGTAGCAAGAATCTAGATATTAAGAGAGTAGAGTGTTCATCTTCCTTTATTGTGTTTGTAAAGAATTAAAAAGATCACATTAAAAATGCAGATGAACATTCCACATATATCCTACAAAATTAAGAAGAGGGAGGGAAGAGGTGGGAGGAACAGATGGGTGAGGCTGTTGAAAGGGGTGATACTGATCAAGATTTATTGTATTCATAAGCTGCTTTGTTAAATGACAACTCCTTTGTACAACTACCTAAAGATGATTATGATGATGATGATGATGATGATGATGATGATAATTTTTTAAATGGGTGGTATTACCAGGTACTGGTAGCCCATGCCTGTAATCCTAGCTACTCAGGCAGCTGAGATATGATTATTGTAGTTCTAAGCCTGAGCAGAAAAGACTGTAAAACTCTTACCTCCACTCAACCACCAAAAAGTTGGAGTGGAGGTATAGCTCAAGTGGTAGGGCACTAGCCTGGGGCACAATAGCTCAGGGACAGCCCTCAGACCCTGCGTTCAAACCCCAGGACTGACTGGCACCAAAAAGAGAGAGAGAGAGAGAAAAGTATGTTGTTGAGAAAGGCAAGATTTTCGTTCAGAAGTGTGCCTTGCGCCACTGTGAAAAGCTGAGGCTTGCATAGGACTGGCCCAGACAGCCTTCCTCAGATCTCAGCCTCCTGAATATCTAGGATTACAGGTATGAGCCAGAGCACCCAGAGGTCTTCTTTTGTTTAAATTACAGCTGGATTACCACTTTCTCTTTCAAAAGATATGATCATTTTTACAATAAAAAAGTGTTAAAAAAACTCTAAACATTAAAAGAATAAAAGAAAATGAAATTTAAAAAAGATATGTTCAGATTTCATTAATAATGTTAACTTTTCATGAAGGTGGGGAATGCCATTCCCAAACCTATTGAAGGGATTTTTAAATATGTTTTTATTGTAAAAATACTGTACAGAGGGGTTACAGTGACATGAGCACATGAGCACGGTAATGAGCACATTTCCTATCAAGCATTGTTACCTCCTCTTTTGTTTTTCCCCTACCATCCCTTCCCTCCCACCTCCACAACTACACTCCCCCCTCTTCCCTCCCCCTCTTCTCACCTAAATTGTAAAGTTTGTTTTTCAACATAGTGTCTTGTACATCTCATTGTTACAATGGGTCAACCTGTATCCCTGTTTAAGCATTTTGTTTTTTCCCTTCCCCTCCCCAAATTAGATAAGTATATATACAAGATGCAGGGCACCAACATCAAATACAGCGAAAACAGGGGTTACACTGTGGAGGAGGAACATACAAAGAAACAAAAAGATCACATGGTACATTATAAATACATTAGAAACAATAGCAAGAAAGAAAAAAACCGCTTGTGTCCCTATCTTGGGGTTCATTGAAGGGGTTTTTATACTATCTGGTTATAACTGGCTTTGAATATGTTGCAATTCTGGAGGAAACCCAGCAAGACTCACCTGTTTCATTAGCCAATTAAAGGCAATGGCTGAAGTTAAGGAAACAATGTCTACTTTACAACTTTAGTCTTGACTATGCCAAGTTAATTGGAAATTCTAGTATCTAAAATGCTGTTGTTTATGTATTATAGTGTGGTTTTCCTATGTTATCAGATAAATAACATTTAGTTTGTTAAAAAAAAAAAAAGATCTCTCAGGCTGGGAAGGTAGCTCAGTGGTAGAGCGCTTGCCTTGCGTGCATGAAGCCCTGGGTTCGATTCCTCAGCACCACATAAGCAAAAAGAAAAAAGCTGGAAGTGGTGCTGTGGCTCAAGTGGTAGAGCGCTAGCCTTGAGCTGAAGAGCTGAGGGACAGCGCCCAGGCCCAGAGTTCAGACCCACGACCGGACCTAAAAAATAAATAAATAAAATAAAAAGAAAGATCTCAATAGTGTTAAATGAGTTCTATACCGGCTGGTAATTTTCATTCACTGCGTTCTAAAGACCAGAGGCCAGTGGTCTTGGTCTAATGTTACTTGGGGGGAGGGGGAGGCAACAGGGAGGAATAGTAGAATTTAAACTCAGGGCCTCGCATTTGCAAGGTAAGTGCTTTACCACTGGAGCCACATTCCTGGTCCTTTTTGCTGATTCTCCTACCTCTGCCTCCAGAGTAGCTGGAGGCATAGCTATAGGCATACACTATTACCGCTGGCCTTCTGCTTGTTTTCAGTCTGACAGTAGAGCAGAGTTACCTTCAGAACCTTTTCAAAATACACCTAGGCTCATCTCAAAGATTTGGCCTCAAACATACTCAGTAGACTCCAACTATGTCTTTGTACAAAACCCCACTGGCATGTTCTCAACACGAGAACTGTCAGGAGAATCGATCCTACAGGACCAGTTTGTTTTAAGTAAACAGTGTCATGAATGACCTTATATCCATCTTCCACCAAGCATGGCATCATACCAAGAATCTGTTGCCCTCTGTTGCCTTTGAGGAAGCAATGCTGTGCTCAAGGATTCTGCAAGATAAAATGGAGTGGTGTTGGAATATGTTTCCAAACCTTTAGTGGGGGATAGGGGAGGAAAGTCGTTAAAATGTTCTCCAGGTCAAGCTGAGCACATAAATCTCAAATAAAAAGTTGAAGTGAATGGGAGCAGAGGAGAAAAAGCAACAGGACAGCATAAGAGTGTGTTATTTCCATGTTGCTCTCTGTGTCCACCCCAGCTTCACTATGGTCAAACGAGAGGAAGGGACTTCACAGTTGTATGCATAGTGCTGGAGGAGGAGGAGGAGGACGAGGAGGAGGAGGAGGAGGAGGAGGAGGAGGAGGAGGAGGAGGGGAGGAGGAGGAGGAGGAGGAGGAGGAGGAGGAGGAGGAGGAGGAGGAGGAGGAGGAGGAGGAGGAGGAGGAGGAGGAGGAGGAGGAGAGAGGGAGGAAGAGGAGGGGGGATGGATCATTCCTCTCATCTGCTCGGCATCAGCCTGTGAAACATGCTAACTCTTTTAATGATAGCAATGAAAGACAAACATCAGGGGAACAGGCATTGGGACTATGCAGTCCAGCTGGTCCCTCCAACAGGGAGGTTCTCCCTCATTGCCAGTCTTGCAGAACCTGGACACATGTTGTTCTGTATGATGGTTGTACCAGGATGAGCCAGAAATCTGCAAGAAGCCCCAGGCAGTGGTCAAGCCTCCTTCCAAGGTGAAAACCTTTGAACAGTGACAAGCCTAGGGAATATGGATTGAGGCCTTATGAAGAGATAAATGGCTTCCTGAAAACAAAAATAAAACAAACTCGATGAATATGTCATAAAACATGGGAAAATAATTTTTTAAAGATGCTTTATGTCTCCTCCTTGCTGGGACATGTGTTACCCAAGGACCTCTGTTGCAAGTGAGTGAAAAGAATTCACAGTGTGAAGCATAAATGGGGAGCTTCTTGGCTCGTTAAAGGACAAAAACTAAGGGTTTTCTCAGCCTGGGGTATGGCCAGATCCAGGGGCTGACATAACTGCTCACGACACTGTCTGTGTTTCCACTCAGTTTTCCTCTTTGTTGACTCCATTTTCAGAGTATAGGATGAGACAAACAAGCAGCTCCAGGTGATTCTCCTATCTTCTCAACAGCCCTCTACAGAAAGTTCCTCATTCTTAATCTATTTCCAAGAACAGAGTCCCCTTCACTCTGATTGGGCCACATGCCCATTTCTAAGCCAATCAGTGTGTAGGAGAATGAAATATTGTGGGTAGCCAATCCTGGAGCAAGAAGATGAGTCAAAGCCTCTTAAGTTAAATGTCTGATGGTGGAAGAGGGGAGGAAGTTTCCCAGGAAAAGCTAGAGGATTGGGAGCTGTTTTGTTTTTGTTTTTACTAGAAATGGTAAATGGATACTAGATAGATAAACCTTCTATCTTATTTAGAGCAGAAAACTGAGCTTCTGAGAGAAAAACTTGCTTGTTTTCAAACAGGGAGTTCCGTGCCTTGAAGAAGTACTATGTGGGCCCTGGATGTGCGATGAAACTCAAGGGCCAGTTCTGTGCTCTCCATGGTACCCAGTCTCTAGATGTTTGCTTAGTGTCTACTGGTCACCCTTGGCTGCCTGAATCCTGGTATTCAAACAACCTTATCCTCAACAGCCCAGAAGAGAGCAAACCAATTGCAATTTATTTCTTCTGATGAAAGCAGTCATACTAGATTTTTGGTCTCAGACCATCATGGGCTTGCTGCTATGTGACTGAAAGGCTAAACAACTGTTAAGTCTGTCCACTTTCTCTCAAGTGTAAAGAAAAGAAAATGAAGAGTGAAATTCCAAGATTCTTCAAAAAGACATTCTACTGAATTAAACAAAATGTCAAATATACTGTCATCACTCTTACCAGTCTTCTCACCTGAGCCAAGTCACATGTGTGCAAGAGAACTAGAAAAAAAGAATGCAAACTTTATTGATCTTACCACCTCATGTTCTTTTCCAGGCCTGTGAGAAATATTTAACAGATGAATAATTTATTTATTTATTTTTTTGGCAGTCGTGGGGCCTGAACTCTGGGCCTGAGCACTGTCCCTCAGCTCTTCAGCTCAAGGCTAACGCTCTACCACTTGAGCCACAGTGTCACTTCCAGCTTTTTCTGCTTATGTGGTGCTGAGGAATCGAACCTAGAGCCTCGTGCATGCAAAGCAAGCCCTCTACCACTGAGCCACCTTCCCAACCTGTGAGTAATTTTTTTATAATGTTCTACATCCAAGATTTTGACAAGGAGGGTGTTTCCCAGATACACAACAGAATATTTAAGCGGGGATAGTTTGTTCACTTTCCTGGCATAATAAAACAGAAAGACAACTCTCCCAATTCCCAACTTAGTTGTTCAAAGTCTTTTATAATCTTATCACATCTTCCTTCTTTCCTTCCTTCCTTCCTTCTTTGTTCCCCTCCATCCTTCCTTTCTCCCTTCCTCTCTCTCTCCCTTCCTCTCTCTCTTTCTCTCTTTCTCTCTTTCTTTCTTTCTTCCTTCCTTCCTTCCTTTCTTTCTTTCTTTCTTTCTTTCTTTCTTTCTTTCTTTCTTTCTTTCTTTCTTTCTTTCTTTCGTCAGTCATGGGGCCTGAACTCTGGGCCTGAGCACTGTCCCTCAGCTCTTCTGCTCAAGGCTAGCACCCTACCACTTGAGCCACAGTGCCACTTCCAGCTTTTTCTGCTTATGTGGTGCTGAGGAATCGAACCCAGGGCCTCATGCATGCAAGGCAAGCACTCTACCACTGAACCACCTTCCCAGCCCCTTTCTTTCTTTCTTCTTTCCTTCCTCCCTTCCTTCTTTGTTTCCCTCCATCCTTCCTTTCTCCCTTCCTCTCTTTCTTTCTCTTTTTCTTTCTTTCTTCCTCTCTTTCTTTCTTCTTTCCTTCCTTCCCATCTTTCCTTCCTCTAATCCTTTCTCTTCCTCTTTTTCCATACTAGAGTTTGAACTGAGGGCCTCATGCTTGTTAGGCGGGCAGTCCCTTGATGAACCACACCTCCAGCCCTATATTGCACTGGTTACTTTTCAAATGGGGTCTCACTTCCTGCCTGGGTGTGTACCTGGACCCCAATCCACCTATTTGAGGCTTTACAGAGTTGATGGGATGACAGATGTGACCACCATGTCCAGCTTCTCTCCACTGAGATGGAGTCATAGATTTTTTTCCTCTGGCCTGACCTAGAACCTCAGTCCTTCCAATCTCAAAGTGCTGTGTCACTTAGGATGACAAGCACACACTACATCCAGCTATCATTGAGAAGGGGGTCTTGTGAACTTTCTACCCAAGCTGTCCTCAAACAACAGTCCTCCAATTCAGAGCCTCCCAAGTGGCTGGGATTACAGGTATGAGCTGCAATCACCGCTTAATGCATGTAGGCAAAGAAGCAAACAACTAGTTCTTCTTCATTCTTTATTCCGTCAGTCTCCATCTTGACCCAACTCCCATTAGGTGTTATGATTTGTGAACATTGTCTCAAATGCGTAAGCATGAAGGGTCTACTTACCCATCTACTTACTCACCACCTGACTTCCCCACTGGACAGAATTAATGAGATGGATAAACAAAGAGGACAAAGAGCAAAGAAAGCTCATGCTTTCAATTCAGAAGGGCTTGGTGGACATTCCCCTCAGCACAAAGAAGAACATCTCTCTATGCATCCTGAAACCTCCTAAAAGCCATCTAGCGTAGTGAATTGTAAATTGTGTCTTATGGAGCCCCAAGAGTCCATAAAGAAATTATTTCAATATATGCATGTTCTTCCCTCCAGTGACCTCTCCCCTTAGCCAACCTTATGCCAGATAGAACCTAGAATCAAAGCCATAGAAGACAATGTGAGAGATCTCTTCATTCTTGGCAAGTCTGATGAACTCTAGGCTAGACCACAGAAAAAGTCACAGCTACATGAATGTAGGTGTTACACCCTCACTTTGAGCCTCATTGCCAGTCTGGCTCTTTGTTTAGGTGACCCTTGGCCCCTGGAGTCAATGTTTGTCTTCTAAATGGTATTTCAACACTAACATCTGGTGATGTCCCTGAGTCTGACATTTGTGAAGCAGATGCTCCTACTAGCCTGGCGTGTTCCTTCTGGGTCAATGTTTTCAATACGGCCCTCTGGCCTTGATCTCTGTGGTACCTCTCCCCAGGTAAGAAAAGAAATGTACTAGGAAATGGCTGAGAGAACACTTCAGAGCATCTGGAGGTAATCTTGGAATATAAAATCACAGAAGTTCTTGTATAAAGAAATACCTAGAGACAGGGAGTAGGGGGGGAAAATCTAATCTTTGGTATTTTTTTAAAGTCATACTTTAAATCATGTATCAGTTCAAACTTGACAAATCCATACTTCACTTTAAGTAATTTCTTTACAAGTTTTTTTTCCTCTCTGCTCAGGATCTTCTCTCCTAAAACTTCAAAGGAATAGAGTAGAATCTAATTCTGAGAAAAGAAAGTTCTCTCTCCCTGCCCCATTCACATATATATATATATATATATATATATATATATATATATATATATATATATTGTGGTTTAGAGTAAGAGCCTCTGTTTAATGTGGGCCTAGAGAAAATTTCAAAAAAAAAAGAATTGGAGCAGAAATTTCAATATCTGCATTTGGACCACGTGTCATAAAATAATTTTTCTCAAGAGAACTCAGAAGCTTTCAAAAGTAGGGGGTTGCTAAACAAGAACATCTTATTTCAATTGGATAAATATTTCTCATATCCGACACTGTGTCCCCAGTTCTTCTCTTATGAACAACAGCAATTCCCCTCCACCTGTAGAGATGGTTGAAACGTTCATCTATTCAAGAATCTATTACAGGCAGATAATTACAAGCTACTCTGTGATATTCACCACATTGCTTCTCCTTTGGAAGAGCATCCTCTCATCCATTCAATTGCATGAAAGTTCTATTATCCAACTCTTCAATGAAGATGAGCAATGTGAAAACCAATTTTTAAAAGGACAAATGGGGGTGGGAGGCCTGGCTCTGGTGGTAGAGTTTTGTCCAATGACAGAAAGCATCAGATCAAGAATTCAAATCCTAATCTCAAACAACAAAAAAGATAAACTAACAGACCTTAAATCCCTTGCTTGCTTCTAACTAATAACCAAAAAATATGGCAGAAGTGATGGGAAAGACCTTCCATATAACTATGTAACCATACATATTAGATAGCAAAGGTGAAGAGATTTTTTTTTCAATTAAGCTCCAAATCAGTCAACTTTAAGTCAGTAAAAGATTATCAGGGTGGACTTGAGATAACAGTTCCCTTTTAACATGAATCTAGAGTCCAAGAAGCTAGTCAAGAAAGACTGTCTTCCTAGGTGAGAAGTAGAGGCTGAGCTGTGAGAGCATTTGTAATGAGGTCACCTGGTAATGGCCTGAATGAAGCCTCTATTGAGAATGCTCCCTGCCAACAGCTAGCAAGGAAACAAGGACCTCAACCTAAAGCTGCAACAAATGCAGCAGTGACACTCACTAACACTGTGTTGGAAATGAATTATACACCTCATGGGGGAGAGGGGGCAGGAGGGAAAAACTGAGAGAGAATGAGGGAAGGGGGTGACACTGTTCAAAAAGAAATGTACTCATTACCTGTATGTAACTGTAACCCCCTGCACATCACCTTCACAATGACAATAAAGACATATATTTAAAAGTGAATGAAAAAAAGAAAAATACAGCCGATTGAATGAGTTGAAGGACTATTTTCTCTTGTGTCTAAAGAGCCCACCCTGGCTGACATCTTGATTTCAGCTTTCTGAGACCTTCAGCAGAAGAACCTACCTCAGCCATGACTTGACTTCTGCAGGTGCTATGGAATAACAAAAGGTTGTTATTTAATGCTGCTGGTTTGTGGTCATCGATCTTGCTGCAATAGAGGATTAGTATAAAAGGGTTTGGTTTGACTAGGAAGTGAGACATGTGGCCGACCCTTCAGCCTACGAACAAATGTCCACCTCATGAAGCTTGAACCAGCAGTTTAATGGGATCAAAGAGAATATGGCACTGCCTCAGAAGATGGATGGGTAGATGAATGGATGATAGAGAAACACACCTCTACATAAACATATCTACATATAACAAACATTTATTGTGTGCCCTGGGATCTCTACTGAGGGCTGTAAATGATTTCTTTAGTTCAGATGCAGGGTTAAAATATTGTAATATCAGAAATATATACAACTTAGCAAGCTGAAGGGGGGTGGGGGTGGAGAAGCAAGGCAAAGCACACATGGATCCACTTCTCACTAGCTCCCAAGTTCATGTGCATATCCTAGTTCCTGTGGCTCTCTGAGAAGGATATAAATGTTGGAAAAAGCAGAGAGGACAAGCCAAATGACCTGATCAATCTACCCAGATGTGTCTGATGACAGTTTGAATCAAAAGTTTCTCAACTCATGATATAATACCAATAGAGTCGACAGAGCAAGTCTATATCTCCACAGGTGGATATGACATGCATGGAAAGGAATGTTTTAAACAATTAATCACAACCAACTAGTAGGTCATTTCTATAGTTTGTGTCTGGACTGTTTCCCAAAGGTCCTCAGCTTATGGCATTATTGGAAGGATGCAGAACCATTAGAAGGTGGAACTTAGTGCGAGGGAGTTAGGCCATCAAGAGCATGACCTTCGGGGCTGGGAAGGTGGCTCAGTGGTAGAGCGCTTGCCTTGCATGCATGAGGCCCTGGGTTTGATTCCTCAGCACCACATAAGCAAAAAGAAAAAAGCCGGAAGTGGCGCTGTAGCTCAAGCCCAGGTCCAGAGTTCAGGCCCCACGACCGGACCCCCCCCCCAAAAAGAGCATGACCTTCAAGGGAATATTGAATATCTAGCCCCTCCTTCTTTTTCTCTTTGCCTCCTGGCTGTTATTAGGTGAACCGTTTCTTTACTACATGCTCTTGCCATGAGCCCAAAACAACACAGCCAAGTGGACGATAGAATGAAACAGACAAAACAAGCCTTTCTTCTCTAACGGATTTCTTGCAGGTATTTATTATAGCAACTGAAGACTGACTAATATGGTCCAGAATCAACAATCTGAAAAGTATGAATACTACCATGGATTATTACCACAGACCATTGTTATATAAACTATGAATTTTCTTTAGAAAATAGTTGTTTGCTTTAAGACTGACAGGTTCAATTTACTCCAAATAAAGTAGATTAAGATGCAGTATTGTAGTTAGGATAGTATTATTTTCTACTCAGCTAACTCCCAAATTTCAGTGATGAATTCCATAGGTTGTATCTCATCATAAAGTTTGAATTGGTGGGGTAGGAGATGAGGGTTATACCCTACACAGTCCTTTGGGGGCATAAACAGGTACTTTTTTCTTTGAAGATAGGAACTTTCAACTCATCGCTTCTGAGCTTGCTGTGAATATCAACAGTTAAAGTGTACCTGTGGATCAGAGCAATATCCCAGCAGTAGAGAATCCAACGTCAATCTTCATTCTATTAGGCAGAATTCAAGCAATTGGACTTTCCTGGCTTCAAAGTGAGCTAAAATAAATATTCAATCACATTCCCCTTTCCTCATATAAACTCTCCTAAGCATAAGTCACAGGAAAGAGAATCCACTAAGCCAATTCATATAAGACACCTACTCATGACACAGTCTAGGATAGAGAATGGCAGTCAGTGGACTTACTGAAAGATGCCCAGCACAACACAGGCCTAGTGCCAGCTAAGTGGAGACACCTTATGCCCATAAACAGCTTTCACAAAGTCAGCTAATGAGAAAAGATGCTGCCTAAAGAAAGATCTTAATGGGCCTTGCATTTGAGTTGGGATTTGAGGGCACAAAGAACATTTGGCATCACAAGTAATGGCTTTTAGTCCTGACTCCAAACTAGCCCCAAGATCTTAGAAAGCATCCAGTTTGGCTGAGCTGTGATGTGGTATCTATAGAAATTACATCTGTCAATGTTCAACATCCCTAGCCATAAAAGAAATGCAAATCAAAACAACATTGAGATATCACCTCACCCCAGAAAGAACGGCAAAAATCAAGAACTCTAATA